>NW_024704744.1:28441100-29041100 GCF_018977255.1 Callorhinchus milii
ACATTCTGTGTTACATTCCAACCAGGAAGATTTCATTGAAAATCACAGCAAAGAGTGGCCTTCATTTTGTGCTGGAAGAATCATTTAGTACTGTCTAACATTTTTAGCCGATTACAAAATTCTGTTCAAGGAACATGTTTCTCATTACTCAGATTCCGATTGAGAATATAAAATTGTACTGGAGAAGAGTTTAGGATATACTTGTCACATGGTTGTGAGACTTCACATAAAGCTCTATTTAAGAGTGAAAGGTTGTGAATGGGGGAAAGATGCCTCTGCCTCTGTGTGTTACAAAAGTCTCCCAATCTAAGCTCTGTAACTGTTTAAAATGAACAATTAGATTGTTTAATGTTAAAAAGCTGTTACCATATTGCGCACATCATATTGTAGTATCAAAATGAAAAACTTAAGCGTGATCTGTTAGCACTTCACTTTTATACTCTAATATTTGTGCATATAGAGATGTTTATGGAAATATTCATAACATAAATACATTTAGTATGTTTGTGTAATTTGTAAACGTTTCTGTATTTTCCAGAAGGCGATAGATCCAGAATAGTTTGATCAACACCTTTGATAATATAGCTCCACCTCACATTGCAGTGTAATGTCAGCCTAAGCTCTGAGCTGAAGTCCTGAAGTGCCACTTGAACTCACCAACTGAGTTGCATATGTAACATAGTAATCATAGTTGTGTACATCCACAATTGTATATATATATATAAATAAAGACATCCTTCAGTACTCACTGGCAAGAAGAATAAAGAGATGGGATTTGTCATCTGGTATCACTAATGGTTGCAGTCCTTATTTGAGTCTAATAAACTCTAACAAAAAGTTCACTTATTTTAGTGATTGGAATATAATAGATACATGATGTTGGAACCAATTAGCATTGCATTTAGTCAAACTACAAAGCTTATAAGAAAGCATGGAATGAGCAAACTAAGTAGTTCTGACCTTCCACAAATCGTATCTGCACTATCTTGGACTCTACTCAATTAATTTAACATATTGACGTAAAATGTTTCTCCTTGCTTTCAAAGGTAATCCAGCAAATCTCCAGAATATAAACTTCCATGCTACAAAGTTCCACTTGGACAATTGCTTTCCATTGCAGCAGATCACCCTGTTCCTCTCTGTATATTGATGAGACAAAAATAAAAAGAAATGAATAAAAAATAATAAATAAATGTAAAAAAATTAAAAAAAGACGAAACCTTGGGCAAGATTCCTTACTCCACATGCCTAATAATAATCCCTCAAGAAAAAAAAACAATAATAAATTGATCACTTCAATCCATGACTGTTTGTGGGACACTGCTGTGCTCAATTTGGCCACTGCATTTCGCCCACAAATATACAGTCAATTCACTTTACAGTATATTCTGTGAAGCGCTTTGAAACGTCTAGAAGACGTGAAAAGCGCTATATCAAATGCATGGATTATTATTATTATTATTGAACCGAGACCCCATCTGCCTGTTCAAGTGGATATTAAAAATTCCATGGCACTATATGAAAAGAGAAGGGACTTTCTCCTAATGTCTTGGCCAACAATCCTCAAAATAAATTTGGTCATTCACTGCATGGCTCAGTAACTGAGGGACGATCAGGTCTGGTGTACTTCCTCCACATTTTTTCTGGGTTTTCTTTTTGTCTCAATGCTAAAATTCCAAACATTTGAAGAATCCTTAGTGATCCTATCTTTAGAAAGCAAGGATTTTCAATAAAGATCAAAATCTGGTAATGTGATTATTTTACAAATTGATTATGTCCACCAATAGTTTATACTAAACCAGTGTCTCTGTTGGATTTTGGAATCTTTCTCATTTGAAGCTAATGATGTACTTGATAGTTTGTGGATGTTTTGGAACTTGTTATAGTAAAAATAAAGAAATCCCCATAGGTTATTCAGTTACCAATTAGCTTGACTTCCTGTGAAATAGATGATCTGCTTGACAAATCCCAGGAAAATGGGATTAGAAAAAAAATTCAAATAGAAGTTGTGTCGGAAAGCTCCAGCAAATTCCTTAATTTCTAAACTTTTAAGGATTCATTTCAGCATCCGGTTCATTCTCCTTCCCTCCTCGCCATGCTTAGAATAGGAATTTAAAAAGTCAATATGTTAGGGCAGTCTCAGTGTTAATTTTAATGGGAGCACAAATAGTCTTTAATTTGGCACTAATTTGTACTCTCACTCACATTTGATAGAAAGACTGGTGGGGAAAGCAGATGGAGTCATGCTGCTACCATAATGGGTGCTTTTCTGAGGTTGGGAATGTAACACAGTTTAGGGTTGTTTGTTATGATGTTCGCTAAGAATAAGAATTCCTCATCATAAAGACTGCAATTTGTTTTGTAGAGTGGAGAGACTTTTACTTTGTTTCTAACTATGCTCCACTGGGAGAGTTTGATACTTGGTGCCTGAAATAAAAACTTGTTCATGTCCTGCCCTAGTAATTTGAAGGAAAAAAATGCAGCCCAAAAATGGTGTTTGTGGTCTCCTCCATCTATACATAGCATTCAAGATAAATACCAAGACCATAAAGCCAAATAATAATATACTAATGGAGGTGTCCAACTGAGAGCCCAGAGGAAAACTGCTCGGATGGAAATTGCACAGTGCATTTAAGTCAAGCTTTTTAGAGACTTGCATATTTTTCTAAATGAAACAGGTCAACTTATTAAGAAGCTTTGGAGATTCACAGTGTCTCATTGTGTGCTAGATACAGGTCAACAAACTCTTCAAAACTACATTAGGCCATTGGCTGGCTTTTTCTTAGGTAACAAGAAAGTTCATTACAACTGTATTGAGATTTGCTTAGACACTAGTATGAATCATTGCGAACAATTTATTTAAATCATTTGGACATTTTGGTACAAAAAAGAATAATGAATGCTGGTCTAAGTCAGATTTACTACGCAAACTCATTGATTAAGTGTGAACACATATTCATTTATTCAGGGCTTTGTGTCTATCTTCATTTGTATAAAAATAATAATAATAATGATTGTTATATTTGGTGTAGCACCTTTCAGTTAGAGAGGACGTCCCAAAGCACTTTGCAGGATATACTGCATATCAAAGCTCCAAAATAATCTCATGGTCCTAGCCTTAATAGCATTGTTTTAAATTTAAGAATGTGCAGAATTTAGACAATTCTTAAATTCATCTTAATTTGCAAATTAAGTTCTAGTTCTTAAGGCAACAACAACAACAACTTGGACTTATATAGCGCCCTACACACTGGACGGCGTCTCAGAGTGCTTTACAGTTTCGGATCCCGGGATTAGGAGTGTAGGATATTTCGGGCCTCAGGATTTCATTTATCCCAGTTATTTTTCTAATGTATCTTTAAATATCTCCAAGTAGTGCCTACTAGCACTTTGATAACTTTCCAAACTAATTGATGTACACCTCATTCTGCTTTACCACTTGTTGTATATTGCCAGTATCTTTTCAATAAACAAAATGTAGCTTGCCTTTCAATTAATCTTAGTTAAGACAATAATAATAATCCTTGCATTTGATATGATGCTTCTTGATGTTGTTAAGACGTCTCAAAGCACCTTACAGGATATACTGTAAACTGCAGTGATTGTTTATTGTGAATGAAGGTGGCAGTCGTTTATACAGAGCAATGTCTCACAAACAGTCATGCAGTGAACAATCAATTTTAAATAGGGAATTAACACATGTTTACCTTATTCAAATAGTGCCATGGGATCTTTAATATCCACCTGTACAGGTAGATAGCACCCTAGTTTAATGTCTTGTCCATCCACAGAGGTAAGCAACTCCTGCTCAAGCTTTGGGTCGGGATATATCAATATACCTGATTGGGTAGGATTATGGTGGCAACGCTTTTACATATTTTATACTGAGCTGTGCTGCTCACCAAGAAGCTCACAGAGAGTTCCTGTTATCCACCTGAAGTGAAGGCTTAAACCTGCTGACCAAAAAAAACCTGGAAATAAATAATTTTAAAAATTGTACATCCTATGCAAAAGTGAAATCAATTTGTACCAGTGCCATCCCATAACCAACAACAACAACTTAATTTATATACAGTCAGGTGGAGAGCTTGGCTCTGGAGTCACAACCTATATACACGTACAGAGAGCATCAATTGACTAGCAACCAGTGCGGTGTTTCCTTAATGCCATTATCAGCTTAATGATGTATTGCATCATTCGCATCGCTCCCTTCAATATATACATACTTGGTGACAATCCTCAGACACAGGGTCAACTTCCACATGTACGCGGATGACACCCAACTCTATCTCTCTGCCTCCTCGACTCCAGGACCACTGCTGTCAATTCCTGGATGAGAGCTAACTTTCTTCAGTTGAAGGTCAACAAGACCGAGGCTCTCCTGATTGGAGCTCACCATCCAAGGATGCACTCTCCACCTTACTAAGCCAATCCCGAACCTTGGCGTCTTATTTGACCCTCAACTATCCTTTCTACCCCACTACCCCAGATGCTTTCCCCCATCTCCGCAACATTGCCTGGCTCCGCCACTGTCTCACACCGCAGCTGACGAAGCTCTCGTATACGCATTCATAACATTTGGGCTTGACTATGCAAACTCTCTGCTAGTCAGCCTCCTCAACTGTTCCCTCCATAGGCTGTAGATCATCCAGAACTCTGCAGCCCGTGTCCTCTTCCGCATCAGGCTCCGTGACCCTATCGCCTCCATCCTTTCTCGACTCCACTGGCTTCCACTCACTCAGAGGATACAGTTCAAGATCCTGGTCCTCACCTTCAAAGCCCTCCATGGCTTTGCTCCCCCTATCTCTGCAACCTCCTAACCCCCTACCAACCTGCCTGCTCCCTCCGCTCAGCAGGCGTCCCTGCTTCACGTCCCCCGCCTAGTCTGCCCCCACCCTCTTGAACTTCATCCCGCAGTCCCTCTGCCTCAATCCGACCCCCAGGTTGGGTCTGAAACACTGATTGTCCAGCGCCTTGGGACGTCCTCCCAATGTGAAAAGCACTATACAAATGTAATTATGTTGTTGTTGTTGTTATTGCATGAGTCTATAAACATTTGTGACTCATAATGCTGAAAGTTGTTTCATTTGTATCCAATTATAATTTCAATTGAATTATGCAACAGTTTAGGTTGGTTTTGACCATTGTCTGATAGTCTTTTCAGTACCTTGGAATATCCTCCTGATGTGAAAGTATTACATAAATGCAATTTGTTATTGTTGTTGTCCACAGAGTGGATCTTCACATCTTAAACAGCACGTTGCGGCGTCATTTCAGACATAAGAACCATTGAAAAATTGAAGTTGTCCACCTACTCGTTCATCTCTTTGACCACTTTTCAGTCATCTTCCCCCCCCTCCCAGCCCCAGCTCGGGCGCCCATCAGCATTATTAAGCCCTTGGGGACGTCCCCGTGTTAGGCAACAACATGACTACAAATGTCACTGGTGAGAGAAGCTATGAGGAGATGGGTCAGTGCAACTCCAGGGTTCAACATGATGTCATTGACAGGGTTGGGTGTTGCTGGCTCAGAGAGAGAGAACAGTGTGGGTTGGTAGAGATTTGAGATCAGTGAATTTTTTTTCTGGGGAAAGGTGTTGGGAGGAGATTCAGGGCGTTAGGACCCGCAGGGAAACTAGTGCCTCAGGTAGGAGCTTTGCAGTTTCTCACCGACTCTCTGCCTTGCTCTCTTCTCCTTCACTTTGGCTAAAAAGCCTGGCTGCAAAACAGCAGCGATCTGCACTCCAGCAAACGGGATTAGCTGACAACACAGTGCAATAGCAGCTTCCCGACATGACTGTCCGGAATGAGTAACCGAGCGAGGAAAGTGAGTGGGGAAACAAGCCGGAGATTTGTTTTGAGGATGTTCTTCCCAGATGCGCGTTGCACACGCTTGGATGGGATCTGCCTGAGAGTGATGGGTCTACTTTGGCTCAGCAGCTTTGCCAAAACCTCTTCGGACTTTTCTGGTAGGTGATGTGAGTGACAGACAACACACAGAGGAGAGAGGGGGGAACTGTAGAGACAATATCTTATCAATGCGAATTTAAAGTGGTTAATACTCCAGTAACAAATATTGCAGTTGATTCAAACACACACACACATTCAAACAGAACACACGTTTTAATATATATATATACACTGTATATATTTATTATTGTGGAAGAAGGTGACTAAAGATTGTGAAATGTACAGTAGTTTAAAATCACTGAGACTGGAGGCACAAGAATCGCTTTCACGAGAATAATTAATCCTATTTCTTATTAAATACACACAAGTCTGTCCCATCTTTGTTGTTGTAAATTGCAATGCAAATAAATAGCGTTGTTTCAGATTGGATTAAAGCGAAGTGCTGCTTTGTAATAGGTTTGGAAAAGTGTAAACACGAATCCATCATCCCCCACTCTGTTAATTACTTTAATTGGGTAAACTTTTACAAGACTTTCCTTTTTACACTCTACCACTTTCCACCTTGAAACTCAGAGAAACGAGGAAGTGAGTATAAGGTATTTGCACTGGAGAATTGGCTCTGATATCGTATTCTCAGGGACACACAGTACTGCAGTAAGGTGGTTTTTCCCGAAATGTCAGATTAAAGAGGGCAATATTTCAGTAATAAACAACGCAGTTGATTCAAACAAAGTTATTTTCTACCAACTCTGTCCATTGGGACCCAAGAGTTAAAGCAGTCTTGCACTGTGCAGTGCTTTCCACTGTGATAAACAGGTTAACCAGACTCACTGGGCTGTGCATGTTTCACCTTGTTTTGGCAGGGCTGTTTACAGGCTCCTCTGGGAAGATCCCATCTCTTTCCCTTTACCGCATCGCTGAGAAAGTTGAATTAAGGCAAAATTGGTACGTGCTTTCTTTCGCTCGGTCGGCGTGGATGGGGTTGACTGGTCAATGGGGTAACTCGGTGGTGAGATCTCTCAATAGGAAGGATTATCCATGGCTCAACTTTTGCCTGGGGTCAGGAATGGTGGGGTATGCTTTCCACACATCAGTGCAGGTTAAATGCAAGGATTATATTGTCATGAGTCTCCCCTCCCTGTAGTAAAACCATAATTTCAAATGGGCAAAGTCACACAAACCCTTTCTGTGCAGGTCCCAGCAAAACTCACACTGCACCACGTTAGTCATTAATTCCCTTTCATGCCTTTGTGGGGCTCCCAGAGTGGACCACAGGGCGGCTGGAGGCACATTTGTTTAATAATGAGTCGTTTAAAATGTAAACCATCCCTTTGTCACTTCGCTGCTAATTGGCTCTGTATGTTTATTCCACTGACCATTTAGAGGTTGGCGATCCTCCACACAAAACTCTCTCCTGTCCTCGCCGTAATAAAGACAATTTGTTTGACACGTCCTTTCAGATGATTATGGAGGGGATGTGCATGTTAACTAACCCCCATCGGAATGGTCTTTAAATAGGCTTTGATGCAGCGTTTGGAAACAAAGCGACTTGGGCCCCAGACTTCTCGGTCCAGTGCGTGATAGCTGAAAAAATAATCTTATATAATAATAAATGTACAGTCAATTCACTTTGCAGTATATTCTGTGAATCGCTTTGAGGCATCTTGAAGTTGTGATTAGGATAATAATAATAATCCTTGCATTTGATATAGTGCCTACATTATCAATAGATTTAATACTTTAACCAGGCGGTTCACGGGATTTTATTGTGAAGTGTAGAAATTGTATATTTGTCTACAAATATGAGAATATCTTATTTTTGGTATAAAAATGGGAATTAGGAACCAACTGAGGGATACAAATTAGCTTCTTGTTCTTTCACATTGGAGTCCTGAGGTTGAAACCAGCCAAGACTAATGGATTGAAAAGTCAATCATACTTAATATGAGTTGGTCAGTCTCAAATATAAAGTTGGCTAAACGTTAGATGAATCTATAAGCATTCAATGTTACTCCAATTTTAGAAGTTATTGTGCTTTGCAAGAATTTTTTTTAATAGCGTGGATAATGTGGAAATGCTTTCAAGTGCCAGTTGCTACACTTGGCCCAAATTATTATTTAGGCAAGTGTGGGAGCCGTTTTGAGCAGAGCGAAGTCCCAGTTACAGGCGTAATAATAATCCTGTGCATCCGATGTAGCACAAGGTCTCAAAGGTCCTTCACACGATAAAATGTAGTGAGTGCATATTTGTAGATGAATGCGGCAGCCAATTTCTGCAAACAGTCATGAAGTGAGCCAATTGATTTGGGGGATTGTTGGCTGGGACACTGGAAGAAACTCCCTTCTCATTTTTGAATATCATGGAATCCTAACATTTACCTGAAAAATGGGCAGATGGGATCTTGGTTTAATGTTGCATCCGAAAGCCAGCTTCCCCAGACATCTTAGACAATTCAGTGCTTTCTCAGTACTGAACAGGGGAGGGGCATCAGCCAGGACTATGACCTCAAGTCCCTATCTGGGGCTTGAACCCAAACACCCTGATTCAGAGATAGGAATGCTACCAACTGAGGCAACTTCCACGATGTTTAGGAAGGAAAAGTAGCTCTGTGCTGTAAGTTGCCCGAAGGTGTTTTAAACAGACACAGATGAACACTATTACATTTCTCTAGAATTAAATCTTGGAACTTATTTAAAAAAGTAATAATCTACGGATACAGAGAAAGGGCTTGAATAATCTATGTAAACCCTAACATTCTGCCTTAACTTCTTTCTGTACTTAGTTGCTTTTGGATTTTTATTCTAAGGATTTACAGTCTAAGTTAAATGCACAGTATCAGAACTAGCAGAAGCATGTTGTGCAGAAATGAACAAGCTGAGTTCATCGAATCTTACATCTTCTGGTCATGTTATGACTGTTTAAGTTCCTGAGTCCCCAAGGTTATGCACTCTCAACACCAGCAAAACATCACTTAGGAACTGATTATCTGCTTTATACCATATAATTTTTAGTTAATAAGAATTTCTTTCAACTTTGTAGCTGATGAACCTGAGGTTATGTGACATCATCTTAAAAGACTTAAATGGAGGAAGAATTGGTTTCCTGGTAACTCAAGTTTGCTTGTAAATAGAGAAATTGTTTAGATAAAATATGTTCAGTGAGCACACTAGATACAATGATAATAAATAAACAGCATTATCTGATTGCTTATTTGAATGTCCCATCAAACTAACACTTTTTTTCAACAGAACCTTTTCCCAGTCACAAGTTACAACCTTTCGTTCAGGTGGAGAAAATAAATAGGTTAATTTTCAACAAGGTCGTGGATGGGATTAAAATAATATCCATGGGTGGGGTCTAATACTTTATGGAGCACCGCTGAGTGATATTTAGGTGTGGCAGACGTCAACACTCAAGACCCAACACCATCAGTGTGTTGGGAGGTTCCCATTTCTACCATAGGAAGGCATGAAGAAAAGTCCAGGCGAGTTCCTGGAAGATGAGAGAAAATTAGGAAAATCCCTGTCACAGCTGTGAAGCTCCATGTGTTTGACTTGGCTGCACAAGAAGCAGGTCGCTGTCTGCCTCAGAAAATGTGATGCCTGGCCATCTACCATTCCCATTCTAATAATTCTACAAAAGGTTACAAGCAGAAGCTCTGTGTTCACTGGTGCTCAATCCAATCCCCAAATTTATTTCTCCTTTTATTTACATTGAAATGTAACTAAACGTACGACCTGAAAGTCAGACAATTTTACTGTGTACCCTCACTAAATACAGGGCAGCTTGGTTTACTGTGGACCTGCATTATATCTGAAACTTGATACTGGCGTTGACTGGCCAACTCCTAGCTGTCTGACTTTCAGGTCGTCACATTGCTGCTAACATCACCTCTTGTGTTTGCGCTTCCTGTGCTTAGTGGCTATGAACGGTAGCAGAGACCTGACAATTTAGAAGTCAGCCATTGTTTTGTGCTTCGTTATAATGTGGCCATTGAGATATTGAACCCTGATGGCTGTGTTACTTTGTACTATTCTCTACCCCACTGCTCCCCTTGGTTGAGTTTGCCTAATTTAGCAGAGATCAAGGATCACACTTAGGACCTTATTGGTGTATAAGGGCAGACGCAATGTCCCAACACATTTACTTATCAAGTCATTTGGAGTGGGTTTTAGATTTCAGACCGGTTTTGTTTCTTCATTTACCTCTTTGAGTCAATAGAGAATCAGCCTGTGTAGTTGGTTCGTGTATATTTGCAGTATGTTTGGGTTGGTGATCTATGAAATGTACCTCCAGTGGGTTGGTGGAGACATGGGACCTACTTTAGAATTCTCCATTGTTGTCATGTTTATCAACAATAGCAACAACAAGAAGATTACATTTGTATAACGCCTTTCACGTTGGGAGAGGTGCTGGACAGTGTACAGCATTTCAGACCTGAGCTGGGGTCAGGGGGGAGAAGGGAGGGGAAGAGGGGTGACCAATGGTATGGTCGAAGAGGAAGGTCTTGAGGCGGGACTTGAAGGAGGCTAGGGAGGGGTCGAGGCGGAGTGATTGGGGGATGGAATTCCAGAGGTTGGGGGCAGAGTGGCTGAAGGCTCTCCTGCCAATGGTGGGGCGGGTGGGTCGGGGGACGTGAGCAGGCCAGAGCCGGCTGAGAGGAGGGAACGGGCGGGTTGGTGTGGGTTAGAAGGTCACAGAGGTAGGGTGGGGCGAGACCATTGAGGGCTTTGTAGGTGAGGACCAGGATTTTGAATTGGATCCTCTGAAGGATAGGGAGCCAATGGAGTCGGGCCAGAATGGGGGAGATGGGGTCACGGAGTTTGGTGCGGAGAGGACACGGGCTGCAGAGTTCTGGATTATATGCAGCCTGTGGAGGGAGGAGTTGGGAAGGCCGACAAGCAGGGCATTTGAATAGTCGAGCCTGGAGGTGATGAAGGCATGAACAAGAGTTTCAGCGGCCTGAGGGGTGAGGTAGTGACGGAGTTGGGCAATGTTACGGAGGTGAGGGAAGGCAGAGCGGGTCATGGCTTGGATGTGGGGAAGAAAAGACAGTTGAGGGTTTTATCACACGATAATGTTGGCAGCAAATAATAATAATCCTTGCACTTGATATAGCATCTTATTGCATCTCTGAGATGTCTCAAAGCGGTTACCTGTACTGTAAAGTGAACTGCTGTATATTCTGTGGGCAAAATAGGCAAATCCACCACACTGCATGAAATCCACTAGGATTCTATCGAACATAATGCAGGAAGCAAAGTAGTTTCACTCTTGGAGGTAGGCAATGGGAAGCCAGATTTATATTGATTACTCTGCTTTCAATTTGGCCATTTCACCCTGCCCTTACAAAGCTCTCAATTTTAACAAATGTGCAAAACTCCACACTAAAATTAGATGTTTGTATTTTAATATTAGTAAAAGCTGGGATTGTGTGATCTCTTTAATGATGTTAAAAAATTTGCATTCAGTAGTTGGCCCAAGAGCTTTAAAAGGGGAAATGGGAGTGAGCTCAGTGGGATGTACACCCAGTTTGTTTATACTGAGCTGTTGGGAATTGTATAGCTCCTGAAATAACTTCCTCTAAGTGGTTTCAGGAGCTCAGCGTCTTGCTATCTGAGACAACACCAACAGTTGTTGGAGTTGACACTCTTCATATTGCTTGCATGGGAACTCATTGCTGACAAGTTTGGTTGAATTTGCTGCCAGTCTTTCAATATAAACACATTACAGTGAGCTCGGATGAACAGTGATTTTATTTTTGTTATTAGAAAATGTTGCTATCACCAGGTTATTCAACCAGCAGCCTGACCACAACTTATTAAAACTTAGCCTAAAGGTGTGTTGCAGATTTGAGTGACCAACAACTCTGAGAGAGTCCTGTCAATCATACAGTAGTAAGGGATGAAAGCAATGTGCCCACAGCGAAGTGAATTGAGTAAATCTAGACCCAAGTGGAGTGTTGATCAGTGATACTATTATAACAGTGCATTTCTCATAGCAAAATATTGTCTTGAATAGACTTGGGTATAGGAGGGAGTAAACAAAGATATACAGGGTTAACTGAAAAACAAGCAGAATTTGGATATGTATTACTGTAATATGGCTGTTTTTGTCACAATAAGTTAACAACTGATGCTTCATTTATTTTTGTCTATTGTATTGTCTGGTCTGAAATGTAGGTAAATTTAAGGCATGTGCAATGTTGCATTTTAAAAAAATCCATCTCCAACATTCTCTTCAGGTTTCCACTGTTTCCCATCCAATTACAGCGCTTCAACCTGTGCTGTTCTTAAACTGATTGCTTGAGAATGACTTGACCACATTGTTGTTCCTTTCTCTATCTCTCTGGTTCACTTTGCTTTCCAATGGTGCAGCTGCCATTAATAATTCAACACATGGGGATGCCAGGTGTTTGTCACAGTGCACCCAGTATCAAGTGTGCCACTGGGCTAATGTACTAACTTAGTAACTTAATAGTTTAACCAGTTTTCATTTAAAAAAATCCCATTCTCACCTTTATCTGCAAACTTAACTGTAAATGATGCTGTTTCCATTGTAAGGATGTGCGCTGGAAGAGGTACAAATTGCACATAAATTTGAAGGAATTCAGAATAACTCTATTCTAATGCAGACATTGAATCCAAGTTTGTAGATAGCAATGCATTTCTCCAAAGTTGAAGGTTTTAGGTTCAATGCTTAATGCAGTGAAGAGTCAGTGATGTAGATTGGCACAATATTAGCTTGGTTTATGAAACACGAGACGCTTCAATTTAGTACGGACTGTGAACAAAAAGAACAGAGCTTTTTTCAGAAATTCCAATCTGTGCAACAGAAAAGGCCTTCAAAAAGAGAGAAAGAGAGAGAGAACTGGAGTACAACTATCTTCTTGCACAAGATTCAGGTAACTTGTATATGGGTAAAATGTTCATTCTAACAAGAACCTTAGAAACTAAAGTATTTATGAAAAGAAGAGAAACAGGGGAAGTTAGAATATTTAACAGTAGAATTGTTAGATGGCTGTGACATATCAGCAAGGGAATCCAGTTACCCACGTATGTGAGACCTGGGGAAATTGCGTGTGTGTGTATATGCACATTGATTACTAGACGTATGATTGATCCCTACAGTGTGGTAATAATGTGAGAAGGTGAACAGTGACATTTTTTTGGTTAACCAGGTGTGTGACACATGAGGAAACCCATCACCATTCTTAACAGCAGATACTGGAAATCTGAAACAAAAACAGAAGTAGCTGGGAACACTCAGCAGGTCAGGCAGCATCTATGGAGAAAGGAAAGTGAGTCAATGTTTCAGGTCCACGACTCTTCGTCAGAACTGGGTCATGGATCCGAAACGTTGACTCACTTTCTTTTCTCCATAGACGCTGCCTGACCTGTTGAGTGTTTCCAATGATCAATTTTTAACATTTGGAAACTGCCACAACTATTAGAGTAATTGTAATGTACTGCAATATTCTAAAAGCATGCAATGTGTGTTTTCTGACGACTTTAATATCTACTATTGCACTTTATTTCTATTTATAGCTAGGGAACAATGCAAGCTCCATGTATTCAAAATAACATGTCAAGGAAAATACTTCATGGGGAAAGTGCAGGGGAAAAGGATAAACATAGAAAGCTCCAGTTTGGGAAAATGCACCAGCACAGACACAACAGACCAACGAGGGTAACTTCCTTCACTGCTGTAAATTTTGCATGAGTCTGGCATGTCATTCACTTCAGGGCATGTTGTTTCACCCTTTTGAAGATCGGGATAGAATCTTAGCAGCAAAATGAAACTAACAGAGCAAGATTACATGTTTAGGTTCAGTTGTCTTTGGTTTGCAGGCACTTGTCATTTCTGATTCCATTCTAGTTTAGAAATTCTAATATGCTGTGGTGTTTTTGTACGGGGGAATTCCACCTGGTGGATTTTAGTGGCCAGTCTCTCATTGCCTGCTTTGTAGTGTCAGAAAGAAAAACAGAGCTGGGAAGAGCGGGATGATTTTAACTTTGAAATCTGAGCAGATTATATGGCTCCATATTATTGATATTTGGCTGGCTTGGGTTCAGTTTGTCAGGAAGCCCAGCCTGAAAAAGAAACGCAGTTTGTGCAAAGTTGTTTAAAAAATATCTGTAAAATTAAATGCAAGAAGGGAATTCAGTGGAAAGCAGGCTCCCATGAGTTTGTCTACATCTTCATCTTTACAGAGGTTAAAACCAGATTTGTTGGCATGGTTTTGTCAGTAAATGTTAAGATGTCTATATAGATACAAGTAGCTGATGTATTACAAAGGCCATCAATCATCAGGGCAGAGAAATAGCCGACAATAATTTAACAACACCTGCCTTGTGAGGCAAACAGCCAGTCCCCACCCAGCTAGAGTACGTATTCATGATGACTTTTCGCACTGATAATGACAACCTTGCAAAGTATAATTTATTTTTTCGTGAGGGCAGGAAGAACATCGTTGATCTGCCTCAAGCTAGGAAATCTGACACTGAAAATCATTGGTTTCTAGATTTGAAAATAAAATTGCATTTAGTCAATTATTTGCCCGTAAAAGGTTCAGTTTTACCAACTACCCATTTATATGTACATTTAGTCAACTATTCACTTTGTGGTGGTGGGGAGGTGGGGGGGAGGTTAATATAAGACAAGTTGACCTTGCTTAACCTCTGTTCAGTATTGTCATGTTTTCATGTACTGAAGAACATGTCATTAGTAAGGAAACAGAGGAATTATCTCTGAGTTGTCCAGATAATGGTGATAGGGTGCTTGACCCCAGTGGGCTTCTCTGTACTATTGTTCACTTTCTACATAGAGGGCTGAGACTTTCTTTTCAACTGCACCTCGGCCTGGTTCACCTTTAAATAGAATGGGATTTCTCTCCCCCCACTTGTATCCACAGAAGGCTCATGAATGAAACCCATAGAGAAAGGGGTTTGGAACTGGACCTTGGAGAATGCATGCAGCTGTACTGTTAAACAAGTGATAGTGAATGGGTTTGGATAAGGCCCTTTCCCACTGAGTTACATTCTGTCGGGAACTCGCTGTGCAGTTCAATAGTCACCTGATGGGATGATTTTATTCTTTTCCCTAAAGGAAAAACATTTGCATTTCCTAATTTCACGAGGAGTGTTTTGCAGATTTCTTCTCTTTCTCCCCCTTTCCTCTCCCTCTTCCTCGCTCTCTCCCATCAAAATGTAGGTGGCTGAAGTAAAAGTACTGGGTGGCTAGTTAAGGAGTCCATTCAGCAAGTTCTGAACAAGAGAAGAGGTCACTGGCTGTGACTTACACTGTCAACCTCCAGCTGCCTTTTAAGTGATTCTCTTGTCATCCACTGGATCTACCCCTCCAATGAAATATCTAATTTTCTGATGTGAAGCAGTGTTGTGAGGATTACCCACATATATGATCAGCATGTACAGATTGCCTCTATGTTTTGTGTATTCTGTCTTTTTACACGTAGATTGAGCTGAGAATTTTTTGTTGCCATTACATTTTCTCTGGTCAGGGCTCTCCAAACTGCCTGCTGGGTTGGGGCCTAAAGTGCGATATTTGCAAATGGCAACTCCTGCCGGTGACTGATCCTGTCATGCACATCTCCGGAGAGCTCCACTGCAGCCTTCTCTGCTTCCTGAGCAGTGGATGCATATTTCGTTACTGTTGGGAATTGCTCTTTCTGACTCATGTTTTACACTCTGTTGTGTATGAACATTCAATCCCCATGAGGTCTCTTTTGAGAAAGGTCGGGTCTCTGTCCATATGTGAGGAGGCAACTCAATATCTGCCTTGCCTCCTTGCAAGGAGGGTATCAGTGCTGAGTAGCACTCTGAATTTCAGCTCGCAGTCGAGGTTCACAGATGACACTCCAGCGCAGTAAGAAGAGAGTGCTGCATTGTCAGAGGTACCGTCCTTAAATAAAATGTTAAACCGGAGGTCTTATCTGCCTGTTTTTAGATGGACATTTGGAATCCCATGAGGCTATGTGAAAAGAGAATAGAGTTTATCCAGTGTCCTGGCTAACAATCCTACAGATAAATTAATATAATCATAAATAATTTGCATTTGATATAATGCCATTCACGTTCGGAGGACACAATAGGGCTTTACAGGATTCACTGTGAAATGTAGGGACTGTATATTTTTGTAGGCATTTATGGCAGACAATGTGTGCACAGCAGTCTTCTACAAGCAGTCATGAAGTGAATGACCAATTTTATCTGGGGATTGTTGGTTCGGACACCTGGAGAAGCTACCTCTCTCTTTGAAAAGTTCCATGGGATCTATAACATCTAACTGAACAGGCAGATGGGACCTCAGTTTAATGGTTAACCCAAAGGATAGCATCTCTGACAAAGCAACGCTCCCACAGCACTGCACTGAGGTGACAATCTAGACTGTGAGCTCCAATCCCAGCGAGGGGCTTGAACCCATAACTTCTGACTCAGACGCGAGCCAGGCTGGTATGAGTTGATGGTCATTCATCTCATAACTGTTTGTGGAATCCTGCTGATTCAAAATGGCTGTCGTGTTTTCCAGTAAAAACAATCACTTAATTTGACAGTGACAGCTTGTGAACTCTTTGAATCGTTTCAATGTGATAAGGATAAAAATGCAAGTTATTGCTCTCTCTTAACTTGTAGCACAGCATGAGAGATTGTCTCCATGGTGAATATCTGATCTCAGCTAGAGAGAGGGGAGGGGGGTGGAAAGAAGGAGAAAACTGTCTGAAGGCCAGTCAAGCTGGGTACATTGGGATTCCGCTTGTCTCCTTCCAGGAGTTTGGTATAGAGCGGCATTAGCAGAGGGAGATTGTCAGGGTGTTTCAACAGTTGGCGAAATACAAAGCAATGGATTTTAGAGGGTTAGGAAATGGAAATAAACATAGAAGGATCTAAAAAGATGCATTTAGTGATTGTGGATCATGGCTTAAATGCGAGAGAGATTTTTGTCAAGCTTTAATAACAGCCAGGATCGACTTTCCTGCTGTTGGTAAGCTAAAGAGGTAAGTCATTTTTAACTTCAGACTCCATTCAGAGTGAATGGTTCCAGGTCACTGATGCTTATTATGCTGTGGTTTGGTTTCATATCTGTAACCAATACGGATTTGTAGCATAAGATGAAAAGCAGGCAGAGATTACTACATCAAACCCATAAAAAGTTTTAGTCAGCTTGTTAAATAGTCAGGAAACTGACATTGCCTTGCTTGCTCCTGTGATGAAATGCAGACTTAGCATTATAGCTGCTTTACTGGCATGCTGGGTGCTGAAATGAACTCTGTACGAGATAAAACAAGTTGTTGGATGAAAGTTCCTTAATGGTGCAGGAAGCCCTATTGCTTTACAGATTGTTGCCTCAGATGATTTTTTCACTCTGATTATTCCAGTTTATGTTGTTTAATGAAGCTTTGCTAGCTAGACTCTGGGAAAGACGTACGTCAAAGAAAGTAAAATGTTGGTGTCCCTCTTCCCTGACCACCCATTGAACAGAAGAACACTATAATGAGTATTTATACATAGTTAAAGACCAAAATCCAATCAAAGGGAAATTCAGATGATTGGAAAACTCAACTCAAGACATCTGAACCTTATGATCAAATTACTACCTTGAAATCCAATAGAGCGCCAGTCATTACTATATTGAGTTTGATCATCAGTGAACATAATGCAGATAGTTGTTGAAATAATTTTGCTTGGTTCATGAAGGATTACGACGGTGAATGGTGTTTCTGTCTTACCCATGTCCAGGGAAGTCAGAAACAAAGCTGAAATGAGGTACAATTTGCTCTCTAATGGGAGCTTGTATAGATGTGGTTCATGTGGTACTAGTTCAGCTCACTTGTGAATTTTTTGTGAAAGTTTATTGTACAAGCATTCTTCTTTGTCAAGCTGCTGCCTCTGCTTAACATTTTCTTTTGGGGGTAAAGAGGAAGACTGCTTTATAGCAGCACTGAGACAAGCAGCTCTCTTGTGTCAGATTTTGTCTTAAGTATTAGTGGAGAATGTCAAAGGTTCAGTGACTAATCAACCAGTACCACAGGGTTTAAATACCAACACTGAACAAGACAGATTGGGAAAAACAATGATAGTGAGCAAAGTTATTTTAATGGGTTAAAGCTAGTCTATTCCATAATAGGAAAGGGTTCAATGCTAACACCATTTGTAGATGTATTGCCAGATATCCTGCCTATCGCCATCTGAATTTGATTAATATCTTAGAATGTTGGATCTTTCAAGTTTTTTTCCCACTAATGAAAACTAATGCGGTACAAAATGAACAAACAAACTTGTGCACAACTTTATCCCAGATTCAGGCTGTAACGTGGGGGGATCATGCATCTAAACGTACATTGAATGCCGTAATGTGGTGTATTTCGGATGAGGTTTGAGGAGGGAGGACAGTTGTGATGGTGCATTCCTGAAATGAGGGTGGTAGAAGGGATTTGGACTGCAGACTACAGCAGAACGTTTTGAACAGAAAACTACAATTTAGGTGGTGGACAATGCATTCTTATTTACCAGGAAAAAGTCTAGAATAATAAATGTATAGGGAAAATAACAACTCTTTTTATACATAACGTTTCGCAAAAGACCTTTTCTAAATTCAATCTGTCACCTAAAATGAGGTTCAACAAATGAAGACAAGTCTGAGCATTTGTTGCAAAACATTTGACACAAGGTGACTGAGAACCTTGATATTTCACTAATCATGCACTGTCTGCTTTTGAGTTGACAAAATGATGGACAACTGATGGAATGTGCCAGAGTTTTACAGTAGACATTATAACTAGCTCACAATATGCTCATTTAATTTTCTTATTAATGTTAGACTACAGAGTCTATTCAAAACCAAACAATTTCCTTGTCAAATCATGACATCTTTATTAAGTAACACCTGCTGCCTTGACAGAGGCTGAGATCAGATGCATTTTAGATTCACTGCCCATTTGTTTTCTCACTTGCAAGCAGCAAAACTGATGACCTTGCTTTAATACCTAATCTTCTGATGAGTTTCCATACGCTATATGGGAAATGCATCTGTTAGTGATGCGTTGGCAGATGTCTAAAGCTGGGCCTCATTGATGAGTGGTTGAAGTCATTGATGAGAGGGGAGTTTGAAGTGAAAGAGCATGAACCAGCAGCAAAATCCAGCACTTAAAAAAAACAAGTGAACTGGTGACTGACTGTGTGTGGAGAAAAAAAGTGAAACTTTCTCTTTGTCTAAACTGCTGATTTCTGAAGAGTTTCCTTAATAAGGAATCTGGGTTTTGCAGTTAGCTCCATTGGGTAACTAGATATAGTCAAACCAATCTGTGGGAATTCTGCTCAGACACAATCTCTGTCAAGTTCCCTGGATTTCAAATAAGATTTCTTACTTAGAAATCCTGCATTTCAGACTCCTGTATCCATCTGCAGAGAGGTTGAATTGAATTTTAGATCAGGGGTTGGGAAGAAACTGATTCTTTTTTGAGGCATTCAAACTCTAAGCTGTATATGAATCAAATATTTGACACTAATTTGATGTTCTCATGTGATACAGTAAAATTATCTCATTGTGTAACTTTAAACCTTTCCAAGCCTAAAGAGAAGCTTAAGCTCACTATGATCTTTGCTCCAGAATTATTTTGCTTTAGTTTGTTTTCTGTAAAAACATAGTACTTGGCCTTATTGTCACCATATAGTAGAGCCAAATACTGTATTTCAGTTGGTCCCAATACCCCAGTTATTTCAGCATTGAGATTTAAATTTTATGGATGGTCTACTAAATCCTTACAATAATAACATGCATTGTTTAGCACCCTTCATGTAAGATAACATCTTGAAGCGTTTTGCAATGTCGGGGAGGGATGGTGAGCAAGGAAGAAGGGGAAGGGGGCTGATCACAGGTGCTGTCTCAGTGCCTTGGGATGTCCTCCTGACATGAAAGGCACTCTGCTCTATAAATGTAATTTTGTTGTTGTTGTTGTTGTTGTTGCTGTTGATAAGGAAGGTTTCAGGCAATATTTAACACAGATTGAGAGGATGAGAGATAGAGGGAGTTCTAAAGGTTAGAGCTCACCATTTTTGAACATTATAAGTAAGTATCACATGTAATAGTATACTTGGGAGATATCAAGGTCTCCTGGGCCTCGCTCGGCAGAGATTAGCTTAGCTTTGGATCCACAGTTATCCAAGGTTGGTGATTGATCAGCCCTTCAATGATACTGAGAGGGAGGGGTGTACTATCCATTCTGTGTCCGGATGTTATTGGCGAGGGTTGTCGTCGATGGATCAGTACTGTGCCTTGCAATTACTGTATTCCTTTGAGATGGTCCAATCTCTCATTAGCTATCTATATGGTTTGTGTTTGAATAGTCGGACACCCCCACCACCCTAACTTGGTGACGGGAAAGTACTCCCCATGCTACAGGGAATCATACATAAATCGGTCATTATAACTCCCATGGAATTTATACACATTTTGATCATCGTGGAAAATTTCTTCTTTGGAGTATTTCCACTGAAACTGACCCAAAGAAGAAACTCCTGGAATAATTATAGATGCTTGCAAAGAGAGGTAGTGTAAAAATCTATCTACATTAGAACAGCGACACTTGAGGGAGGAAAGACAGAAGAGAGGTTACTGAGTTTGGTCCAAATTTAACCCATCTCAGGTTGTGTGCTTGTCTTCTCCTTCTCTAAAATGTATGTTAACTTTCCAAAAGCCCATCTTCATTCTAAATTTGAATTTCATCAAGAAAATATTTAGTAAATGTTAACATAAGAAGTTTGGAATAAGGAAAGATTTGGACCTTTATGTCTGCGCTTTACAATACAAAATTACATTTGTATTGTGCCTTTCATGTCGGGAGGATATCCCAAGGCGCTGGGGTGGGGGTATTTCCACAGACAATGCAAAACGTACACACAAAACTAATTGGAAAAATATCTTTTTTGACTTTACACAAATATATTATTTATTCTGATAATCTTCAATTTATGCCTTTGTGCTTTTACTGAGTTGTCGTTGTGAGGCTGCAGCACTGTAATAATTTGGACCCAGTTGGAACTGCTGGAACTAAAATAAATATTGCAACAAAGCAACAGAATCAGGAGATCCAGAACTTAAACTATACATGTGTGAAGGTTTAAGTGTACACCTTGGTATGCAACAAGACTATGAAGTAAGCAAGCCTTTGTTTGCCTCTTTGTGGTTAGAGGCCAGTTTGTACTTAGGATTCCCCATGCAATGAACTGGCGTTCTCACCATATCATAACTGGAAGGGCCAGAGAGTGTTGCCGCACATTGGTCTCTGAGTTTCCGGTTATTGGCAGGTGTTTGGAAGCAGGTCACTTGTTCAGCCTTCAGCCTCATGATTGTAATATGAAGAAGTGAACAAAGTAACAAAGAGGAAAAAATAAAAGGGAAAACATTTACTATTCATATTCTTTATAGCTTTCTTTTGTGATCTTATTGATCATGCAGTGGTTATAGCTTGGAGTTGTCCCATAATCAGTGGTACACAAATAGATAGTGACCTAGCTAATGCACTGGGAGCAAAGCATTAGGGAGGAGTCGGGTGGGATCTTTGTTTTGATAGTGAATCTAAATGTTTGAGTTGATCCTTGAAAATGTCTGATTTTGCCCTGTGGGAACTCTGTTGAAATTGTAACTGAGGGTTTAAATAAAGTCACGAAAAATTTCTATGATCCAAACAATGGTATGTTAGCCAGAAATGTCTGTTCACAAAAATTCAGACAGTAATTTTTGGAGGATTCAGGAGATGATGGTAGGAATCCAAGGTATTTCTGCAAAGGTTTCAATGCAAACCTTTCTAAGCTATTACATGACAGAGCAGCTCATAGAATGCAGAAACAATTTCCCCATTTCAGCCAGATTATAATGGGAAAGACATCTATGGAGCTCCAATACTTAGCTACAATCGAAGGACAAGCCAATGGAAAGACCCTTTGTCCAATTACTATACCTTGTACCTCTCAACATTGGAATTCATTGCAGTGTGACTGGAGGCTGGACCTGTTGCTTTGAACAGTAAGTGGTGTACGCCATAGGAAACCAATTGTACAAAGTAGCAAAATACGGTATTTTTACTGTAAAATGCAAAATATTTTATGAAGATTGAGATTGTAAAAAAAAGTTTGTAAAAATAAATACCGTAAACTGATCTGTTAACTTTAATTGTATTGCATTGGTTGTGCTTTGATGATCAATGAGGCCACTCGAATGTGATGCCTCCTTATCCTCCCATTGGAGATTGGACATGCCTTTTAATTGTGACCTTCAGACCAACTGCTTATGCTGGAATGCTTTGCATACATCCCTAGCTTAAGAGTTTCATCTTCTTTCCTTAGGGGAATGCAGGGTATTTGGTTCATGGTTAATGAGAGCTTGTTTAAAATCCCAGCTTGGCAGCACAACTAGAATAATTGGCTCTGTGCCGTCTGCTTTCAATGCTTGATGTATTTCAAGGTTGGTGTTTGTAGCTGATTGGAACTTGCTCTTTACATTGGGAAAACGGGTTGGAGGATTAAACTAAGAAAGTAAATGCTACATCAGTGTAATTTGTATCAAGTGTATAGTTATCATGCTGTTACTTGGCTTGTAATAAGTAGTTTTATGTGTTTGGTTCCTTATTATACATGTTTAGTTCTAACTTTATTTTTAAGCTGTCATGTCGCTCTTGTGGGGGAAGTAGGAAGACCCGAGTATCTCCGTACAGCATTATTTTGTGTTGCCATTTTTCCTCCCTTTCGTTTAAAAGTCTTCTGCTGAAGATGGTGACTCTTGGCAAATGCATGGTTTGAGAGGTACTGCGAGACCAAGTGGTTTTCCTTATAAGTGAACACTGACTGTGATCAATAGAGCTACTCAAGTGTGAGCCGAGGCTAGTTGTGTCCTGGCATAATGATGATATGTATTCCCTTTCCAGCAAGAATCACTAGATGGTGATCAGGAGGAGCAACATTAGTTTGTGTGTGTGTGTCCCACCCCCGATTCCTTCTCAGGAGCACTGAAGTAAATTATAACTACTGCCCCAGTTTAAATTAATTATCTCAACCCAGCCTGGGATTGGACCTAGAGTCTAAAGACTGGGTCTGAATACTTCATGTTGGACATTTAAACCAGCAGGGAGAAATGTAATCCAGATTTGAAAATGAAATTACTCATTACACATTGGATATGTAGGGAAAATCAGAGAGATTAAATTATTATATAGCTATGCCATGTAAGGACATATAATCTTTGGTACTGGAAAGGCAGTGGTGAGTATTGGATGAAACACTGAGAGGATGCAAAACCTAGGCACAAGTCATGTTGGTTCCCTAATACACGAGTAACTGGGGCTCACCTCATACTCTCCCAGAATTAGCTAAGCAGTGTCACCCCCACCCCCGAAGGGAGAGAGTGCTCTTTTCATTCCATACACAGAGATATTTCCATGTTTAGGTGACATACATATGTTGAATTCTCAGTCTGGTTTGGATAGTGTGAAGCATGGTGATGTGTCAGATACCCGGCTGACCACCAAAAAATGTATATTAGAATGCCATACGTGATATTACAGTTCCATAGAAGTTTTGCTATAAACAGCTGGAATCAGCAATTTGAAATCACCCTGAAGTGATATGTATGTTTTCTGTTGTAGCAGCTTTTTAGTATTTCCTCTTGCATTGCCTGCTAGACAAGTTATTGCTTGATCCTCAACCAAACTTCATTACTGCTGATTGTTTGGACAGTAGCTTATTATTATTATATTATTATTAAGATAGATTATTCCTTTCTTCGATTGTCCCTCTTCTAAAGATTTAGAAAAAACAGCAATCAACTTCAAGCTTCCGTTGAAGCAAAGAAACAAAATCTCATTAGTGGACTGGGACTAAACAGGGGACGAACCTTTGTGTGCAACCAATGAAGTAATCATTAATTCACAGAGTGGCATTGAAAAGACTGAGCCGACACTCCCTTTTCATGGGTTTTGGGATAGATTAGAAGAAAAATCCATAAGTCCCTGCTTTCTTTTTTAGTGAATGGGAAATTGGATACTTCTAAGGTGCTTACACATAGTTTGGACAGAGTTGAATAGACAAGACCTCACAGTCACATAAACTAATCTCAAAGGTCAAAATAGACCATAAAAATTAAGTGAGCAGAAAGAAGGTTGCTTTTCTGGTCTGGTTGCGATGCCTTGAGACTGACTGAACTGGTCAGAGTCTCAAAGAATATGATTTGTACAGGTAGAATTGAATAGAGTAAATTGCATTGATTTTGATGCAGGTCTTTTTTTCAGAAGTATTGTAAATGAGTGTAATATTTTATTCTATGGATATTACTAATTTATAATTGAAACTTTAAAATGAAAGACACCAAGAGTGGTGATATTCCCTCTTGTGGAAGGAGAGCCATGGGTTGAATTACCATGAGGATCTACGGTCCCACTGATTGCCAGTTCTTGTGAAATTGCTGATGGTAAGTGATAGCTGCTACTTTTCCTTTGTGCAGCTTCAGTTTCAATCCAAATCTCACTGGTCAGTGAGTATTGTGTCAGTGACGTTACCAATGATACAAGAAAACACTTAAATGCAATTAGAAGTGATGTGTGAAGAAATGGGTTCCAATCCAGCCTAGACTGGTACCGTGAAAGTATTCTCCTTGCTGTCTTATTAGAGTTCTATGTGAAATATCCAGACACATTTAGTTACATAATGATATAATAATAATCACTGCATTTAATATAGTGCCTTGGGATGTCCTCCTGATGTGCTACACAAATCTGATTTGTTGTTGTTGTAGTGCCTTATCACATCATTGAGATATCTCAAAGTGCTTCACTATAAAATGTAGTGACTATATCTTGTAGGAAAACATCACAACCAATTTGTGCAATGTGAGGTGTTCACAATAAAGTTGTGTTCTATTTTTTATGAAGGTTGGTTGAAAACACACTGAGAGAAACTCATTTTACTTTTCCAATAGTGTCATGGAATTTATAACATATACCTGTACAGTAGGTTGAAATTTCAGTTTAATGTCTTATCTGAAAGATACCACCTCTAACAATGTAGCACTCCCCCAGTACTGCACTAGAGGCCTAGACTATGAACTCATGGTCAAATCTTATCCTTCCAGAAAACCCATTCTACTGTCGTCTCATTACCACATGAAGCAGTTTTTTAAATGAGTTCAAATGTGTCCTGGCCTCAACCAATTTTCCTGATAACTTGTTCCAGTCATTAATTGCCCTCTGAGTAAATGAATACTTCTGGTGTGTGTCCTGAAATTGCCATTTGCTATTCTGAACCTTTGTCCTCTTATTTCAGAGTCTTGGTGCATCCAAAAGTATTGTTCTGGGTTGACTTTTTCAATCCCATTCAAAATTTGGTATAACTCCAAAAGGTGCCTGTGGAAGGCAAATTCGACAGTGCCCTCTGAAATGTCTCATTTCAAGATTACATTAGAATATATTAGAATATACAGCACAGAAACAGGTCATTCGGCCCAACGGGTCTATGCTGGTGTTTATGCTCCACATGAGCCTCCTCCTGCCCTTCCTCAACTAAGCCTTTAAGCATAACCTTCTATTCCTTTCTCCCTCATATACCTATCTAGCTTTTCCTTAAATACATCTATGCTATTTGCCTCAACAACACCTTGTGGAAACATGTGATTGAAGCTTGTCTAATCTTTGCTCATAGCTTATTGTTGTAATATTAGGGATCATCATTGTTGCTTTTATCTGCACTGTCTTTAGGGCTGAACAGCCTCCTTATATCACAGTGACCAAATTGTACGGAGTAATGCAGATCCTACCTGAGCAGAACACTATACAGCCTGAGTATAACTTCTGGGGATCTGACCTCAACTGATTTTGCAATGTAGCCCAGTATCCTGTTTACCTTGTTTATTATTGCTGCCTCACACTGCTTTGTTATGATAAACAATGTCAACTAACATGGTTAGATCCCTTACAGCTTCTACCTTAACAAGTTCTCTCCCATCCATGGAATATGTGCGTTCCATTCTTACATCCTATATGCTTTGTTTATTGCTGTCTCATAGTTTTTTTGATTTGTGCACGGTCTGTAAGAAAAGCTGAAACTAAACTTTCACTGGTACAATAATATGGCAGTGCGATCCCTCCCACCTTCCCTTCTGTGGAACTTAAGTGTGGGGTGGGGGGGTGTGGGATGTTGAGGGAGGAAAGAACAACTGAATGGCAGATGGAAATTCGGTGCTCTAAGTAGTCATACTGGTCCGAAACACTGATTGCCCAGTGCCTTGGGACGTCCTCCTGACATGAAAGGCGCTATACACATGTAATTTTGTTTTTGCTGTATTATAAGATGAGAATTTTAAATGGGTGTTTTACATAACAACATCACAAACATTCCGTGTTACACAATCCTTGGTGCTCCTCAGTGGACAAATGGGCAGATGCTTTGGGATCTGTTGAAAGCTATGCTCTATCTTCTGCAGGCTGTTTCAGCCTGAGCAACCAAATTGAATGCTTCAATTGAAAACCGAACAGTTCGTAAAAACAGGCCTGAACACAGCTTGTTAATGTCTTTTGTACAGCCCAGTAATTACTCAAGCGAACCGTGTGTGTCCAATTTTCTTACAAGTGGGATGTTTGGTTGTGGTGAAAATTTTTCAAAAAAAAGGTGACAACATTTTAATCTTTCTCCGTAAACTATATATAATAATCCTTACTTTTGGTGTAGCTCCTTTTATGCCAGGATGACGTCTCAAAATGCTTGAAAGGATTTACTGTAAAGTTGATTGATGGTGTTTTTGGTGGGTGAACGAGTAGATGTTTGTGGAAACAAGTGATTGTCTGTGTAAAGCGCAGGGTTACTGGCGACCTAGTTCTGTGCAAATAGGAAAACAGCAAATAATTCATCATCTTCATAAAGGCCAATAATATCTAAACAACAGCAGTAACAACAACAATGTTGTCGACAAGACAACTGCCTAGAACAATATTGATCACCTTTACAGTTATTATATGGATGTGTTACATTGCGAAATTGGGGCTTCTAGATAAGGGGTAGGCTAATAATATAATAGTCTTGTATGGACTAACAGTTCTCTTCCCCTCTCCCACCCACCTAGCCATTATTGACCCGACCATTGGTAGCCAGGCCTTCAGCTTTTCTGCCCCCACCCTCTGGAACTCCATCCCAGAGTCGCTCTGCCTCACCCCTCCCTTGCCTCCTTCATAGACCCATCTTAGGACCTTCCTCTTTGACCTCCTCCTACGCCCCCATCACCTGTCCCACTTGATTTCAACCCCAAGCACAAGTGCAAACCCTTGTCCAGTGCCTTGGGATGTTCTTCCGACGTGAAAGGTGCTGCACAAATGTTGTTGCTTATTGTGAAACTTAGCTTTATTATTGTACTAGCTGTAACCAAAGGATCCAATATGGAATGTAGATCGACACACAGACAGACAGACAGACATTTCATCTTTATCTATACTCATCTGGAGGACTTCTGTGGGAGGACTCCTTTTGGAAGGACTCAGTGGGCGGACTCAGCGCTTTAAAAATATAATTTTGTTGTTGTTACCATGATTCAGCTTTGTCTATGTTCTTTATTTTGTTCCCGCTGAACGTACTCTGTGACGCACGATGCCACAGCACCACGGTTAGCCGGGGCGGCCCAGGTGTACCTGCAGTGTGTGCATACATACGTACGTGCTTTGTGACGCATGATGTCACAGCACCACTTTGACTAAGCAGCCACCAGATGTAACTGCAGTAAAAAAACACAAAACTGAAAATAATTCATGAATGATAGGAGGTATTGATAGGAAAGATATCCCAAAACAAATATGTCCATGTCACTCTCAGATCCAAGACCTTTCTGATGAGGATTAAGTTATGTCTCTACATCAATCTGTTATTGAGATCCTTCATAATGAGCAGACAGACATTGTCATTTTATTAGTATAGAAGAAGATAAGATCCTGGCTTGAATCTCTGCTGTATGGTGTTTAACATGTTCAGCTGGGACAGCAATGGGTGTAGTTGAATTGGTCTCAGTATCCTGCATTAGAGAAGGAAGACTCAAACTAGGGTTTCCTCTTATCCAGTTACCCCTGCTGAGATGTACATGTTAAGAAGATTAGGTCAGGTCTCTGCCGTGATGTTCCCCTTGGTTAAATTACATGCTGATTCTTATTTAGGGTTGATATGAAAAATGGCCACTTTCTGCAATAAAATACAAATGTACATTTGTATAGTACCTTTCACGTAGAGAGAACATCCCAAAGTGAGGAATGGAACTGGAGAGATGCCAGTGCCCATTACACTACTCTCCAACAAGAATCAGTTATTGTCTTTGGGAGAGGAGCAGGAGTACCAGAGGATAAAGCATAGTGTTTGTGGAACCACTTCCCAGCATGAGTCAATACCTTTAGTTGATGAGGAGGAGGGAAAAGTGATGATGGATCATTTCCGTAACTATAAAGAGAGAAGGAAAGGGGTAACAGGGGCATGTAGCCAATGCTCATGAAACTACACTCCAGCATATCAGTGCTTTTAGGAGAATAGGAGGTGGGGAAGGATCAAAATTGTCTAAACCCCAGCAATGACTGTTCTGATAATGATGCTTAATGGGTGTTGCCTTCTGGCTCATTTAGTTGTACGCACACTTTATTCAGCCTTTGCCAAATGTCGAACATACCATCACATGTCAGTGCAGCTCCTTGGGCTGCACACTAGTCTTCATTGTATCCTCGAGTGCTTTCATCTCGGCGTCACATTTACCAGGTGCTTTAGATTGTAGACTCTGTCTGAGCGTCTGCAGTTTGATGTGTCAGGGTAAACAATGCAGTGAAGTAATGTTTGGAGGCACAGAATTTTGTAGACTAGTTTGGGCAAGCTTACAATACTTTTTTCAAAAAACTTTATTGGACCACACAGCCAAAAACACCTGTCTGATATCAGACGCCGTGGAGGTTGAAATGAAAACTAAATGGGCTAGACAAGAAATATTAAAATATAAAACTGTCATTGAGTGAGCTATAAAATAAAATTGCTGCGTATGTTTTTTCCTGGGCCAGATATTAATATTTGCCAAGTCTCCACCTCTAACCTGGAGCATGATCTCCCGATCTTTTATGGGCCAATGACAGCCATTAACTGGATCCAGTCAAATTAATTCTTACCAGTTGTAACATTTAACCTAAGGCGTACCAGGCGTTTCCTCCCCATTCTGTAATAAGGTCTTTGTGGTAATGTTGACAGATGCCTGGAGGAGGGTGGGGGGGGCGGGCAAAACTGGCTATGGCTTCTTGTAACTAAATCTTCCAGATTTCTGTTGATTACATTTCATTTTCTCCCACAATTGCTTCATTTCAACTCTTTCTTCCAAGTGTGTGTCTGTTCTATGCATGGGCAGCGTAAGCGTAAGGAGCTACCTGTCTGTCACTCTGCAACCAAATCACCTCTACTGTTTAAATATGCACACTTCTGCTGTACGTGCTTAGTGAATGCTACAGGGCAATAAATGGTAACTATCATTTTATTAAGAAATTATATTATTGATGCCGTTATCATTGGCACAATTTTTTTTAACTCAAAGGTCACTAGACTCGTCAAATAGAATATCAAGGAAGGCCACTATGGATGAGATGACCTGACTTGTATCTGGATCATTACTTTAGGATGCACCAAACAGTAGAGTTGTAAAGGGCAATTTCAGGACAGATAATAGGAAGTTTTTCTTTTCTCATTGGGTAATCAAAGACTGGAACAGATTGCCACGAAAGGTGGTTGAGGAAGGACACTGGACTTATTTTAACAAGTAGCTTGGTACTACGATGGGGAAATGGTAGGATGGGTATTCTAGAAGAATGAGATTGGATGGGTTGAAGGGCTTCTTCACTAAACTGAACTTGTGATTGTATGTCATATTCATCTGATTTCCCATATGAACAGTGCTCTAACTCTATCTGTCCAGCGCCTTGGGACGTCCTCCCGACGTGAAAGGCTCGATACAAATGTAATTTTGTTGCCGCTGTTGTTGTTGCTGGTGATTCTTCAGTTAATAGGAGAGGGTTATCAGAAACTAGTCTGTTGCTTTTTTTAAAAAAAAGCTTGTGATTATGGTAAGGGTTTATTAACCCTAATTATTAAAAATTATTTCTAGTGGTAACTTTTTAAAAATAAAACTAATTTGAAAATGACTGCCTGAGGTGTCTCCAGGCACATGCAATGGACATGTGCATATTTAAGAGAATAGATCCTGTACTCACTTGTTTTATTTTTCATTTGCTGCTTTTCATTCAACAATCTATTGTCTGTTTAATCACTGAATATTCTCGAGGGTTAAACTATTACTACTGTATATACAGTCAATTGATGAATACATTTCTCCATGGATCAGCATGTCCAACTTAACTCAGATCCTTCCTTCTCTGTGTACTGAGTGGAAGAACTCTTGTCCTGTTCAGAACTAGTTTCCTCCTAGCTGTTTGAATATCCCTCCTTTCATGTCTTAAACTTCAATTCCATCATGGTTAGGATGCAATTAGAGGTAACTTTCTTCAGAGTTCAGAAGAACATCATGCAGCTTACTCATTAAAATTTTTGACTACAATACACAGTCAATGCACTTTACAATATATTCTGTGAAACGCGTTGAGACGTCTCAATGACGTTATAAGGAGCTATATGAAATTCGAGGATTATTTTTATGATTAATTATTAATAAAATATTTAATTGTCAAGTCATTTCATAGCCACCATCAATAACTTGCAATAGCTCCTTCCAAATAAATGTCTCCATAACATATCTGCATATTTTGTAAATGTTATAAAGCTATGTATTTTATAAAGTGAATACTACTTCCACTTAATAAGTCATTGAAACATCTCAGAACCTTTTGTAAGATTTACTGTAGAATGTATTTGAAGGCAAATATGGCAGCCATCATTTTCACACAGCAATATTCTACAAATAGCCATAAAGTTATTGACCAATTTTATTTGGGGATTGTCCTCGTCCTCAACTTCAATTCTCTCCAAGGCCTTGGTCCTCCCTATCACAATGACTTGCTAACTCTGCATTGACCTGTCCGCTGCCTCCACTCAGCAGGCTCTGGCCTGCTCCACATCTCCCATCTGGCCCACTCAGGGCCAGCAGCCTCTCCACCCCCACTCTCTGGAACTCCATCCCTTCGGAGTCCCTTCGCCTTCCTCCCTTGCCTTGTTCAAGGCTCATCTCCAAATCCTCCTCTTGGATTGAAGGCGTGGTCCAAGAGGAGGGTCTTGGATGGATGGATGGATAGATGGACCCCTACTTCCCTGCCCTCCACCCATCCTGATCCGAAACACCAGCTTGGGTCCAAATCCCTGACTGTCCAGGGTCTTGGGACATTCTCCCAATGTGAAAGACTCTGTATAAATGAAATTTATTGTTGTTTTTGGGCCACGCCACTGAGTGAACCTCACTTTTTCTTTCTGAATAGTACCAAGAGGTCTTTAACATCCACCTGCACATGAAGATGGGAAGTTTAATAGGTTTAACTTCTCGTCCAAAGAAGGTTTGAATTTACCATTGGATCATTATACATTGATAAATGAGTAAGCTGTGTTTATGAAGTACTATATTATGAAATGTATGCCTGTCTGCTTTGAAATGGGAAACACTGCACCAAAAACCTCGCAAGTAATCCTCCGTGACGTTTACTTCCACCGGTTATTTGGAACAAAAATTCAAGTCTAAACTTTAAGACGGTTAATCTTCCCTTGTCAGTAAATTTACTAATCTTTGGCAGTATGCACTTATAATGGGATTTCCCATTGTAAGTCTCTGGGCCAAACATTGATAACGTTACTTGACCAGGGAAGATTAATATATCCTGGCTGCCCAGCCTGGGAAATGTACTGATGAGCGGAGAACAATGCTCTCATGACTTTCTCATACAAGAAATGAATGCAAATTCCAGACCTACAACACTTGTAGAAATTGACTGAAAGATAAGTACTCTTATTACTCTTAATATTATATTAGCCAGGAATGTAAATGCCTTGAAATGGCTGGAGTGGTGCAGCTCAGTCGGGCAGGACTAGCTCCTTTTTGTAAGATGATACCTCAAGTGTTTTGCTCCTTCACCCACATGGAATCCTGTAGCTCAATGGTTAGAGCACTCGCCTCACAAGCAAGAGACCTGGGTTCAATTCCCAGTAGGGTGTAACCTTGAGTAAGTTTCCTTACTCCACATGCCTGATAATATTCCCTCAAGNAAAAAATAATAAATTGGTCACTTCAATCGATGACAGTTTGTGGGCCACTGCTGTGTGGAATTGGCTACTACGTTTCATCCACAAATATACAGTCAATTCACTTTACAGTATATTCCGTGAAGTGGTTTGAGTCGTCTAGAAGATGTGAAAAGCGCTATATCAAATGCAGGGATTATTATTTATTATTATCCATTTCAGCCCCCCACCACTTCACCCCAGTCTTATGTTTCATTGGTTTCATGTCTTACCTGAAGGATGGCACCTCTAATAATGCAGCACCCCCAGCATTGCACTGGAGTGTCAGCCGAGCCTGCGAGCTGAAAGTTCCAATGTGGGCTTTTCACACTTGCTCTAAGAACTAAAGCACTTTGAAATGTCCTCCTGTTGTGAAACGTGCTATGTAAATGTAAACTATATTGTATAAGTAAAACAATGTACCCATGAGTACTTATGACTCAATACCTTGGAGTCCTTTTTATACACATATAAAAAAAACAGAAAGACTTCACTGCCTGGAATATTTTGCAGCACTGAGGTCATCACAGTTATGTCAACTTTAGATGTTGCCTTTAGAAAAAATAAAAAATAATTGGACATACTAATTTTTTTTAGGACAAGAGGTTTTTCTCAGAATTCAATTGCTGGTCAGGGCCTGGCACGGTGACAATGTTGTTCGGCACTAAAAGTTGCATTTACCACATCCTGAACTTTTGCATTGTAATTTCAAAAATATATAATTTGAGACTAATAACTCAAATTGATGACAGTGATGATCTGTTTCCATTGTGGCACATTTCCTCCGGCTATGTATCTTTGTATTTAGTTTCTGTGAAGCTTTATTATACCCTTAATCCTGAAATACAAGTACTGTCATTTTCAGATATTATTGGTTTGATCATTGGCACTTTGGTCAGCTACACAAGAGTGCATACAAATATGAGCCTAGCCTAAACAATGCATATAATATAAAATAGGAAAAATGAGTTACTGTAATGAGCTTTAATACTGCTGTATATTGGGAAAAGGAAAGTCCCTCCTCTACACTGATTTGAGCCAGGATGCTATGACTGTGGAAAGTAATGTGGGAAGTAATATAAGTATTTTACACAGTGAATAATACTGTCTAGCATTCTAAGAGGAAATTCTACCCCTTTAAAACAAAACCGAGTCTGATGGGTACAGTGGGGCCAGTGGATGCAGTGTAGCATAGTGTATGAGTGTCTAATGAATTTGTAAACCACCTTTCTCCTTGAGTCATGTGATACTCACCATCCTATGGGTCAATCAGCATCAAGCTCAGTTACATGGCATCAGAGCATGTGTTTAGTCAAGGCTATTTAGCAAGCTTGCCTTGATGTTTTTGCTTTGAGTTTCCTCTTTATTCTTGTGGTACTGATCTCGCTTTCTTTCAAGCATTAAACTCCTTTCCTTCACTTCCCCCTCATAACTCTTTAGCTACGATGAAGGTAGTAGAGAGTTCTTACCCACATCCCATGGCATGCTAATCATTTTAAGCTCGAAAGTAAATGCTGGAAAAATAAACAGTGTTTCAGTTGCTTATCTTTGATTTCCATTCAAATTATTATAGGATGACTCTTATCCCTGTGTGAGTGGCCCAAATCCTTATCTGGCTGGTCACAATTATGCTTGCACTACTTTCAGTTAACAAATTGCTAACCCATGTTGCTTCAGGCTACTATTGTGATGCCATCAAAATTATATACACTCTACTGACCCTGGATGCTCATATTTTATCTGCATGAACTGTTTTGGTAATCAGTCTACTTCCATCAAAATGTCTGGGGGGAAAACCATTGTTCAAGGGTGTTCAGTGTGAACTCAGCACTAGGCAATTTCCTTATCCTATAGCTTTCCAAAGAATAGTCTGTTGGGTCCAGTGTATTGTACCATTAAGATATAACATACTCCTCCATCTCTGAGGACATTGGGGTGTATTAATCATTGCATACAAATAGAATTACAGGTGTCCTATCAATTGTTTTATTGGTGAACTAAGGGTGTTTATAATTCCGTCTGCACACATGGTCCATTTTACACTCATTATTTTGTTCTTTTCCAGTTGTTTAGGAATGTACACAGAGTGTTGATTAAGTCCCCCAAAGAAACCCCCAGAACATAAAATGGTGAAAGCTCTATAGAGGCAGGAAGATTTCGTATTTTTATCAAATGTTTTCTTCATTTTTGTATTGTCAGTGAGGCATTCAATGGGGATTCTTTGGGAACTGTATAATGCCAATGCAAGATTGTGTTACTTCCCTATCAGTGCAATCCATTTATCTCTCCATATATTGGATAATGTTTTGAAGCAAGAAAAGTGGCCAATTCTAGAATTATTCCTATTTCAGTTCCTTTTGGTGTTTCATGCTCCTCTCCTGAAGATGGAGGCTCGAGTGAGGCATCAATGATTTTGCTTGCCCTTCTTGTTACTTCACACATGTGATTAAGCAAAAGAGGTGGGCCAAGGCGGTGAGTTTTGTCAGACCATTCGAATGTGGGGAATATTACAGTTGAACCTCTTCCTGCCCGCCTCAATGTTTACACCCATATTTTTAACAGGGCTTTCGCTCAGCAATCTGAAGTAGTCACAATGGCCTATTTCTTTTTTTTCTCTGACTCCTTAGCACTGAGGTATTGTTGCTATTTGTATTCTTTTTGTTATCACCTTGGCAGAGATCAGCTAGCTTGCCATTTAAGGGGATTGAAGGGGTATATACAATTTTAAATAGGCTGAAGAAAGTAAATCTAGACGTTACTTTCTGATAAGCCATGGCTGGAGAACAACCTGGCTCTGGTTTAGGGTTGCAAAAGGCAATTTCAGGACAGTCACCAGGAAGCATTTCTTTTCACAGATGGTAATTAATGACTGTGAGGGGTTAACAGAAAAGAAGGTTGAGAGACTATGCTTTCCAGGAAGGGTCACACTAGAGCAGCCAGAAGTGAATGGTGAGGTGCCAACCTTACTCAGTTGATAACAGTCTCACCTCTGAGTCAAAAAGTTATGGGTTCAAGCTCCATGTCAGGTCTTTGAATTCACAGTCTAGACTGACACTCAAAAAAAAATGCTGGGGAGAGCTGCATTATCCGAGGTGCTGTCCTTCGGATGAAACTTTAAACTGAGGTCCCGTTTGTCTGTTTAGTTAGACATTAAAGATCTCTTGGCACTATTCGAAAAGAGAAGTTGGTGTCTGCCACTGACTTGGCCAACCTATCCTTCAGATAAAATTGAATATTCACTTCAAGGCTGCAAGTGGAATACTGATATTGGCAAATTGGCTGGCATTATGGAGTCCTGTAGCTCAGTGGTTAGAGTGCTCGCTTTTCAAGCGAGAGACCTAGGTTTGATTCCCGGCAGGGCGAAACCTTAGGCAAGTTTCCTTACTCCACACGCCTGATAATAATCCCTCAAGAAAAAAAACAATAATAAATTGGTCACTTCAATCCACGACTGTTTGTGGGACACTGCTGTGCGCAATTGGCTGCCGCATTTCGCCCACAAATATGCAGTCAATTCACTTTACAGTCTCTATTCAGTGAAGCGCTTTGAGACTTCTAGAAGACATGAAAAGCGCTATATCAAATACAAGGATTATTATTATTATGTGCACCTACAGATACACCGTCATTAATAATAATAATCCTTGCATTTGATATAGCGCTTTTTATTTCTTCTAAAAGTCTCAAAGCACTTCACTGAATAGATTGTAAAGTGAATTGACTGTACATTTGTGGGCGAAATGCGGCAGCCAATTGCGCACAGCAGAGTCCCACAAACAGTCGTAGATTGAAGCGACCAATTTTTTTTTGAGGGATTATTATTACACTGTATTACACTCTATATTAAATCCTTTTTTAAATCCTTTAAGGCATTTTCCTGTTGTGAAAGATGCTACATCAAATTTTAACTTTTAATCTCCAAACATGTATTGTGATTATATCTCCTTAGAGCTGATGTGCAAGCCAAAGCTCTAATGGGTAGGGATGTCCTAGCTGAACAAGCAGCAGGAAGTTTGCCAAATAGTACTTGGAATGTCAACCAATGCCGTTTTATCTGCATAAACTCCAGCAATACTTCAAAGCACACTTTGGGATCCTCAAAAGTTGGCTTTTGCCAACCAGTGCCAAATAATCTCTCTCCAGAAGTAGATAAGCAGGGAGAAAGCACACATTCTATTCCAGATACAGCGGAATTACTATGTGTAACTATATATATGGAACTTTCAGTCCAGTGATAGTTTTTTGCATGTGTTGGACACCCGCCTGACTAAAAAAAATTTGTGATCTTGTATGGTTCAATTTCACACGGGGCTTTATTAATAGCCATTAGAGCTGCAAGTGCATAAACAAATCAATTCTGATCCATATCTGCTGTTGAAAAACATGATTTTGTAAAAAATGGTTGAATTTATATAAATTATACAAAAAAAATGTAAGGTTTCAAGCTTTCTTCTGAACAAGACTATACACTATAGCTGCAGCAATAGTAAGAAAACTCTTACCTACAATATAAATGAGCTTGTGTTTTACTGGGAAGTTGAGCAATATAGACTTGAAATGTTTTCTCTCTTCTCTCCTGCCAGTGGTTCCTTGCTGTGGTTCACTTCCAGCCCACAGGTACCTCTCCCACATAACTGTAGCTTTTGTCTGAGGTAGTGAATATCTCAGTTTATTAGATCCTGGAAGGTAACATAGTGAAAGCTAATCTTGTTTTAGCTGACATGCATATACTATGGATTGGAAATAAATAAATATGTTAATGGTACAGAAGCACACCCTGCACTGGATCAATGGTGGATACTGGTGCAATTTTTTCCCCTTCCTCTTTCCCAGACCATCAGGTCAATATTAGTGCCTCCACCACTGTTGTGGATGAAATAAGTTCACTCAGCACAGACTTGGGATCAAACCCGAGACAATACTGGTCTCTATAAGGTTATTTTTTCTGTTTTTAGTCCAGACTGTAAAACTTTTCATTTAAACCTGCAACCTTGAATTATTGCGTTTCTGTTATTTCATTGGCAGAAACATAAGGATTGCAAAACATGTTAGCACAAACTTATCAGATAATGGTTTCTTTGTAAGTTCGCAGGTAATGCTTAGAAGCAAGCACATCAGCGCTTCAAATAAGAAAGAGGTTTAAGAGTAAAGCAGGGTAATTATTAACAATGTGGTTTTACACTTTTCCCTCTCTGACATCTAATTGGGACTGGTTCTTAAGGTTGGGCAGCATCAACGTGCTTCTTTGGTAGCATATCATTTGGTTGCTAAGCTCTCTCATACTGTTGGCATGACCTAAATCAGTGAGCTGTATCATTTGTGCAGCACTCCTATATCTGATGTATTCTGGACATTCTGAGCAACACACTTCCCTTAAGCGCAAAGCAACTCACAACGCTGGCTTCATACCAGCCACAACTAATCTATTGAAAAGTTCCTCAAGCACAAACCAGTTGTCATGATTTGAAAGCAAGAATAATTTAAAGGGAAAAGACCTGAAAGTTCTTCAATTAATAATTAAATGCACCACAATAGGGCTTTCTTTATTTTGGCTGTAGATGATGTGATGTTCTCTTGAATACTTTTTTAAAGGTGTAACAGGAGTCCTTAAACTAAGATTAAAAGGGGACAATTTTCTTTGAAGAGATTTGTGCTGAATGCGTTGTGACTTAATATGCTGTATTCTTGGCCTCACTGTCTCCTCTGTTCTCAAATAGAACTCTCACATCAACATCAATATTCAGGTTGCTTTCAAGGAGCTTGTATTCCTCTTTCGTACCATAAATGTATTTACTTATTAGCCTGAGAATTGAACCCAAGACCTCTCGCTTGCGAGGCGAGCATGCTAACCACTACCCACCGGACTCCATCTGCAAGAAAAGGCTTACAACCCCAAGTGGATCAAATTCAAGATCCTCATGTTTAATGAAGATGTCCATGGCCTCACTCCACCGTACCATTGCGACCTCCTGCAACTCCACCACCTTGGCCACGCGCTCTGTTCAGCAAACACTAGCCAGCCTAATAACCTCTACCCTACCATTAGTGGGTGAGCCTTTCAGATATTCTGATTCCGTCTCTGAAATTCCTTTCCTCTGCCTCAACCCCTCCCTCCCCGTCTTTAAAGCCCACCTTAAGACTTAACTTTGCAACTGCACTTTTGGTCATCTTGTCCCCAAGCCCCCCCCAACCCCACCGGAACCCAGTTTGCTGTGTCACGTTTTCAGATGTCTTCTTGATGAAAAAGGCACTGGACAAACGTAAATTGTTATTGTTGCTGCCATAAAACTAAAAAAGCTGAAAGTGGAATTTTGCTGCTATTTTAGTAATTTGATAGTTTGATCTGAAACCAGAGCAACATAAGAAGTGATACAACTGCCTGAATTGGTAGTTGTTCTCTCCGCAGGAATCAAAGGTACAAATTACTTGTATTTTAATAAGTGCAGGTGATGCAGATGTCAAAGTTATAGGTGCCAACTCATAACAGCTAACAAATTAGGGATGGTATTTGATGCTTCAGGTGGTGATAGGATTGTGTAAAGGTAGGATAATGTATTTATGTGAAAATCTGTGTGAAATCTGGGAAACATTGGGGAATTTCAGGCATGAGGAGACCATTAGTTTTTGTGGTAGCTGGATCATAGATGAGGATCTATGTAGAGTAGCCATTGAGCAATCTCATGGATTTTATTTAAAGTGTTGGTAACATTTGCAGTAATTTCTTAACCCATTCCTTGTGCATTCAGCTGACTGCTTGGTGATAGAAAGAAAGAAACTGATTTTAAATCCAGAAATTAATTATATAAAGGTGGTTTCATGTCATGGATCAGTAGTTTGCTGACCATATGAAATGGTGTGTGGGGATAGAGGTGGGAGCACCACACCAAATACAGGTGGCTTTACTTATAATAACCTTGCAATTCATATAATGCCTTATCACATTGTCGATAGGTTTCCGGTCGTGGTATTTAAGATTTTGAATAATCCCTTGATCCATTGGCTGGTTTAAGATCGCGGTGTTTGAAGGCAGAAACACCAATTTAATGGCTTGCAAACCATTAACCTGAAAGTGGTCAGAACAATTATCGACTAATAACGCAACCAAGCATAGGCATCTTGGGTTCCAGCTTTTGGACACATTTGGTACAATATGAGATGTCATCCAGAATTTAGCGTTGGCCTCATACTGACTGGTAGATGTTTTGTTTTTGAAGCATTGCAGGTTTTTTGACTTTCTTATTACGAGAAGCTGTGACTTAATTGTTCCAATCATGTTGGAGGTAAAATAATTGAAACATGGTCTTTAGGTTGTTTACCTACCCCTACTACACGGTTGTTCATTAATGCCATAATTTTTGTCCAGGATGTACTTAAGAAACAAGACGTCTCGGTGTTGTAAATACGGTCTGAATTATAGTCCCACAGAGTTTGTTGGAGCCGGTATTCCGCTCCTGAAGTGAGACACGTTGGTAGACTTACCCTTACCAGAAATTATTTTACACACAAGACCATGCCGAGCCTTAAAATGACTGAACCACCTGTTGCTGGAGGTGAAATTTTCTATGCCTTGCTGATTGGGAAAAGGCTTGGCCATCTCTACGCACACAACTAATTGTGAAGGTGGGATTTTCAGTGAGTTTTTCATTAAACCACATAGCTAATGCATCCCCATCGTCTTTACATTTTGCAGTTTTTAGTTTATTATTTGTGACGTGTATGTCGTATATCTCTGCTTCATATTTGGCTTTTATGCGTGTGGCAGATTTTAACCAGCCATGTAGGGTATTGTGCTTCACAGAGAAGGTTTTGCAGACTTCTCCTAAGTTTCCACTCTCAATTGCTCTCACTGCGTAATATTTATCTGGCAGCGTTTTCAAATCAGTTTTTGTTTCATTCCAGTCATGGTATCCATCATGGTACAACAGTACGAATAGCACTCGCAACATGGCTACTTTATAGGCAAAACTAGCCTAACACATGTCACACTTTTCAATAGAATAGTTGTCATTTGTATGAAGCCAGGGCCGTGAGTTGCTTTGCGCTTAAGGGCCGTGTATTGCTCAGTATGGTTCTAGGAGGATGTCTCAAAGCTCTTCGTATTGGTCGTGGGGGTTGTGTGGGGCGGGAGCTGAAGAGGGTGGGAGGGGAAAGATGACTGAAAGCATAGTCAAAGAAGTACATTTTCAATAGTATAATGATAACTTTAATGTCAGCCTGAGGGGCAGGCAGATGGAGATGGGGTTTAACTCATTTGAAGGACATCGCTTCCCACATTGCAATGTTCCCCGACCACTGCAGTTTATGTCAGCCTGAATCATGGGCTCAAATCTTGATGTGGGATTTGGCAACACAACCTCTGACATGGAGGGTGAGAGTGTTACCAAAGGAGCCAAAATGACATCCAGGAGCCACTGGTTTGGATAGCTCTTTTCAAAGAGCCAGCAGAGACATGATGGGCCGAATGGCCTCCTTCTCTGCTGTATGATTATATGGTTCTAGTTAATGTGGCAATGAGGAGGATAAACATTGGTGACATTTGATTTAAGCAGTGTCCTGTAGCTTAGCAGTTAGAACACTCGCCTCGCAAATGAGAGGACCTGAGTTCAATTACCAGGCAGGGGAAACATTGGACAAGTTTCCTTATTCTACACTCCTCTGTTTAGCTAGCAGTAACAACAGCAACAAAATTACATTTGTATAGCACGTTTCACATCGGGAGGACGTCCCAATACTCTGGACAGACAGAGTTACGGACCTGAGCTGAGGGTCAGAGTGGGGGAGGGTGGAGGGCAGGGGGGAAGCGGGGAGATTGAAAGCACGGTTGAAGAGGATGGTCTTGAAGTGAGTCTTGAAGGTGGCGAGGGAGGGAGCGAGATGGAGGGACTGCGGGATGGAGTTTCAGAGGGTGGGTGCAGAGTGGTGGAAGGCCCGCCTGCTAATAGTGGGCTGAGCAAGACGGGTGACGTGAAGCAGGCCAGAGCCCGCTGAGCGGAGGGAGCGAACAGGATGGTAGGGGGTTAGGAGGTTGGAGAGGTGGGGGGAGCAAGACCATGGAGGGCTTTGAAGGTGAGGACCAAGATCTTGAACTGTATCCTCTGTGTGAAATAAGTACGAACCCGATTGTTAGTTGATTGGCGGATTGCTTTTCTGGGTGTAATAATTCCTTCAAAATAAATTTAAAAAATAATTTGGTCACTCAATCCACGACTGTTTGTGGGACACTGCTGTGCGCGATTGGCTGCCCTGTTTCGCCCAAAAAATATACAGTCAATTCACTTTACAGTATATTCTGTGAAGCGCTTTGAGACGTCTCGAAGATGTGATAAGGTGCTATATCAAATGCAAGAATTACTATTATAGCGGTGAGTAAATATCACTGTGTTTGAGTGCATTTATAATGCCGAGAGATAGGTGGAGCAGTGAACCTGAAAGCAAAATTTGTGGACGGAATTAAAATTTAGGACAAATCTCTGCCTGTACTAACTGTAAACAGACATACCTAAAGATTGTCTTGTATAGTTTGGTACAAAGTTTTTTATTGTGGTTTTCAGAAACCTCCACACTGACCCTGGTTTGGAATGTAATAAGTGGGTAAACAATTACATTTGTTCTGCATGGAGGAGCTTTGCTGCAATATTATTAGTCTGTTCCCTTTGATATTTTCACAGGATAGGTCAGTTTTGGGCAGAAGCAAATATGTGGTGTACTAGTCTCTCCAAATGATCAAAATCTTTTATTATTTTGTTACTGTACATTAGATTTTAATATGTATTTTTCAGGAGGGTTGTTTGTTGATCAATTTAATATGATAACCATGTAAGTTAGGTGCTCCAAAATGTTGAAGAAAATTAATCATTAATGCTGGTTGAGCCTCAATTTTGTTATGGAACTCTTTGTGAATACTCTTCTTCCAGACAGAACTGGTTATAGGAATAATCCTTACCTTTGCTTCTCACATTGGCAGGACGTCTAACAGCCCTTCACAGGATACACTATAAAGTTTGACTTTATTTTGTAGATGAATACGGCAGCCAATTTGTGCACAGTAATATGCCACAGATAGTCATGAAGTGCATCACCATTTTCATTTGGAGAATTGTTGGCCAGGACAGTGGGAGAAACTCTCTTATCTTTTTGAATAGTGCAATGGGATCTTTAATGTCAACCTAAACAGGAAGATAGGACTTTGGTTTAATGTTTCATGCCGAGGATAAAACCTTCTTTAAGTTAAGCTTTGCAGGGTATTCTCTACACTGATTTTGATTTTTTTCAGCAATCCCATCACCATGCTTAAGTATCTTGGAGTGGAGTCCTGTAGCTCAGTAGTTAGAGCACTCACCTTGCAAGCGAGACACCTGGGTTCAATTCCAGGCAGGGCGAAACCTTGGGCAGGTTTCCTTACTCCACACACCTAATAATAATCCCTCCAAAACAAAAAACAATAATAAATTGGTCATTTTCAATCTACGACTGTTTGTGGGACACTGCTGTGCGCAATTGGCTGCCGCGTTCACCCACAAATATACAGTCAATTCTCTTTACAGCATATTCTGTGAAGCACTTTGAGACGTCCAGAAGACATGAAAAACGCCATATCAAATGCAAGGATTATTATTATTTTATTATCTTAGTTCTACAATTGTGTGTAATTTCTGGAAGTGGAAACACTTAAGCTTTCCTGACTGAAATGTAACAACTCATATTTTGCTGTTCCATTCCAAATTATCCAGCAAACGACTACTCTAACTGGTTTATAGAAAATGTATTCTGACATGTGATTACTCTCTTTATCAAATCTGCGTTTGTTTGGAGCATACTGTCTAGGACAAAAGAAAGGTTTTGTTCGTAGCCTGACAATTTTGGCTGTGAACGTGCATCAGTGAGTCGATATAGGTATTATAACAATACTATTTACACTTATATAGTGTCTTTCATGTTGGGAGATGTTCCAAAGTGATTATGGAGCACAATATATTAGTTTTATAGAATACATTATGGCAAATAGGATTAAACTTTCACTGACTTTCTTCTACCAACTGTTTGCCTGAACATAAATCAATGGTTGATTCTCAGCATTGTGTAAAATGTAGTCCAATACACTAGACAAATGTAAAATATTAAAGTTTGCCCCTCTTTTCATGGAAATTGTTGGGATTTTTATTTTCAACAAGAATTCTTAGTGAGTGAATTCACCTTATTAAATGGCATTGTGCTTCTGGTGGAAGCTTCACCATTCGTGACTGTACACTTCACCTCACCGACCCAGTCTGAAACCTCAGTGCTTTTCGACCCTCAGCTATCCTTCAAACCCCATATTCGTTTCATGACTCATTCGCCCTTCCACACCTCCACAACATTGTCCGCCTCCACCACTGCCTCTCATCGCAGGGCGCCGAGACCCTGATCCACGCTTTCATTACATCCTGGCTTGACTACACCAACTGCCTGCTCACTGACTTACCAACTCTTCCCTCCACAAGCTGCAGATTATTCAGAACTCTGCAGCTCGTGTCCTCTCCCGCACCAGTCTCTGGAAACCTATCACCCCTGTTCTTGCCCAGCTTCACTGGCTCCCCATTCCTCAGAGAATCGAGTACAAAACTCTTGTTCTTACCTTCAAGGCCCTCGTGGTCTTGCTCCCCCTACCTCTCTGACCTCATAAACCCATATCAGCCTGTCCTGCTCGGCGGACACCGACCTGCTTCAGGTCCCCCATACTTTCCACCCCACCATTGGCGGTTAGGCATTCAGCATCTCTGCCCCCACATTCTGGAACTCTTTCCCGCAATCACCCCTCTCTTGCCTTCCTCAAGTCCCATCTGAAAATCTTCATGTTCGATCATGCCTTTGATTACCCTCCCACCCCACACTCCCTCCCTTCTGACCCCAACTCCCAGCTTGAGTCCAAAACTCCTGATCGTCCAGCGCCCTGGGACGTCTTTCCGATGCAAAGGGCGCTATACAGGTGTAATTTGTTGTTCTTCAAGTCCAATGGTTGCAGTATAAGATAATAATAATCCTTGCATTTGATATAGCGCTTTTCACGTCTTCTAGACGTCTCAAAGCTCTTCACAGAATATGCTGTAAAGTGAATTGACTGTATATTTGTGGGTGAAACGTGGCAGCCAAATGCACACAGCAGTGTCCCACAAACAGTCATGGATTGAAAATGACCAATTTATTATTGTTTTGTTTTTTGGAGGGATTATTAGTGGGACAGTGGAAAATAAAAGGAAGATACAATGTAACAGCAAAGTATGCCTCCATTTGGTGGAGAGTCAAATAGTTTTAGGTGGATACAATAGACTTGCACTCACTATTTTAACTAAAGAAGCAATTTTCTGTTTGATAGTTCCCGACACTGTGGATAGATGCACCGGAGGAATGAAATTCCTTTTGCCATCAACTGTAGTGTCTTCGACATTGTGATGTAATTTCCAGCATCTTGTATGATCTGAAAGCAGTGTGGGAACATCCTTCTGTTCCTTGTTTTTACAGAGAATTGCACCCAAATCAAGATCAAGATTAAAATTGTGGTATGAGCCAATTGTCACAGTTGATGGTTAAACCAGTATTTCCCGAACATGCAGGTTTGAGTCTGTTTGGCAGCACATTCATAGGTGCTGCCACTATTCATGAAAGACTGTTGATTGGTCCTTCCCAACTTGGAAGCTGTAGATTATTTGTCTGCAGTCAGTGATATGTAGCCACTTTAAATTTTGTGAGGTTTCAAAACCTTCACTCCTCCCCACTCTCTGATTTTGCAAACTATTTGTGCACTCACTGCTGAAACTCAGACCATTTCTTAATTTTGTGTAGGTTTCCAAATAATTGAAAAGATATATCATCCACTCCCAGTGTGGAGTCCTGTAGCTCAGTGGTTAGAGCACTCGCTTTGCAAGCGAGAGACCCGAGTTCAATTCCAGGCAGGGTGAAACCTTGGGCAAGTTTCCTTACTCCACACAGAGCGTAATAATAATCCCTCCAAAACCAAAAATAATAATAAATAGGTCATTTTCAATCTACGACTGTTTGTGGGACATTGCTGTGCGCAATTGGCTGCCGCGTTCGCCCACAAATATACAGTCAATTCACTTTACAGGGTGTTCTGTGAAGCGCTTTGGGACGTCCTCCCGACGTGAAAAGCGCTATATCAAATGCAAGGATTATTATTATTGCTTTTAGAGCGAGCTTTAAATCACGTGAAGGGAATGTATTATATTAACAACTGAAAAAAAGAACTTATTGAAGTTATTAACGTCATCCCATCGGAGGCTTTATTGCGGACACCTTAAGTGTTGTGGCATTACCACACAATAGAATGTTCTTACTGAGAAATCCCAAGTTTTTTCAAATCATTTCTTAAAAGGAAGTGTTGGGATGTTAGTGCAAGTGTGAATCAGACTTAATTCTGTTGTGGCAACATTTTGCTATATTCAAGGGATTTAAACGTCATTATTTCTGGCGCTGTCTTTGTTCATGGGTCCAAGAGCATTATTCAGAGACTTATCCATATTTTGAAAAATCAAATGTTTAATGTTTAGCAACATAGTTGCAAAGGAACACAAAACATCACTGTGAACCACCTGGCCAGTCCCAAAGTAAAAACAACACATTATCTCTCATATCCCTCACATAGTTTCTTCACCAAAAAAACATATAACTCCCTCTGGAATTTGCTGATGCAATTAATGTGCATTATTTTGTTGGCTTCATGGATGCTTTGCATGTGTTTAAACAATGAACATCAATAATCTCATCAAGTTTGTGTCCAGCTGGGACAAGTCACACTGGCCAACAAACATTATAACAGACTGATTTCTTTACACAACTGTTAGGCAAAGGCACTTATTAGAAAAAAAATCTCCACAAGGCGTTTTAACTTTTTTTGGTCCTTAGGTTCATAGTTATACAACCACTGTTTGCACTTAGTACCTCAAAATTTACCATTCACCTTGACGAGTATACCACAAGCCTTTATCTTTACCAATTTATCTTTACCTCTCCCCATCTCCTCTCCTGAAGGAGTTTTAACTCCCATTTCCTTCAAAAACAAGGGTACTATTTCATGGTGGCTCTTGTGCTTTTGACTAAGTGACCAGGATTGATCTGTGAAGTGACTGCATTGGCAGACTATCTAGGCTTAGAGGAACATCACAGCCAAGCCTAATACTCATTTTTAAATGTTCACTTTGTAGTAATGGATAGTTGGTTGATTTTCCCCTCCTCTCACCAACCAAATAAAGGGAGTTGAGGCCAAATGTAGGAAAGAACACTTTTGCTCTGTGTAATTATGTACTTAAGCTATCCGAGACCCTGTCCCACATGAAGGGCACTATATAAATACAAGTTGTTGTTGTATTTACTCGCTAGACCTATCACTTCATTGGTCATTTCTGCCAACTGTTTTCTGTGTTCTGCTCTGTGTGACTGATTTTGTGATGAAGAAAAAGCATTTAAAAATCTATAAAACAATAGGATAGTTTCAAATTGGCATCAGTTACTTAAGTTATTTACAACACTCATTTTCAAACGTTTCAAATATTTTGAAGCGCTTTGGGACGTCCTCCCGACGTGAAAAGCGCTACATCAAATGCAAGGATTATTATTATAACACAGATGTTTTGATCGTACTACATTACAGAGAAGGGAGTTCCTCCCAGTTTTCCAGACAATAACCCTCTAGATTAATTGGACGTTCATCTCATGGCTGTTTGTGGGACATTGACAAATGGCGGCCACATGTTTATGAAGTGTTTTATATATCAAAGTGTTTCACGGGATATACTGTAAAGTGTGTTTCGCAGGCAGGTGTGGCAACCAAGTTGTTCACAACAATTTCCCACAAACAGCCATGAAGTGACGTGATTTTTTGGGGGGGTCGTTGGGGGGGAATATTGACCAGGACACCAGAAGAAACTCCCTTCCCTTTGTGAATAATGAATTGGAACCTTTAAAGTCCTCCTGAACAGGCAGGCAGGAACCTTAGTTTAACGTCTAATCCAAAATATTGAAACCTTTGAGAAGTGGTGGGGGAATTAATTTATTTGTAAGTGGGGCTGTTTTTTGTGCTGGGTTTAGGAGTCTTGACCCTGCTGTTCAAGTTGTCTGGAGAGAGACATGGACATGTGAGACCTTGAAAGGGAAACATTCAACTTAGAGCATAGTCTGCAGAAAGGATGAGGAGCCTCTTTTTCAATTTGACGTGTGTGGCCCACAACAGGCCAAAATGTTTGTTTGCCTTTGAGTGTGATGAGCTGACCAGGAGACTTTGGTATGTGATGAGCTGGGAAACTGACAAAGGTACAAATAGTGGAAAGCAGTGAAAGCTAATAGGATTGGAATATGTGGTGACTGCTAGTGGATTAACATGAGAGGCTTGAATTTTTTTCAAATGGAAGTATTGCAAAATTATTGCTTTTAAATGTTGGGGTGAAAAACTGCCCTACCTGCAGCTCCCTCCCTCCCTTCCCACATTGAGTAAGAAGGGAGCACAATTGGCTGTCGGGTTTCGTCCACAAAATAAATAGTCAATTCACTTGACAGTATATTCTGTGAAGTGCCTTGAGACATCCCAACAATGTGATAAGGTGCTATATCAAATGCAAGGATTATTATTATCCTAAGAAGCTAATGGCAGCAACCATTTGATTTGGGATGCCAGTTTGCAGGATACCATCTCAACTCTGGTTATTTTTTGAGTTGAGTTTAAGTGAGTTCAGCCGATATCCTGCTGACCATCACTATGTCAAGACTATTACCAGGTATTATTATCTTCAAGGGAAGTTAATAATACTAATCCTTGCATTTGATACTGCGCCTTTCACGTTGGGAGAACATTCAAAGACGCTTTCCTGTGTGAAAGGTGCTGTATCAACGCAAGTTGGTGTTGGTTTCTCAGAATGCTTCACAGGATTTATTATGAAGTGTAATAATTGTGTATTTAGCAGGGGAAATGCGACAATCAATTTGTGCACATCCATGTCCCATGAAGTGAGTGATCAATGTTATTTGGGAGATTGTTGGCCAAGAAACCGGGAAAACTCCTATCTGTCTTCTCTTTTCAAATACTGCCACGGGATCTTTAATGTCCAACAGAAAAGGCAATTGAGACCTTGGTTTATCACCAAAGCACGATGTCTAACAAAGTGGTGCTTCCCTAGCACTGCACTGGAGTATCAACCTCGACTAAGATCAAGTTAGGGATACGAAGGTTGGGTTTTAAATTTCTGTATGAGGGTAAAAAGTAAATAATAAGTTGCACAGTGTAAGGTTCTAATTTTGAGGGAAAGAATAGGTTGCAGCAGGAAATTGTGCAGATAGTTCAGATTTCAAGCCACTGGCAATGCAAAGGGAGGGAAGGTATCTGGAGTGTTGTATATGTAGCACAGAGCAACAAGTGAAGGAAGTTCAGAGGAATAATTCACGCATAGAGAAAGAGAGGAAAAGTTTCCACACCAGAAAGAGAGGTGGAAGAGAATGTGAGAGAAAAATTAATTATAAAATTTGTTTTTAGCCGCATTGATATACTACCCAGTGCAACCACATGTGGTTCACCATTGGGAAAGTTGGGCAAATTTAAAGGTAAGTTACTACTGATGGTCAGGTTAAGAATACCAAATGTAATAGACCTGGGAGCAAAGTGTCTGCTTTCTATCAGACTGGGGAAATGGTGTTTATTCAGGAAGACCTAAAAGAGAGGGAGAGAAATGTTTAGAAAAAGCTATGCAATTGGCATTTTAAGCAAAGTGATGATCAAAAGTGATGTGAATTGGCCACATCTTTTGAATAATTTCCACTGGAAGTTCACAGATTGTTGAAAGAACCTAATTGTGGCAGTGGGAGCAACTGGATCCAGAAGCTTTTATACTGTAAATTCTGATTCTCTGAAATCTGAAAGCTCTTTCACTTCATATTCAATGCACTCTCATTACATTCAAGGGGAAGTAAACAAGAACTTCTCAGACCTAGAGGGTGCACAGAGCCTAATTTTTTTAAAAAAAAGTGAAATGCGACATTAATTATTTACTAGGCACACTGTGTACATTTGGTTTCATTAGTGCTTTTTATGCATGGGACCTGCTCTAACAGGATCATTAACTGACTTAACAAAGGGAATAAAGCTTAAAACACCAAGAAGCATCCTATTAGCTATTTGGGGCCTATTCATGAAAAGGGATTGGAAGTCAATGACCATATTGAAGCTCCTGACAGTCCTGTGCTCTGGAGATGACAGATGGAGGACAAGTTGGGACTCAGTGGTTAACTTGCATCCCACTTGGGGTTCTGAGGTGGGCTGGTTACCCCGGATCAGTGATTGCCTTTTCCTAGGATTCTTTGTTATTTCCCTCAAAGAGGTTTGGAATTATTTAGGTGAATGTTGTCTTATTCTAGACTTGATGAAAGAAAAGTCTAAATGAATTCTCAAAAGTCTCCTTAGTCAACAGTTTATAAATCCACTTAGATTTCTCCTGCTTTTAAAGTGGACACAGTTCAGTTATATCAGATAAAACTCTGAATTTTTTTTTGAAATCTAGGATGTTCCTTCATTATTTGGTTAAAGTTCAGAAATACAAAGGTTTAACATTGGCTGTCAATGTACATGATACTGTTTCTTACTGTGACAATTTTAAAAAGTAATTTTAGATGAAAAGTCTTTATCTAATGACACTTTGCAAATCTTTACACAGAAATAGGCAAATGTCTCCACGCCCAAAAAGCTTTTTTTAAAATAAAAACATGCATTGCCAAAACGACAAGCGGAGAATATATTCAATTTAATTTAATCTCCATCCATGAGTTGAAATAATGTGTAAATAGTAGCAATAAAATAGTTTTTCTATAATTCTCCTCCTTAATTTGCATACAAATCCTCAGTCACTACACTTTACATTAAGTCTTGTGAAGTGCTTTTTGAAATCAGAGATTTCAATTACAAAATGCGCCATATCAAATGCAAAGATTATTTTAATACTTAATTTGATTTTGTTTTTTATTCTCTTTTTTATTAAATTTGATTTCTTACCCATGCCATTTTCTCTACCTCTTTCAGCTCTCTGATTTCTTCAGTTTCATTTCTAGCTCTCTCTGTCTTGTTTCTCCTTTTTTTTCTTTTGCTTGCTTCGTTCATTTATTCACGCACACATTTTTTATGTCCATTTCTTCCTTTTATCATTTGCTTTGGTTGTTTCTTCCCATTGTGATGTCAATGCTAGGCCCAAACAGTGCATTCCTCAGAACAAACAACAGGAGAGAATAACAGAAGCTTCTTTGGAGAGATTGTTTCACCAAGCGCCAAGCCTATGCTCCTACCTTGACTACTCTCTTCTTTGCAAAATCACAGAGAAGCTTCCACTATTCTCTCTCTCCCTGAAGGTTTGAGGAAGCTTAAAAACTGTCTTCAAAATGTACCTAGTACAATAATACTGGCTTGAGTTGTACTGCTAATCCCTCAATACTGAATGCTTCTCTCTTAAAAAAACAATACAAATTGGAATGAAAACTGTAATTATACCCTTACATTGCCTGTTGTGCACTTTGTGAGTGTAATTTGTCAAGCAGAAGAAAGTAGCTGAAACAAAAACAAACTTGAAAAGTGAAGGATGTGAATGAATGAATAAATAATCAAAACCACAGTAAACAAATGGCTGACCACAGCTATAGTACAAATTGTCATGGATAGCTAACCAGTTCAGTATATATATATTTCTTCCAACATGCCGAATGTGAGAACTTGACAAAGAATCTATTGTGAAATACGTACACAACAACAACTTGCATTTATGTAGAATGCATGGTAATGTCTCAGAGTGCTGAAAGTACACATACAAGTTTTCCAGTTTTATCAAATAGGATTTTTTTTGAGTATTAACATTGCAATTTGAGCACTTTTACCTTTCCTCTTCTCTGTAAAGCAGGGACCAGTGGAAAGGGGATCAGAGTTGGAGTAAGGAGCACATATTCATGTCCTCAAGAAACCTGACTGCTTTCACCTTAAACTGCAAAAGTAGCAATTTGTACTCTTTTCACACCTTATCAAATCTGTAAATGCTTCAAAAGTAATCACTGAAGCGTTGCGGTGTGACAGCCAATTTGCACCAGCGAGGTTCCCAAATCAGGAGGATAATCAGTCAGGAAGGATGCAAACTGAATGTTATATGATTACATATTGTGCAGGGAGGAGTCTGGCTCAGTGAGATATCCTGTGGAATGTGAAGTTCATCCTGTTCGCCTAATTCCAGAGAACGCCTAATACTCTCCGGAATTAGGTAAACGGGATGCGTCACTCCGAGCAGAGAGTGTGCATTCTGATCCAATATATGGGAATTTTCATGTGTAGGTGGGATATGTGAAATTTTCAGTTTGGTTTGGATCCTCTTAAGCAAGGTGATGGGTTTCCGTACATATCAGACACCTGGCTGACCAAATAAAAGTGAAGTTTAGCATCCTATGTTTACCCTTCATTTTTCTGTAAAAAAATATTTTGTGGAAGTTTGGTGTTTCAAACATTTTTATATGGTAATATATTCATTTATAAGATTAATACTCTTTCTATGTACCACACTGAACTAACTGGAAGTAGCATGCTTCCAAGTATGCTTCTAAGTACGTCATCCATTATGGTATTCTCTTTTTTTTCTGCCTGAAATATGCTTAAAACCTAAATAAAATATAAATTATTCTACTGCAGTACTAAAATATGGAATAATTATATAGGGATGAATACGGTACACAGACAATAATGGGAACCCTGGGAATGATTACAAGGCAGGAATCTAAATAGCTTTAATTTGATAGAATAAATCAAGAATGAAAACTTAAGTGGTTAATAACCATCATCTGAATGCTGAGATGAGATTATTGCCCTGGAATTCCTGTCCTGTATCCATTCATTATTAGAATTACTCTTGAGATGTACTCTGCAAGTTATTTATGGGTTCTGAGAGCAGAAGGGGGCCAAGAGTAAACCTTGTGGTCCTCTTCATGTTCCTGCCCCCTCTCGACTGCTTTTTTCCATTAATCAGCCCCACCTGCTGCTTTCCTGCTAAGGCAATTTTCAATTCAATTTGTTAATTTACCATTACTTCCATGAGTCTTAAAACTCGCTTTAAGCCATATATTTTTGATGGTGCTTTCAGTCACCTTCCCTTCCACCCACTAGCTCAAGTTCCCAGTCAGCTGTGTGAAGTGCTTCGAGACACCCTCTGACATAAAAGGCGCTACATAATTATAAATTGTTGTTCTTTAATCTTCTTTAGAAGCACCACTCTATGAAATGCTTTCTGAAAAATACAAGCAAATTCTATTCATTTAGTCCAAACACCATATGATTTCTTTTAAAATAATTGAACTTGTTTTGAATTGAAAACCAAATCTAAAAGGATTGATGTATTATTTCAACATGGTGTGAACTCCAATGCACTTTGTGTTGGTGTAATTATTCCTACAATTAATCTTAGTCATGATGCAAAGGGAGATTCTGAGCAGTGATCAGGCATTTACATGTGATGAGAGAAGGTACATTGAAGTGCCCATCTTGCCCATCTTCACAGTTTCCTCCCTCACACCTCCCTGTGGCTGGCTATAAAGCAACATCAGGAACAGCCCAAGAGCAGGGACTGGTGATGTGTGTGTGTGTGTATATATATATATAAAATGTATACGACAAAATCCACATTCCCTCCTCGATCCAAAATACTAGGGAGTTTCAGTATGTAAGAGATGATGGGGGAGAAACTCTGATAAATAAAGCAAAAACAAACTCTTCAAATCGATAATCCACAAGTAAATATTTTGTAATTTTATACAGAGGAGAAAAAAAAGTCTTATTTATGTATGAATCTGTGGAGTCCTGTAGCATATTGGTTAGAAAACTTGCCTCGCAAGCGAGAGGACCCAGGTCCGATTCCCAGATGGGGCCAAACCTTAGGAAAGTTTCCTTACTCCATATGCCTCTGTTTACCTAGCAGTAAGTAGGAACTTGGTTGTTAGTCAATTGGCGGATCGCTTCTCCGGGGCTAATAATCGCTTTAAAAAGAATAATTTGGTCACTCATTCCATGACTGTTTGTGGGACACTGTTGTGCACAATTGGCTGCCGGGTTTGCCCACAAAATATACATTCAATTCACTTTGCAGATAGGTCAAAGAAGAATGCGCTCAAATCTTTTTGAAACCTATAAGTGGCATTACACAATCACTCAACTGTAGGAAATAGCTGAGTGAACTTGATAAGTACATTTCAAAACCTCCCAAGTTATATGCTTCAATAATCAAAGCTCCTGAGCAGCAGCAGCATTTTCCTGGAGACTACCAACTGAGGTTTGTACTTTGATTTCTCAGCCCAGAGCCATGTTGTGCTTGAGACAATCCCAGAAGATTTTGCAGTCAATCAAGACGGGGCTCCGAGTTGGTGAAGAATGGATTTGTTAAGACGTGGATTTATAGGGTTACTGATGGGGGAATGTTTCAGTTCTGCTTCAGTGCACTAGAGGAATTTACTCTACTTTGCTTACTTTTATCTCTGAGACTTTCCCTCCAATATTCGGCTTAGGACTGTGGGACGGATGTAGTTTCAGCCTATTTGATATCAATACGACTTCTTTGTCAATCAGTCCCAATGAAAGTCTATGGATTTTAATTCTGCTGTTTCACCCAACATTCCTTATTAGAGTACGTTCGCCACTTTTGATCTAAGTAAAGATGTCTATTATCTATTCTTTCCTCAAACCTTTTCAACTGAAGACCATGAACCTGCCACACTGCCTGGGATTGTATACATAGGTAACTAAGCACAAATAATTTTTGGCAAGGTTGTCTTTTACACTCTCCTCTTTCCCTGATAGAGAAACCGCAACATGCTCCACAGCCTGCTGCTGTGGCTCACTGAGTGATTTTTACGATGATTCACTGTTTTTTTAAACTAATTTTTGGGATAATAAATAATAATCCTTGCAATTGATATAGTGCCTTATCACATTGTCCAGATGGTTCAAATTGCTTCACAGGATTTCCCTGTACATTTAGTGACTATGTATTTATAGGGGAATGTAGACAATGCTACCAGATCCACATTAATTGCCAACCTCTTAACTTTGAAAGATGTCAATACTGTGGATGGAACATTCATGCTTTCTGCACTTAGGTTATTATTAGAATGCTAATAATAATCCTTGCATTTAATAGAGGGTCATATGACTTTAAAATGTCTCAAAGCACTTCATGGAACTTACTACAAAGTACAGTGACTGTGTATTTGTAGGCAAATGTGGCAGCCAGTTTGCACACAGCAATAGCCCATTAATGTTGTCTGAAGGATTGTTGGCTCTTACAATTCACCTTAAACCCTAACTTGTGAACACTCCTTAATGCAGTGTGTATGAGACCTGTCAAAAGTGATGACATTTACTAATATCTACTTATAAAAGATTTCACATCATAAGTCCATGCTGGCAAGGAGTGTAGCTTTGCTAACCTGCTGTAAACAAGAACTACGGTATTCCCAATTTTCATGTTGCACATGTCACATATATAATATTGGATATCTGACCCAAATCTACTGTTTGCATTGTGGACTTTTCTCTGATAGTAGCCTGCAAGTAGTTCACACAGCCATCAGTGTGTTGAAAACGTGTGTCCTAGCACTGATACTGGACTGTATTTTAACCAAATTCCTGGAAATGAAAGGCATGTTGCATCTCTCAGTCTCTTGCAGTCATTTGTATTGTCTAGAGTAAATTAAGAAACCTGAAGATGAAGGCCCCTAAGAGTGTAGGAGACACCCATGATTGTAGGAGTGAAGGTGCAATAAATCAGAAAAAATAGTTACATTACACCAAGCCTGAGATGTAAAAGCTGTATGTGGTATTAAAAATGAAAGGCTGAGCCTGGAGGTCCTGGGAAAAGATGAGTTAGAGAATGAGACTATGTGATACATCTTGATTTCATGCTCCTCCTTTTTGTTGAAATCAAGATTTATTGTCTCTTACTCCAACCTACTCTTTCCCAGGACCTTAGAACTTGTTACCTCCTGTAGCTGTGGTAGTGTGCTGCTGTGTATGAAGTGGTCAAGAACTTATATTTATATATAGCACCTTTCATGAAAAAGAACGTCTTGATGTGATTCACAACATGAGAATCATTTGAAATGAATTGAGTGTTGGATAGGCAGAAGGAACAACAATTTTCAAACTTCAATTCATTCTTTTTAAAAACGCTGAAAATTTGCTTCCAAGTAGACAGAATTTAAGATTTTTTCCAAAATTCTAGGCAGTCTTAAATTTTAAGACAAAATGGCTTGAGAGTGGTGAAGTAGAGAGCAGTGGCTGAGTGCACAAGCTATTTCTTTCTGGAATTGATTTGTGCAATAAAAATTGGACATCTTTAGAGTGAACGACACTAAGAAGAAGCCTTTCTTGGCCTCCCCAACACTTCCCTCCATAGGCTGCAGTTGATGCAGAACTTACAGCCTGCGTCCTTTCCTGCACCAGGCTCCATGACCCTATCACCCCCATCCTCACCCAACTGGACTGGCTTCCCATCACACAGAGGATACAGTTCAAGATCCTGGTCCTCACCTTAAAAGCCCTCCATGGTCTTGCTCCCCCTTACCTCTGCAACCTCCTAATCCCCTACCAACCTGCCCACTCCTTCCGCTCAGTGGGTTTCAGCCGGCTTCACGTCGCCCGCCTCGCTCACCCCACCATTGGCAGGCGGGCTTTCAGCCACTCTGCCTCCACCCTCTGGAACTCCATCCCACAGTTCCTCAGTCTTGCCCCCTCCTTTGCCTCCTTCAAGACCCATTTCAAAACCCTCCTCTTGGACCATGCCTTCGATCACCCTCCTTCCCATCCAGCTCGGGTCTGAAACACTGATTGTCCAGCGGCTTGGAACGTCCTCCTGATATGCAAGGCACTATACAAAATGTAATTTTGTTGTTGTTTTTAAATGCTTAAGACAAGGTGGAATTTCAGGCTTCAGGATTGCTGGTTAAAATTACTGCAGTATTTGGCTTGGGTTTCTAGACACCATATATCTGTGCTGTACTATAACATTTCTTACCCATTTCAGTCTCTTTTTGCAAGAGAATCCTTGCTTTAGACAACCAGTTTGTCACTGTGACAAATTAACTCTTCCCCCACTGAACAAACAGGACCTCCGTATGGTAAGTACAACCAGAATTGTGGCTGGGACTTTGAGCATTATAAACACACTGATTTTTCTGTCACTGGATAGCAATTGATGGTAATCTAATCATTAGAATAACATCTGCCCACACTCCTGCTGGGACTGATGGTGGCGCACTGCATGACCTACCCTGCTTGATTTCTTGCAGTGGAATGTGTTGTTTGTGCTTTTGTTGCAGGATTCCGCGAATGTACTTAATGACGATGGGATTTTATTACAATAATAATCTTTGCATTTGACATAGCGCCTTATCACGTCATTGAGACGTCTCAAAGCGCTTCACCGAATATTCCGTAAAGTCAATTGACTGGATATTTTGTGGACGAAATGATTTTTAATAATAATAATAATAATCCTTGCATTTGATATAGAGCTTTTCACGTCTTCTAGACATCCCAAAGCGCTTCACAGAATACACTGTAAAGTGAATTGACTGTATATTTGTGGGCGAACGCGGCAGCCAATTGCGCACAGCAGTGTCCCACAAACAGTTGTAGATTGAAAATCACCAATTTTTTATTATTTTTTTGAGGGATTATTATTTTGCAGGGAATATTCATTTTAGGATATTGCAGGAAGAGCCATGGCAAGTTTGGGAAGTCATGGCAACTCTCTCTCTCTCTCTCTCTCTCTCTCAGTAACAGTATGATTTTCTAGAAATAGGCAGTCTTAAACTACAGAAGATCCCATTCGGAACCTGCTTTGTGCCTTCCTCCTTACAAAGGTGCTTGGTATTGTTTCCAAGCTTCTCCAAGCTATTATTATTATTCTCAGCTTCTGCTGTTTATTGCAAACACCAGGACTCTTCATTTTGTGATCTTCCTTTTGTAATTTCTAACAATGTAAGTTGCTAATAAAATATGAAGCAAAAAGGATGGAATGCATATGAGGCTGGTCGTGGGTTTAATATTTGTGATCATCTGTAACCTTTGATTGATGGTGGGGACTTTTTTGGATATCTTGGGGTGAGCTAAAACTGCTGCCTATTGTAAGGCTTCTTCTCAGTATCATTCCTCTGAAGATGTTCTCTTGTTATTGCACACATCAATTCCAGGAAGGAATAGCTTGTGCACTCAGCTGTTGCCCTCTGCTTTACCACTCCTGAATTCCTGTCAGTCACAGAGCAGGAACCCACAGGAGAGCAGTGGAGGGCAAAGGCGCAGAGAAGATATTTCTAGATCATAATCTGCCCTGCAGGAATTTCATATCTTTAGTGAACTGGTGGGACCCAGATGTACACTGAACTTTGATGTAGCCTATTCAAGCAACGTTTTGCAAGAATGAGTTTGAAAATGTATTGTTTGCAAATCTGACTTGGACAATACAAGCAGAAATTTGTCTATTTAAAGCTCTTTGTGAATTTACATTTTCAAACACATGTTCAACTCTGACATATACTGACCTTAATGAAGCACAATTAGAATTCTATTTTTCACTGAATGCCAGAAAAAGGGATCATTGGATAGTGTAGATTTAAGTACAAATTGTGATAGTTTGCTATTCTAAAAACTCCAGTTCTTCCTGTTACTTTGCACAGAACCTGTTCTGTTAGGCATATATAAAATGGGCTCACAAATATGTGCGGAAGGATAGTGGGATCAATTTTTCCTACCAAACAGCTCTTCATGTGTCAGAGTGCATGAGGTTATGGTTCCGGAAGTTGGAATACTCTGAACACTCATCCTCCAGTATTCGGCCTAAAAATGACTGACTAGTTCTGAATCTGTGCTTGATTTCACATAATCTGGAGCAGGGACCGTTCAAATCCAGCCATTCAGCCAAGTACACTTGGGAAGCTCTTAATTGTTTAACTGAATTATCAGAATTCTGGGGTGTAACTAACTGGAAACAAAGAAAGTGATTTTTTTTAGAGAGAGGCTTATCACAGTGAAATGTCTCTAAGCACTTCACAGATAATTTGTGTTTTTCTGGACAAACGAAGCAACCAGCAAGGGTCTACCAACAGCCATGAGGTGAGTCATCAATTAATCTCCCTTATCTTTTTGTCATGAAATGTTTTAAAGTCCACTTGAGCAGACAGGTGGGACCTTAGTTTAGCTAAGTGTGTATTTGAGGGCGAAGGCGACAGTCAATTTGTGCACAGTAATATCCAATTAAATGAATGGCCCTTGTTTTAACTGGGTGATTGTTGGCTAATATACCAGGAAAAACTCCCTCACTTTTCACACCATGTTATGGGTTCTTTAATGTCCACCTGCATAGGCAGATGGTAGCTTAGTTCAATGTCTCATTTGATGGACAGCACTCCCCAGTACTGTCTTAAACTATGAGCTCAGTGTCCCTTTATGGGGCTTCAACCCACAACCTTCTTACTCGGAAGCAAACATGCTACTAAATGAGCCAGCCTGACACTTTTAAATGCTATTGTTCTCAATCCATTTCATAAACTCATCACTACTCAATGCATTATTAATAACGTTGCTCAGTATATCATTCGTGATGTGATATAGTACAGAGTATGAATTTATAAGCATTGTTCTGCAATTTTTTTCTTTTCTGAAGATATTTTAATCATCCTTATGATATGGATGCGGGTGATACATGAGCCCAGACAGTGAGTGTTGACAAGTCATGAAACTGGGAGAGTCAGTCAAGCAGGACCTTGTCCTCACCCAATTGCCACACACACACATGCAGTTTCCAGCAGAGATCACTGAATATTGATCAGCAGCAGGAACCCCAACTCATTCCATTCACTTTTCTCTGATGCACTAATTAATGGAAATCATTGATTTATTTACTGAATTGTTGTGAGAAAGAAACAATCCATTGTAATGTGAAGCTCTGTAACTAGAAACACACAATGGTTATTCGCCCAAATGGCTGTACTTTCCACAATTGCTCAAACCATGACAAACCAGCTAGTTGATTTGCAGCTTTATTGCATCAGGAGTCTTCATAAGAACATTAAGAAGTTATGAATGAGAAAAGACCATTCAACCTATTTATCTTGCCTGTCATTTAGACCATGGCTGGAATCCACACAGACCATAATCTCTTCAGTGGAAGCTGTGAATAATACTTAGAAATGGTAATGATTGCAGATCGTAACCAAGCAATTATTTACTGGGACTCCTATAGGAATTTGGGCAAGGCCCGTGTGAGCTGAGGTGAAGGTTAATTTGAAATTCTAAGGGTTAAGAGATTATTTTGCTTTTCTTCTCTGTTCTTAGGTTGCTGTTCTATGAAAGTGCCAGAACGCTGCTCACGTGGAGGTGATGATCCTTGGTATCGCTCAGAGCAGCTGAAGCTTTTACGTTTATAATTCTTGCGTTTCCAATCAGCTCTTGCATGGATTTTATGCTTTTAGCAAGAGTGCGGTGTTTCATATAGTCTTTTCAAGACATTTATCTTGACGGAATTAATGCTGAAATAATGTCACTTAATAATAATATAATTAATAATAATAATCCTTTCATTTGATATAGAGCCTTATCTTCTTGTCGAGATGTCTCAAAGATCTTCACAGAATATATGGTAAAGTGGATTGACTGTGTAATTTGCGGGTGAAACACGGCAGCAAATTGCGCACAGTAATGTCCTACAAACAGCCATGGAGTGAGTGAGTAATTTTATTTGGAGGATTGTTGGTCAGGACACCAGGAGAAACTCTCTTCTCTTTTCAACTTGTGGCATGGGATCTTTAACATCCACCAGAACAGGCTGGAAGGACCTCGGTTTAACGTCTCACCCAAAGGACGGGTGTCATTTGCTGTCTTTTAGCTGGCAATGTGTTTTTGTCCATTTGATGGTGGCAACTTGTTGGCGGGACAACGGGAAATCTGACGCCACAAAGAGTCCAGGGAAGGAGGTTCCCCACCGACAAACTTGCATTTTCACTATGAGCTGCCGTTGCCTGGCAACCCAGGAATGAAAAATCATCATTAGATTTTTTCAAGATCACAAAACCTAACTTTTGGGTGACCTCTTCAATTTGAGCAAGAGTATGTGTTTATGGGCATTGTTTTATTCCTTGTTTTAGAAGAAATCCTTTCTGTTTTTTTCCTTCCTTTCCTGAAAATACTTTAATCATCCTTATGGTGTGGGTGGTGATGGTGATTGTCCTTACATGAGCTCAGGCAGTAAGTGTGATCTTATTAATAATAATATAATAATAATAATCCTTGCATTTGGTATAGCGCTTTTCACGTCAGGAGGACGTCCCAAAGCGCTTCACAGAACACACTGTAAAGTGAATTGACTGTATATTTGTGGGCGAACGCGGCAGCCAATTGCGCACAGCAATGTCCCACAAACAGTCGTAGATTGAAAATGACCTATTTATTATTGTTTTTGGTTTTGGAGGGATTATTATTACGCTCTGTGAGGAGTAAGGAAACTTGCCCAAGGTTTCGCCCTGTGCCTGGAATTGAACTCAGGTCTCTCGCTTGCAAAGCGAGTGCTCTAACCACTGAGCTACAGGACTCCACTATATGATTGGGAGAAACTGTCCCCCCATAAGTATTTGAGAGCAATAAGAAAAAATGTTCACGGTGCATTTCAGATGTAGAGAATCTCATTTGTCAGCCTGGCTCAGTTGGTAGCACTCTCACCTCTGTGTCAGGTTTGGGACTTGAAACTTGTAGTCTGAACCACAAATTGGATACCGAGTTCTCCCACAACAGTCACTGAACTGTACAGAAAAATCCTGTGAAGCCCTTTGAGATCTCCCGAAGTGAGAGACGCTCTACCAAATGTAAGAATTATTATATGTAAGCAGTGAACTGCTGTTTAATTCAAAGCTCAATTCCTTTTGCTCAGTCCACAGAACCTGTATTAAGAGTATTCTGATGTGCTGCATCACTGAAAAGGGTGAACGGAGCATTTATTGATTCCCTGAATCAAGATTATACTTTTGTTGTTTCCGAAGGCTGTGGAACTTATAAAATCTCAGTCAACTCCTAAAGATCCGGTGAGGCTAATTGGGATGTTTTAACCATGGGATTGTAATACAGTACTGCTTGGAATACATCCTACATCAGATAAGGGAAAGAGATTTGGGGACTTGGTAATAAAAATATGCAGCCAGGCATGAACAATAACTCCAGTGTTCCTGGCGTACATGTTGCAGGATGAATATTGTTCCACTATGCTTGCTGTTTTTTGAAATTTCCTTTGGCAGCAATATTTTTTTCAGTTGTAAACCGGATAGGAATTTAATCACAATTACTCTGAAATTGAATTCAGTTCCAACTGGTGGAACTGTGGTTCAATAGCTTGGGTTGTGTGTCTGAGATGTGAGCAGGAGGATGGTCGCGAAGCTCTCATGCATTTCATTCTGAGTGGTGCTGCTCATCAGGGAGTTCCTTGTATCTATTATCCACCTTGTGAGGGTTCAAACCTGTGCTTGTCAGGTGTCAAATGACCAACTACTGACTATCCTCTGGGGAGGGGGAGGAGGTAAGCAGGTAAATAGGGTCTTCTTGGAGCTGAGCTGGCTCCAAGCTGAAGAGCTTGTCAACAGAATGTCAGAATTGAATCAACCCGTAACACAGTTTCTGAGCCAGGAGAGTCCACAGTAATCCAAGGCAACACTGATGACAGACTAGCCAATGAGTTATTTTGCAAAACTTGGGGGGGCAGGGATTCTTCCTAGTCAGCTCTTGGTAACCCTGCAAATCAAAACTCTAGATGGACAATAATAATATGCTGTAAAGTGAATTGACTGTATATTTGTGGGCGAAACGCTGCAGCCAATTGCGCACAGCAATGTCCCACAAACAGTCGTGGTTTGAAAATGACCAATTTATTATTGTTTTGTTTTGGAGGAATTATTATTAGCAGTGGGAAAGCTTGTCCGACATTGCTCTCATTGGCAAACTATGTGGTATTATTTGGTTATACTTCAGCAGTGCCCCCCAGTGCACACTGTCAGGTCCCAAAGTTTTGACTCTCTCCAAAACTGTGCCTAATAGTCTCTGGAATTAGATAAGCTGGGCATGTAACTCATGGAAGAGTATGTGTGCCATTATAGATGCAGAAGAATAGGAGCTCTGTCTGGTTTGGATGCTCTTAAGCATTGTGATAAGTTTCCACATATTTGGACATCGGGCTGACCAAAAAATCTAATTGAGAGTGTGTGGATTTGTGGCTCTGTCATACAAATAACATTGTAGGATGCTACCCTCAGTAGTTTGTTACATGCTATACTTTCTCACCAGATAAGGCCGTGGAAATGTTTTTTTTGGGGGGTTACTTTTATGGGGAACAGGTGTAATCAGGTCATAGTAGCCAGAGGCCACATTTCATTGATCCCTGAGCTGCACCAGCAGGACTAATAGACAGAACAAAGTAGTGAAAGATAATCTGGGCAATGACAAATAGCAGTTCAAAATGTCATGCCCATCAGTCACACAACGAATGGACAAAAGAGGCAGCCAATCTGTGACATGTGAGACATTTCTGTGGGTTTAAGTGAGGGACCATGAATAATGTTACCATTATTAGGGAGAAAACTGAAAGTTCATAACTGGCAAAGGCCAATGAGTGAACTTTCCAACTGACTGTGGACACGAATGAAATTGTTGGACAAATGAATGACTCTCAGGCTCTATCCACGTGATACAGGACTTTTTTTTAAAATCAATGATAGTTTATTTTTTAAATCTTAGACAAGATCTTCAATACTATCAATGTGTTTAAGAGCTGTTCTTCTTGAACCCATGGGTTGCTGTCTACTCTCTGATGAGGCTTTGCCCTCATAGAGACAACAAAGGATCAAGAATAATGTCATGGTGCAACAACAGACTTTCCTTCACTTGGCAACTGCACTGAAACATTGAGATGAAAGCATCAACGCATTTAAGAGGAAACTTGATGAATGCATGAAGGAGAAGGGACAAGAGGGGTACGGGAAGGAATAGAGAAAGGGGATTAGAAGATGTGGAATATAAACATCATTATGGACAGCAAGCAGTTGGGTCAATTGGTCTGATTTGGTGCACTGCAGTCTACATATATAATTCTATTGCAATAATAGATATTTACCAGGCACAAATATATGGTCAATTCACTTTACAGTCTATTCTGTGAAGCGCTTTGAGAGTCGAGAAGATGTGAAAAGCGCTATATCAAATGCAAGGATTATTATTATACATTATATCTGTCATGATGCATAATATTTTTCAGCTACTGATCCAGGCAGGTCTGCCTTGGATATCTATTAAGTGGGTCCCGCTGATTGTTCTTTTTTTATATATACGTCTGAAAATGTTTGCTTTAAGAAGACTTCACTCTGTACGGTGAAGAAGGAAGCTGTCAAATTGGATATTAAAAATAGGAAAACAAAATGAATTGTTATACTTAATTTAAAACTTACATTTCCCTCTTAAGACTTTACAGCACTTGTGGGGTTCTTTCCTCTCTCTCTGTTTGCTCATGGTGAATGCAGTGAGTTATGGGTGCTTAGGCTCTCTTAACATCATACTTCAGTGTTTGCAATCCAGTGATGTGTGAAGTTGCAACTATCTCCGTGTGCAGGCAGTTCAGTGTGAAAGAAACTTGGGCTTCATAACACTTATGTGTTAGTAAGCAAAACAAGTAACCCACAATTCTGGTTCTTCCTCCAAAGACCAAATGAGTATATCAGACACTTTTTTCGTATGTTAGTTTTCCTTTTAAGTGTTTTTTTTCATATACGGATTATAAATGTAGTTTACCTGTCAGTGAAGGCAGGTTCTAAACTTTGACAGACAACATACCAGCATTGTAGTTTGAGCAACTTCTACTAATCCCGATGTATCTATTGTTGGTACCCCTGTCGAACCCAGGATGTAGTCACTATAGCTAGGATTAAACGAACACTCACAAACAGAGTTAGCTCAGAAATATAGTTTATTCAAATACTTGCAGCAAGGAGAGGGAAAGCGAGAGGCAATGCAATAGCATGTCTCTCAGAAGAGTCGGTACTCTCCCTCTACACAAAAATGTTGCAGAAATCGATCTCTTGCATAGATACGATAGGTCGAATGGATCTTCTTTTGCCCTGTATAATCCTTTGGTTCTATTGTCATATTGGGTTTGAAGTGGATTATATAATCTGAATTGTGCTACCAGAAAAGAGAGAAATTGGGAAGAAAAGGTCTTCAGATCAGTTTTGTGCAGATCCTAGTGCTTGGTTGAGAGTGGCACTGGCACAGGAATGATGCTATCAGCTCCAGAAGGAGCAAGGAAGGAGCTCTCAAAATTGAACCAAAATGATTTTATATCGTCACTATGTTATGGAAATGTAATGCTGGCTTTCTGAAATTTAATTTTTTTCATCGTTCAAGCCCTCATACATTATTCTATGTGAAGGGCTCTTTATAAAAGCAAGTTGTTATTGCTGCTGTTATTGTTATTAATCTGATGCAGTACAACTGTGTATGAATACTCAAAAGCATCTCTTTGATCTGGTGCTTTAATCCTCACATTTTAAAATGCTTTTGAATTTTACAAGGGTTTTTATTGAATTGTGTTGGTATTTGCAGAGTACATGTGCCAATGTGTCAGTATTGAGACATTGAGTAATACACTATATATGAAGACTATGTTTTTGCTCAGCCAGTGTCTGACACATGGAGAAACCCATCACCATGCTTAAGTGTCTCCAAGACAGACTGGGAGTTCCATATAAGTATGCCAGCTACACATGGAAAATTCCCTGTGTCTGGAATGGAATATGCACTCTCTCTGCAGAGGGACGTACCCTGCTTGTTTAATTCTGGAGAATATTTGACCCAGGTTGGCGAGAGCCAAGTCATGACAACTCTAAAATATGTTTTGGGGCACTGCTGGAGTTTAATCAGCTAAAATCGCATAGCTTATTGGTGAGAGCACTGCCTGGCATCAATCCCACAACTTGTATTATATTTTTTACGTACCATTAATTTACAATAAAGTAGAAACTTAAAGATTTGTTTCTGTTAATATTTTAAATAATTATACAGCTATAGCTAATAAGATACTTTCTTTCCTGTCTTAATTTATGCACTTTGCGACCTTTAGTATGAACTACTTGAAATGACTCATTTCACGGACATTAAAGATATTTTGGGTTTGGTTATTTGACTCCAGAAGGAATGCACCTTTTGTCACCAATACAAAGTTCCATTTGATTTATTGTACGTTTTTCTTAATGATTATTCTCATACAGAACAGCAGTTGATGGAAAAATTAGAAGGATCATTAGCAGCTCTATCAAATTTCATTTTAGACACTGGGCACATTGACTCAAGAGGGTAAGGGAAGACATGCAGTAAATCTTTGAGTTTCAGATGATGGGAGCTACGGATGATGAAGGCCCTTTGGCCCATTTGATCTCATCCTTCCAGAATACCCACTTTACTGTGTTCGCATCACAGCATCAAGCTGATTCTGAGTCCAGTAATCGGGCCTGTACCACCTTTCTTGAAAAAACTGTTACAGTTGTCCATTGCCCTCTGTGAAAAGATGGAGAAATATGCTCATTTTCTCTTGAATTTTAACCATATCCAACCAATGCTCTTTCATATAGTCTCTCATTCAGCCAGGTGTATGGGTGTGCCCATACCTGCCAGACAGGTTAGTTTCTAGGTGATGGAATTTGAAAGTCCTGAATTCAGCTTGATTTCCTAGAAATGTGTTATCTGTGGGCTATGCCTTTATTTTCTGTGTCAGACCTGTCAGTACAATGTTTCTTTTACTTATTTTTAAAAAATGTTCAGTTTTGTATGAGTAGAATTAATTTTTAAATTAAAAAAGGATTTTTTAAAATAGTTTCTTCCTTCTCTTTCTGCTATCTTTACTATCTTCCTATTCTTATACCAGATATAAACCTCGGCTGGGTAGGTACCATTCTCAGTGACATCTTTGGATGAGATTTGGAGTCCTGTCTGCCTGTTTCAGGTGGTTATTAAATATCACTTGAGACTATTCAGAGAGAGAAGGGAGTTTCTCCCCTTGCCTGTAGCTCTCCAGAAAAATAATAATCATCTTTGCATTTGATAGAGCACCTTTTATGTCAAGAGGACATTTCAAAGGGCTTCACAGGATTTCTAGTAAATTGTAGTGCCTGTAGGTAATCACTACAACCAATTTTGCATACAGCAATGTCCTACAAACAGCCATGAAATACATGACTTGTATTATCTGGGTGTTATTTGCCAGGAAGCCAAGAAATCAATTAGTGCAATGGGAGAATAATAATAATAATCCTTGCATTTGATATAGCACCTTATCATGTCTTCAAGAAGTCTCAAAGTGCTTCACAGAATATACTGTAAAGCGTGCACAGCAGTGTCCCACAAACAGTCGTAGATCGAGTGACCAAATTATTTTAATTTATTTTGAAGGAATTATTAACTCCAAAAAAGCGATCCGCCAATTGACTAACAATCAGGTACCTACTTACTGGTAGGTAAACAGAAAGTATGTGGGGTAAGGAAACATACCCAACATTTTGCCCTGCCGGGAATTGAACCCTGGTCCTTTCACTTGCGAGACCAGTGCTCTAACCACAAAGCTACAGGACTCCACAACCACTAAGCTACAGGACTCAGGGGATGTGTAATATCCACCTGACCAGGCTGACAGGATCTCATCTGAAGGACTGCACTTCCTATAATCCTACCATACCCAATGCTGCCCTCTCAGATGTATTGAAGTGTCAGCCGAGACTTGAATTTATGACCTTCTGACTTAGAGACAAGACTGCTACCAACTGAGCAAGGCTAACACCTGGCTTCAATTGGTCTTTCACCTTATGACTGCTTGTGAGATCTTGCGTGTGCGAATGACTTTCATGTTTGTCTACAGGAACAGCCAATACACTTGACAGTAATTGTGAAGCATTTTGAGAGGTTTTGACATGATTCAATGGTCCTAAAATGATTTGATCTGAATTAGCTTCAAAATCCCCAATCCAGAAAGAAGGCAGAGAAAAACACATGATTTACCGTGGTGACATCAACTGGGAAGTGCTTGGGTTTGACTCGGCTGAAATATACCTGCAGTCAAATGGCCCATTGATGCTAATGGTCAGGGTTACATGCAAAGAAATAGAAACAGAAACATTTCCATCACAGAAAAGTACCTTCACAGAAAAGTCACACTAATAACTTAATCCTTCGGATCCCGTCTGCAACTATCTTTCTGCAGTTCCATTAACTGCGGTAGTTGTGCTGGTACATTGGGGACAAAAAAAAATTGATCAACCTCAGAAGTAGCTGAAAATAAGTCGTCTGTAACAGAAGAGATATATGTTGCAATACTTCTTTATAATAGTTAGTGACCCGTTTAACACAAAGATTTCACAGCACTGTAAGGTATAATTGTGTCAAAATGTTTACTTTTCATTCAGGCAACTGTAAATGCTCTAAATGCTAAAAAGCATGGTTTAGGAATGGCTTTATGGGAGAGCATGAAAAAATTATTGGAATTCTTTGAAGAAATGCAAAACTTGTAGACAAGGAAAACTCAGTGGGCATTGATACTTATGTTGATAGTTTAGCCAAGCTTTTGGCACAGGAAATTGGTCTACAAGTTCAAAGACATAGAATGCAGGTGGAAGGTGGGGGTGGAAGAGAAAGCTTCTAAAGTGGATCGGAAATTGGCTAGATCATAGAAAATAATGGGTAGTTGTGCATAAAGTTGCATTGGTTTGTAATGGGCTAAATTTATCCTGGGGGTTGCTTCAGGGATCAATGCTAGGGCTGATGCTATTTAAATTACATAAATGATTTAGAGGTGGGAACAGAAACAAAGCTAAGTTTGCAGCTGAGACTAAACTGGGGGAAGGGAGAAGTTAAAAATAACTGGGAACAGATTCACCAAATACAAGAGGATCAGAGAAGATTAGGCATTTGGACTGATGAGTGGTAAACGTGAAAAGCGCTGTATCAAATGCTAGGATTATTATTATTATTATTAAACATAGAGCAGGGCTCTCTAACTGTTTGATTGCTGCTACGTGGCATCTCGTATATGCTGAATAAAAACGAAGCAGAAGCGATATTTACCTCAGTTTAAACATTAAAGTTTATATATTTATTTTGAAATACTTTGTGCATCTGCCTTCGTTTTCAATTTGATTCAATAACGACAAAGTTCTATCATTCCTTCCTCTTGTCTTTTTGATCATGACCAAGAGTGGCACCTAATGGCGATCGACCGGTTGGAGACCCCTATTATGGAGTGATGAGTTTGGGGAAGGAGAATACATTTTGGGAATATAGCAAGAACAACAACTTGTTATAAACCAAACGTATTGGTTCATAGCCCAAGACCCAGAGAGGGATGTCAGGGATACCAATAGGTAGAAAAATAGGTTTGAGTTCTCTTGCAAATTACAGTCATTATACGTGACAGCAACTCCTGTGAAGCTCTTTGGGATGTTCTCCAGATCTGAAAAGTCCTACATCAAATTCAAATGTTATGATTAAAAAAACGTTTGGCCAAAATGTGGCATCAGTAAAGAAAGAGAATTTCCTTTGAGGTATCCTGGCCAACAAACCCATTAGAAAAAATTGTCATTCGCTTTAGGGCTGTTTGGGGATATTGCTGTACGCAATTTCGCTGTTATGTTTGACTCGAAAAGACACAGTCACTGTACTGTAAATCCTGTGAACTGTTTTGAGACATTGTGACATTTTATATCAAATGCAAGGATTATTAAAGCTGCTGGAATGAGGGTCGATTGGGCTCCAAGCTTTGTTTAACTCTAGTATGACTATTTCTACCAAAGCTGGAAAATTCAAACTGTCATTTTCACACTGGAACTTAATTAGCCACTAAACAGTGCACCACGAGAGGACTTGTTGAAGAAAAGGACCAAACCAGGGATGAATGTCCTTCCATTATTTGAATAGGGAGAATTGGTCTCTTTGCTTGTTTATTTTAGCAGTGCAGGAGCAAATACATTTATTCTGTAATTAAGCAATGTACACATTTGCATCGGTACTTTCTAGTCGCACTAAACCCAGCATGAGTGAGTCGAGGTCCACATTATAACATAACATAACATGTAGGAGCAGGAGTAGGCCATTTGACCCTTCGAGCCTGCCCCGCCATTCAATCATGGCTGATCTTCTAATCTAACTCCAGCTAATACCATTATCCTGTTGCTTTTTACAGGATGTAATGCCTGCCCTCTTGTGTCAGCGCCTTGGGACGTCCTCCTGACGTGAAAGGCGCTTTATAAATGGAATCTTGTTGTTGTTGTTGTTGTTGTGTCACCAATATTACTGAAACCATTGCAGAAATGTAGCATCTTCTCTTTCAGTGACATTCTGACATGGCTGGTGAGATTGTGACCATCTAGTGAAATTGTTAATGCCTTTTATGTCAGGTGGACATTCCAAAGTGCTTCACAGGATGCACTGTAAAGTGCAGTGGCTGTGTGCTTTGTGGGCAAACGGGGCAGCCAATGTTCCATAATAACCAATGAAGCTTAGGTAGGCATAAGGTATTTGCTGCTAATTTGAGGATTCAGAAGATTTAGTTCTGGGTGTTAAAATGTCTCCTGCATTAAATCTATCCATGCAGCATCATTCACTTGTTTCACATACACAAGTATTTACCAGGCTCATGTTTCTCTGCTTTCTGGCCTTACCAGATGGTGTGAATAATGAACGTTCAACTCTGGCAGATTGTGCATGTGTCAGTCACACCTTGGCCAGCATTGGGTCATGTGTAGAACGTCCTGGTGTCAGTTTTAGCTAAATTGAATGGTTTAAATTATCACCAGTAAAGAGCATAGGCACCTTTAAAAGCAAACTCACAACACTAATGTGTTTTTATGGCGAGATTGTGTTGACAGCAAACGAAAAAGTGACTGGAAATTTAAACACTTATCCCTGTGTCTTTGCTTCCTGTTCTCATTTACCATAGTGAGAGTGACAATTGAGCTGTTTCATGATATTCAATGTGGTTATTCTCCCAGTGAATCTGCTAAGAAACGCCGAGTTTCAGTATCATTTTTGGCTGGTTTCATGATTGACCTCAGCACAGTGGTTTGGTTCAAAACCTTTTTTTAACGTTATTCAGCTGCCATTCAGGTGTCAGTTTGGTTAAGTTGTTAGCACTCTTGCCTCAGAGTCAGAATGTTGTGGGTTCAAGCCCCATGTTGAGACTTTGAGCTGATACTCTAGGTTGGCACTCCAATACAGTGCTGTTCAGGGGAAGCACTGGTTGTCACAGCTGTTTCCTATCATCCTGACCCGTCTCAGTTACATAAATTCGACTGATAAAAGCATGTGAACAGCTACCAGTAAGTTCAATCTTATACAGCCATCAACAACAACAAGATTACATTTGTATAGTGCCTTTCATGTCAGGAGGACGTCCCAAGGCCCTGGACAGAGTACAGCATTTCAGACCCGAGCTGGGGTCAGTGGGGGAAAAGGGGGTGGCTGTTGGCATGGTTGAAGAGGAGGGTCTTGAGGCGAGATTTGAAGGAGGTTAAGGAGGGGGTGAGGCGGAGTGACTGGGGAATGGAATTCCAGAGGTTGGGGGCAGAGTGGCTGAAGGCTCTCCCACCAATGGTGGGGCGGGTGGATCGGGGGATGCAGAACAGGCCAGAGCCGGCTGAGCGGAGGGAACGGGTGGGTTGGTAGGGGTTTAGGAAGTCGCAGAGGTAGGGTGGGGCGATGCCACGGAGGGCTTTGTATGTGAGGACCATGATCTTGAACTGGATCCTCTGAAGGATAGGGAGCCAATGGAGTTGGGGGAGAGTGGGGGAGATGGGGTTACGGAGTTTGGTGCGGGAGAGGACACGGGCTGCAGAGTTCTGGATTATCTGCAGCCTGTGGAGGGAGGAGTTGGGAAGGCCGACAAGCAGGGCGTTTGCAAGGTCGAGCCTGGAGGTGATGAAGGCATGAACAAGAGTTTCAGTGGCCTGAGGGTTGAGGTAGTGGCGGAGTCGGGTGATGTTACGGAGGTGAGGGAAGGCAGAGCGGGTCATGGCTTGAATGTGGGGGAGAAAAGACAGTTGAGGGTCGAATAAGGCATCTAGGTTCCTCATTGAGTTGTAGTGTGCAACCATGGAGGTTGATGCTGCCAGAGCCTGAGGTGCTGAGGCGCTGGCGCGAGCCAAGGAGGGCCTCAGTCTTGTTCACATTCAACTCTAGGAAATTTACCCTCATCCAGGACTTGATGTTCGACAGGCAGTCTGTCAGGACAGCAATGGTCCTAGAGTTGAGGCAGAAAAATAGAGTTGGGTGTCATCCGCGTACATGTGGAAGTTGACCCCATGTCTACAGATGATGTCACCAAGGGGGAGCATGTAGATATTAAAGAGAAGAGGGCCAAGGACAGAGCCCTGGGTGACGCCAGACGTGACAGTGCGTGGGCTGGAGGAGAAACCGTTAGAGGCAACAACGTGGAGATGGTGAGAGAGATAGGATTCGATCCAGGCAAGGGCAGGTCCACGAAGATTAAGTAAAGAGGAGAGGCGGTGTATGAGGATGGAGTGGTCGACAGTGTCGAAAGCGGCAGAGAGGTCGAGGAGGACAAGGAGGCAGAGGGAGCCCTGATCACAGATGTTCAGAATGTCATTAGTGACTTTGACCGGGGCTATTTCCGTGCGGTGGGCAGCGCGGAAGCCGGATTGAAGTGGTTCAAAGAGGGAATGGCGAGAAAGAAAGGAGCGGAGCTCCATGTGATTTGGGAATGGTTTCAATGTGAATGTGACGTGCCTTATAATTAATGGGCTTTAGGTGAAAACAGTTCAGTTATTAACCTTTTATTTGCCTGAAGTCATTCATTTAATTGCAATAGGAAGCACTCCCATTTGTTGACAATAGTTATTTATAAATGGCTGAGTTGTGCTGCAGCCTTCAGGCCTCTTGTGATTGTCTGAGGTTAAAGGATTTGAAAGCTTCCAATTTCTCATGTGTCCTCCTGAAATTACCACAGGCTTATGGCATCATTTTTCAAAGCTGTGCCACTCGTTGAATTCTAACAAAGCACACCGATGTTACCACCCCACAGTGTGCAGACTGCCTCCTCAAGGTTGAATGATTTTTTCCTAGGTTAATTACTTTTAAATCCCTCGATTCTTGAATACGCTCCTAAAATGACCCGCAGGCTGTTTGAATCATTTTTCAAAGCTTTGCAAATTGCTGACTCTTCAGAGAGCAGTAGCCGACCCTTCTTGACCAGGGAATTCCTTTCAGCCCAGGAAACTCAAGGAGTTAAGTAGTGGATACTGAAGTGCTACCACTTTAATGGCTCTCTTCTAATAACCCTTACATTTAATAATCCATGATATAGTGCCTTATCACTTTGACAAAATATCTCCGGGTGCTTCACATGCTATGACTAAAGAGTGCAGTGACTTTCTATTTTTGTAGGTGAACTTCTTGAGATGAACAATGGGGAAGTAATACCAATTTACATCAAATTTAACCCTCAGTTGTGATTGATATTTGTAACTGTTGATAAGCATGATATGACGATACAATTTGGAAGCAGTTGTTCAACTATTCTTATCAAGAGATAAGAAAACTATCTCTTGCAATTAAAACTTAATTAAAAATTTCCAAAATTCTTTATGGTTGAAAGTATTAAGATAATGGTCTTAAGGCTAAGGCTATGAGAAATGTTGGACCTCCCCTTATCATGAAATAAGGTTCAGTGGTGAATATCGTTATTCGATTCTTCATACTTGCCCGAGAGTGGCACCAAATGGCGATCGACCAGTTGGAGATCCCTATTGTGGAGTGGTGAGTTTGGGGAAGGAGAATACATTTTGGGAATATAAGAAGAAGAACAACAAATGTATTGGTTCATAGCACAAAATCTACAGAGGGATGTCAGGGGTACCAATGGGTAGAAAAATAGTTTTGAGTACTCTTGCAAATTACTGTCATTATACTTTACAGCAACTCCTGTGAAACTCTTTGAGTTGTTCTCCATTCAATTCTTCATCCTAAAATTTTTTGTATAGCATATGAGCTTCTCCTATTCAACCTATTTATTCATCAATGGAAAATAATGCCAATTTCTATGTGAACTGTCACATGTTATTGATATTTGTACCTAATAATAGGAATATTATGGTGAGTGATATGAGGTTGGGGGAGCAATGCATTGTTGGAGGTGCCATTAAACTGAGGTCTTGTTTTCCTGTTCACATTCATAGCACATTCGCACCATGGCTTCTCTGCCTTCCCGTATCTCTGCAACGTCGCCCAGCTCTGGCACTGTCTCACACCACAGGCCGCCAAAACCCTCATACATGCCTTCATTACATCGAGGCTCGATTATGCAAACTCACTGTTTGTCGGCCTCCCCAACTCCTCCCTCCACAGGCTGCAGATCATCCAGAACTCTGCAGCCTGTGTCCTCTCCCGTACTAGGCTCCATGACTTTATCACCGCATCCTCGCCCAACTCCACTGGCTTCCCATCACACAGAGGATACAGTTCAAGATCCTGGTCCTTACCTTCAAAGCCCTCTATGGTCTTGCTCTCTCCCCCCCCCCCCCACCCCCCCGACCTCCTAACCCCCTATCATCCTGTTCGCTCCGTCCACTCAGCGGGCTCTGGCCTGCTTCACGTCCCCTGCTTTGCTTGTCCCACTATCGACAGGCGGAACTTCCGCCACTCTGCACCCATCTTCTGAAACTCCGTCCCGCAGTCCCTCCATCTCGTCCCCTTACCTTCTTCAAGTCCCATCTCAAGATCCTCCTCTTCGACCGTGCTTTTGATCTCCCTGCTTCCCCCCTGCCCTCCCCCCTCCCCCACCCAGACCCTCAGCTCGGGGCCGAAACTCTGTCCAGCGCCTTGGGACATCCTCCCGACATGAAAGGCGCTATACAAATGTAATTTTATTGTTGTTGTTGTTGAGATGGATTTTAAAGGTACCAAGGCACTACTCAAAAAGAGAAGGGAATTTCTCCCAGTATCCTGGCCAACAGTCCTTGAGATTCACTCCATTGTCTTCAAATTGGCTGCCTCATAGACATTCAATGATGTGACAAGGTGTTTTATTAAATACAAGTATTATTATGGAGTCCTGTGGAGTCCTGTAGCTCAGTGGTTAGAGCACTCGCTTTACAAGTGAGAGACCTGAGTTCAATTCAGGCAGGGCGAAACCTTGGGCAAGTTTCCTTACTCCACACGCCTAATAATAATCCCCCCCAAACCAAAGCAACAATAAAAATTGGTCATTTTCAATCTACGACTGTTTGTGGGACATTGCTGTGCGCAAATTGACTGACGCGTTCGCCCACAAATATACAGTCAATTCACTTTACAGTGTGTTCTGTGAAGCACTTTGGGACGTCCTCCTGACGTGAAAAGCGCTACATCAAATGCAAGGATTATTATTTTCATTATTATTATACTGAGAAATCTTACCTATCAAAGTAATTTTATATGGTGACAGAAGGAAGTCAAAATTATTCCTATTTCTAAAATGTAACTTGACTCATAATAGGAACACCTCAGGGAAGATAACATTTTGGTATTGAGGTTGATTGGAATAAGAAGATGTCACATTATGTCCCTTTCCCCCCCAATTGCTGATATTGATCTACTGAAGTCTGTTTGGCGTAAGGCACCGTCACTCTGTTTACTTTGGACAAAAAATAAAAACAAAAGAAAAGTGTAACTTTACCTTACGATCCCTGGGGTTAAACAACTTCAGAAACACAAGTACATGCAGCTTAGGCAATGGGGTTCACAACAGGATCTTCCCATCAAGAGAGACTGTGGGTGGCCTGGTGGTGTTTGCCTCAGATCATTATTTAAGATAATGCTTTTCGGCATTTATCTCTCGAGCTACCCTGACAGAAGGTGGGGGGCGGGGGGAAGACGATTAATATGAATCATCAGTGCTTTGGCAACCTGCCACGTGCGTCGAACCGATTAGAAAATAAGCCCAAACTTAACCAACAATGATTTATTCAGGGTTTGCCATGTTTGTAAAAACAATTAAAGACCATGGATAAAGCCAGTAATTATTATCTGAGCAAGGTTCACTGCGAAACAAGGGGCTCATTTTCCATATGCCATTTGTAAAGATTTTTGTCAATACCAGTTTCTTTGTAGATTTTTTAATTTCCCCTAATGCAGAAAATGAACGTAGATGAAAAGAGGAAAACAATTAAACCAGCCACATAGAAGCCCAAATATTAGACTTGTACCAAATTTATTCACTTGCTCCTTTGAAATTCTTTGCTCGGGTTTTTCATTAAGGGCTATCTTTATGTGGTATTATTTCTCCCCCACTGCCAGCGTTCAAGGTGTTATTTTACGCTGTTTTAGCCATTAAAGAAATACATATCTTTCAATTATCCCATCTTTCAAGTGGCCTTTCTCATTGGTGCATTGCAAGCTCTTTTTTTAAATTTAAAAAGTTTTTTTGAGGTCGAAGCTCACTTTGTTAATTGGAGGCAAATGTTAACTGTAACTTGTGCTGAAAGGTGTATATTTAAAAGGAAATTTGATGCAGGGAAGAAGGGAATACAGACAGTAAGGGAGGGGTAGGGATCATGTGAAGTATAGTGAATCTTTCATTTAATTTGATGGAAGGATGAACTTGGATTTGACTCTGAAACTGAACAATGTTAGGATTAAAGAAAAAGCATTGAAAATTGGATATGCAACAAGATTGGTGTTGAGATGGTAGGTGAGGGATATGGGTGCTCCAACTTTCTGCAGTGTGACAGGCATTAGATGTAGATTCTCCTGGTTATTTCTTCCACTGAAATTTTTACAAACTGTCTTTCAGTTTGGGGAGCGGGATGGGAGTAGTCATAGATTGTGAAACTCAAATAAAATTCTCTTAGGACTCCAGATTCTTGAAACCAAAACTCAAATCGCTTAAAATTACACTGGATGATATAACACTGAACCATGTCTCTTAATCCCTTTTCCCTCATGTGTTTATCAAATTTCCTTTGAAGTCCATTGATGCTTTTTTGCTTCAACCATAGTTTCCAGCAACGAGTTTCTCGTTCTCATCATCCACTGTTGAAATAAGTTCCTCCTAAACTCCCTGTTGGAGAAAGGAATGTTTATCCCTCATAAGCTTATGGAATGGAGTCTGACCAGGAAGTTAACAATGAAGAACTGCAACACATTGCTTTGAGCAGTCTTGACATTAAGTTGTTGGAAATGTGTTGATTCTCAGTAAAAACATAACAGATCCCCTCCACTCCCCCATCTGTGTTGATTTAACTGTGCGCACCTAAGGCAGCAGTTAGGATGATAGAATGGACTTCAATTCCTCATCTAGCAACCTGGACTCAATCAGGTAACCCACTCCTGATTGCTACACAGTGCACACTTAAACATATTAGGTTGAGGATGTAGCGTTTTGGTTAGAGCACTCACCTCGTAAGTGAGAGGACCTGGGTTCGATTCCTGAGCTGGGCAAAATGTTAGGCAAGTTTCCTTACTCCATATGCCTCTGTTTAGCTAGCAGTAAGTAGGAACCTGGTAGTTAGTCGATTGGCAGATTGCTTTTCTGGGGGTAATCATCCCTTTTTAAAAAAAAATTGGTCACTCAATCCATGACTGTTTGTGGGACACTGCTGTGCACAATTGGTTGAAGTGTTTTGTCCACAATTGACTTTACAGTATATTCTGTGAGGTGCTTTGAGACGTATGGAAGGAAAGGAAAGAACGCAAACCTTAAATGTTTTGTGGGCTCGAGCTAATTCCCTTGTTTTTGCACCAGCCTCGATAATATAAAACTGAAAATTCAATGGAGGTATTTGCCTTGACATAATAAGTGGAACTCTATTTGATTCAGTCATGTTCAGCCTTGCACTCCCCACAGATGACATTCTTTTCAGGCTGTGTTTTGTGACAGAAATGGGCAGAAAAAGAAAGATCAGAAATCTAAGGCCTCAGGCTGCAGACGTGAAATGAATGAAAAAAGAAAATGTGCTGACAGGTGCACTCAGATTTGCCAGGGATTGTGGAAATAAACCTCTGCCTGCAGCATGAATAGTCCATGGGCACAAGAGGTGCTTTTTAGCGGGCCTAATCTCCAGAGCGTTGAGCACAGAGTATCTGCTTAAGCAGTACAGATGTAGTAACATGCCACTTGCTTTAGGGATTAGCTATTGTAGAAACTTGACCAGCTCTGCATTACAAGCCATTCATTCTTTATTGATAATGGGAGTGTTCTCTAGTGTCAGCGAATTGTAAGTTTTACACCCCATGGAGGGGATCTTCACTTACACAAATGGTCTTGTTGTATTAGTAATAATAAGCTTTACATTTGATATACTGCCTTTCATGATGGGAGGACGTCTCAAGATGCTTTACTGTGTAATTACTGTGTATTTTGTAGGCAAATTAATCAGCAACAGAATGTGAAGCAAACTGCTCAGTTTTCACTGTCAAAATTTGACAATGTGTATTTACTTTTCATCAATTTATTTTATAATGACATTACCTCCTGTGCATTGCTCGATCTGTGCTGTGGAAGTCACTTGCTGCATGTGAGCAGGAAATGATGTCAGTGGCGATGATGATGCAAAAGTCACCCAATTCTTCATACTTCACAACCCTGAGTTATTGGACCCAGAGTTTTAACATGTTTCCCTGATTCAAATACTTTGATAGAGAATATTTGCCCTGACTTGTTATAATAGTTTTCAAAAGAAGCTGTGGTGTATAGATTTATTTTTTCACATTAGTCTGTTCTTCGTTATATGTAATGCAGCTAATTGACTTTTATTCAATTTTTTGACAATAAGGGTTATCAAAGCTGAAGGAGATCTTGTTTCTTCTCAATATGCACATATTGAGATCTTCCAGCAGGAGGCACTGGATAGCAAATAGGTGCAGTTGATTTCTGCCTATCCCTAACTTTCAGACTTTGAGCTTGAAAAAGTGTGCCTCAGGGAAACAATAATGTGCTTCACTGCTGGAAAAAGGACCTTGTAATATAAACCGTGTCTCATGCAGGGAACCTATGTAAGTTGCATCAATTTATGCGACCTCAATGCCAACCCAGGACTACCTCAAAGATTAAGTCTTGATTCTATGTAACGTTATGTGAAATTCCCTGCACGGCATGCAGTTTGAGCCTCGAGCACTTTTTCTGAAGGTGAGGCACCAGTAACCATCACTTAACCTGAGGGGAGCTTTTTCAGGTGCGTTGGACCTGAAAAACTATTTTGGATTAAAGCTTATCCAGTGCGTCCTTCCAAAAGAATGTCATGTGCAAGTTGAGATGAGGTATTGAACAGGACATCTGCACAGTCTGTCCAAATCTCGGAGACAATATAAAACAAGCATGCAATAACCTCACACACTTGGTATAGAAACCGGAAACCTTTAATTACTTCATCTATTGGGAAATGACAAATATTTTGTGACATAATTCATTGAGTTGTGTCCAATTCTTTGTTGGTGTTCTGCAGTGTGGACCTGAGCCTTAACCTGTTGCCTTTATTTTATGATTACAACATTATAGAGCATTATCCTTACATGTCTGAGAATCGCTAAATTCTTCAGTTCTATCTGGTAGTCCTTAATCCCTGCAGTTCTTTTGAATGGTGGTTTCTATGGTTAGCCTCAGCAATTTATGTAACTAATTTGCTTTAGACGTGATGCTTCCTGACATAAATCACAGCACAGGATGCATTTTCCTTTATTAAAATATTCTTTGAAGTACCTGGAAGTAAGTGAGAACCACAAATCAGAAAAATTGCAAATCCACAAAGCAGGAATATTATCGTTTTGGCTTATGAGAGGATAGAAAACAAAACTACTCAATTCAGTAGAATTTACACCTGTCTGATTAGTTCTGTGCTTTCCCGACTGGCTTCATTTTAAGAAAGTCAATTTGCAGCAATTTTTGTTTCTTGGTTAGGTAAAAAGGGTGCATTGACATTCTGCTGGTTGATGAAAAGCTGGTGATCTTACCAATGTACACTTATAAATGGGAGATCATTGGAATTGAGAGTTTCCAGAGTTTCGGGGAGTAGTGGCTGAAAGTGCGTATGAGATGGTGGACTGGAAGAGACAAGGGATATGAGGAGCCTACAGCCAGCTGAATGAACAGGGTGGGTAGAGAAGTGAGGTAACTCAGGTCAAAGAGGTAGGGAGCTGCCAAGCTATAAAATAATTTGCACAGAGTGTGAGGATCTTGAAATCGATCTGTTTTGCAATAGGGAGTCAGTAGAACCAGTAAAGCAGTAGTTTAAATTACCATTGAGTTTTCAACATCAGGAAAATTATTGGAATTTTCTTTGGAAGTTTGGGTGCTCAGTATGGTGAGGGGAATCAGAGTTTGGTTGTGGAGCAGAATTCCCTTCTTGTCATCCAGTGTCGGCATTGCACAATTCCAGGTGAGGTGTAGCACCAGTCAGATACAGCGACTGTAGTACAAATGTTGTTTTAACTACGACTTCAGAAAAACACTCCTATTGTATTTGTGTGACATTTTTTATTTCACCAGCCATTCTTGGCAGTTCAGAGACAGAAAGAAATGTTTTAGAGCCAAATTGTGAGTATGGCTTGGTCTGTGTTTGCTGTGATTTGTTTGAGGTAGGATCCTTAGAAAAGGCAACCAAAGGAGAACTCTTGCTCCTGCTCCAGACTGCCTAGTATTCCCCAGTCCATTGAGCAGACCAGTGGTTATATTGTTCATCTTGATCATAGGTATATTAGTTGGAAATGCTTCACAAAAGTTTATATTAAGTTGTCCCTACTTTAAAAGGGAAAGAATTTTCTTCTCTCTCCATTTTCATACATTCTCCCTCTGCTAAGAGGGTGCAAAAAGTACTCTCAAATTGCAGCTGCCATGTAATAGATTATTCACACTCAACAGAGAATTTGCTTTGTACACAACAAGAAGTATGCTAACCTTATTTAGTAGCCTGTCAGAGAATTGAGACCACACGTACCTCAGAGTTTGTCTAAGTTTGCTATGATACACAGTCTACTCTTAGATCCATTAATTCCTTTTTCAGAGGTGCACTGTTCGTTCTCTTGGCTGATAACTGTTGAGATTCCTGATAATTGTGGAAAGTGAATTTGAATTTTTTGCACTTCATGGACTTAATTCTGTAAACATTAGATTTCAAGCCAATGACTAAATCTATGAATATCTTGTTTTTGGATACTTATTCTGTTATCTTGCTTTTAAACAGGTTACATGTCAAAGGTATTGCGGAATTACACAGAGCATGCCTGTGATGGCGAGTATATCTCACTGCGGTGCCCTCATAGAACAACCATCAGTATCCAGTCTTCATTTTATGGTAGAAAAGCACCAAGTCACCAGATGTGCCCCTCTCGCTACCCACAGACCTTCACAGAGCTTGAAGTGGAAGACCTGTCCTGTTCAGCTATCACATCCTTGCAGGTAAATTCCTATTAAAGTATTTTAGTGGTGAGTGTAGATGGCATCACAAAGTTACTTTCAGTAGCAGAGCGATTTAGAACAGGAAACTGAACTCGTATTTTTTGCTTTTAATTGTTCTTGTCAAGGGCTGAGGAGTGAGCTCTCCAAGGGGTCGAAATTACGTAGGAGACTTTGGTAATGTTTATTAAGACATCTGCCATAATTTGGGGAGTTAAGAAAAATAATTGTGTTAATTGTACATGCAAAATTCCTATGAGGACATTGCGTCTTTTTAAAAAAGGATATTGTATTTGGATCCAACCTGTGTGAAAAGGAATTGAAAATTTCTATGGGTTCGGAGAGGTATCCTTATGTCAGACATTGAAATTTTTCATGTGACATCAAGATTGTATGTTTACTTCTTTTTGGAACAGTGTAGATTATTGTTGTCTTGGTGATGCATAACACAGAAGTTGGTGAAAATGTACATACAACACATAAGATCACAATATAATATAATAATAATAAAATGAAGACAAGACTCAGAACAGGAATTAGGTGCATCTGATACCCATGTGGGAAGCAAAGAGAGTGGGGCCCCTAATGGTGTGTGTCCCCAGCATGGCGTGATGGAGGAGGTGAAAGGTAATGACCTTGCCCCTCATACTCGCCATCAGAAACGCCATGGCTAGCACTCTACCAAATACTGTCTGAACGTGTAGTCGGACATGTAGTGCCTGAACACGGATTTAGTTTGGTGTTTGCTGCCCGAATAAACTGGGAACATCTATTTTCAAATTGTGAATAGGATCTGTGCTAAGGAGGATTCCAAGGTTGTAGTGCCCGGGATTTCATTTGCAACCAGGTTTAGGTGCATTGATTATTCAGAAGTTGAGGGGGATGAGTGTGCAGTATTTCAAAATATATTTTAATTAATTTGCTTAAATATTTAGAAATATTGCAATTTTCACCTGTATAAATGTTTCGCCTTCCAGGACACTCCTTGAATCAAGATTTACTTTGGTAAGATACCGGAGCTAATACTTATCTTCTCCTAACCATTTCTGTCTAGCCTTTGAAAGCTCATATAATAGGAGAGTTGGCAGTTTATGACTTAAGTCATGAGGCTCGAAGAAAATTGATGTGATTAGTGCCTTACCAGAGGCAATAGGCTTATATATGTACTGGATAAAGCTTATTAGTGTTGACCTCAGGGCTTACATTCATCAACCTAATAGAAGTTGTCAGAGAGAAAATTAGGAAGAAGCTTAATGCTTTAGGTGAGGGACCACTGAAAACCTCTGGGAATTCAACACAGTTGTATCTTCCATAGTTATTAAAGAAATACCAGTCCTGACAGGAAGCCAAATGGCTGATCATTGAAGCATGGCTTCTCTACTCAATGTATCAAACTAACAAGATTCTTGACTTTCTATGCCATCCTGTAGGTAGGATGAGGAGGATGTACATTTGAACTAACATCCTAGAAGTAGCAAACATAATAATAAAAAATAAATAATATTGAATTTGATATGGCACCTATAATGGAAAATGTATCAAAATATTTTGCACCGAATTTCTGTGAAGTTTCATGATTATTTGTAGATAAACATGCCAGGTATTTTGCCACACCGTGAGGTCCCACAAAGTGAATGACCAATTTATCTGGAGGATTGCTGGACAGGACAATTTTTTAGCAGTGTCATGGGATATTTTAATATCCACCTGAAGAGACTGGACCTTGGTGAAACATCTCATCACATGGAAACTATTACTTTGAAACTTAGAAACCTATATTATGACAAACATAGCACTTTTGACATTACAGTGCTCCCCTACCACTGTACTGGTGTGCCACATGGATTGTGAGCTCAAGTCCTGACATGGGACATGAACCTTCTGATCCATAGATCAACAAGGCTGACGCCTTAAGATGTCAGCTTAGTACAGTAAAACATGTCTGGGATATCCCTTGATCTTTTGGAATTAAGATAACTTTTGAGAAGTTTAAACATATGACATGTAACATGTATCAAATATTTCACATGGAGACTTTTCCTTTGAAACTTAGAAACCCACATTATGGCAAAGATAGCACAAGTGCCTCATTGCTGCTGCCATGGGTAATCCCAAATGCAGCAGCTTTATCTTACATGAAGGAAAGTGGCTGACCTATAATGTAACCTTTAACAAGAGGTTCATCCTGTAACAAGAGCTTGTCTAGCAATGTTTCTGTTACACGTTACAGAAGTTTGTACTTCGTGGGATTCTGAAAGACTACACATGTACATTTGATGGCCTTTTAGTAAATTCAATGAAACATTTCTGGGAAACAGCTAACCAGACAAAGCATTGCATCTCATCCGTTCAAAGCTGGAGACGGTCTATTTTCTACAGTAATTCTAGCTGGGGTCCTGAAGACAAGTTTGATAAAGGAGCAGAAATACAAGGTGCCGATTGTCACAAATTGAAGATGATGAGATAAAGGACATTCTTCAGTCATATTTGTCTGTTTTCAATCGAGTATTTGTGGACACGAGCACGATTCCCTAAAATCAAAGTGAAGGTTTTGTTTGTTTTTGTTTTAGTTCACAAAGAAGTGACACTACTTGAAGAAACCTCTCAAACCGACAATAATATTTTGGTGTACTAGCCTGCTGCTCGCCACAGGCAGTGCATATCACTTTTAACACCTTGTCCATCAGCAATTAATCCATGCCATCAGACCCAGATTGTAGATCAAGTATAGGAATGCCAAGCAGTCATCACTTGGTTGTAGCTGATACATCAGACCATCTGCAGCAGTGAATGCTTTCTGTACATATCACATCGGAAAGGGGTCTTCCATCCCTTGGGGCTATTCCTTAATATGTCTACAGTGTGACTTGATCCTACATGTTTGGATCTAGGGCTAACTCAACTGTTCAGCTGCCCTTCAATAACCATTCAGATCCTACAGTTTGAACTCAGTCTGTACAATTCTTTTAACACACTGGCATTGGTTGTTTGTTGAAAGGTATAGACTGGCTAAAAGGTTCATTTAAATTGTAGGAATGACTACATTGGAGTCTGATTTGCAAGATTTGCTAATCATATTCTGTAGCTACCTAAATATATCTTGAGTCCTGACCCTCTAGATGCCTCCTTGCATCTTTCAGCTCCAACTTCCTTGAAGGCAGGTTTTAGCTAAAGGAAGTTTCTGGCACTTAACAACAGATTGGCATGACTGCTTACTTGAGTTTTTTAGACATAAACTGCTACCTGTATACATATTATTAATACAATTGTTTTAACAAAATAGTCTAAATAAAGTCTTAAGCTAGTGTATTAAAATAGTTGACTTCATTGGAAAATAGTGTTAGGATCTGCTATTTGTCACACAAACTCTCTGCATGTCGGCTTCACAAACTCCTCCCTCCATAGGCTGTAGATCATCCAGAACTCTGCAGTCCGTGTCCTCTCCCGCACCAGGCTCTGCGACTCTATCACCCCCATCCTCGCCTGACTCCACTGGCTTCCCATCACTCAGAGGATACAGTTCAAGATCCTGGTCCTCACCTCTCTGACCTTCTAACCCCTATCAACCTGCCCCCTTCCTCTGTTCAGCGAGTTCTGGCCTGCTTCACGTCCCTAGCCTCGCCTGCCCCACCATTGGTGGGCAGGCCTTCTGTACCTCTGCCTCACCCCCCTCCCTTGCCTCCTTCAAGACCCGCTTCAACATTCTCCTCTTTGACTTTGAGGTCACCCTCCTTCCCACCCTGCCTTCTACTCTCCCCGATCCCAACTCCCAGCTTGGGTCCAAAACATTGATTGTCCAGCGCCTTTGGACATCCTTCCTATGTGAAAGGTGCTATACAATTGTAATGTTGTTGTTGCTGCTGAAAATAAATGTTTATAGGTTCTTGTCTAAATCTGCTTATCCAGTGTGAACAAAGAGTGGAATGCTTGCTATCTATGCTTAAAATTGTGGGGGGCAGACTTGGCAGATCTGCACCCCTTCCTTTGCTGAGATCTTTTAGATTATGTTATTGTTGGCTGGAAGATTGAGCTCTTGCAATGGATTTTGTTATATTTGGACAATAATATTACTATAAATGATGTTTGCTGCTAGGAATTCTAGTGTAACTGAAGCTAGTTATTCTAACTTCTGGTTCTAATATACTGTCTTTATCAGATGAATGATGCCAATCCCCCTACCTAATCTTTAACAAACTTCAGCTGAGTCATGTGGGAAGACTTTGTCCAACAACAAGCTCTACTTCCACAACCTATACAAATAATTTACATTTCTAGCTTCTTAAACTTTGCTGAATTGAATTTTTCTTGGAGCCTTGAGGTCCTGACTGCTCCAGGTATGAAAATTGTACTGAATGACAGCAACTTGCACTTTTATAGCACCTGTCATATAAAATAAACTTTGCATTTAAATATTCTAGGGAACACAGCAGCCCAAAATCTCACGGTTCTCATCTCCTCCACCTACCCGACCTCCCCCGAAAACTCTCCGAATCTGTAAGCAATCTAGGCGTCAGGTTCGACCCTCAATTATCCTTCCTCCCCCACATCTGGTCCCTCACCAGGACCGCTTTTTTCCACCTCCGACGCATTGCCCGTCTCCGCTAATACCTCTCTCCGAAAGCCTCTGAAACCCTGGTCCATGCCTTTGTCACCTCTCGGCAGAACTATTCAAATGCCCTCCTCGCCGGCCTCCCCTCCACCAGCATCCATAAAATCCAGATTATACAAAACTCTGCCGCCCGCATTCTTACCCGCACTAAACTCCGCTCCCCGATTACCCCAGTGCTTGCCAGACTGCACTGGCTGCCTGTCCCAGAGAGGATCGACTTCAAGATCCTCACACTTGTCTTCAAATCCCTCCACTCCTCTGCATCCCCCTACCTCTCTGACCTCCTCTCTCCTCAAAACAGTGTCCGTTGCTTTCATTCCACCGGGTCTAGCCTCCTCCTTGTCCCGCGAATCCTCCGCTCCACCATCGTGGAGGCAGCTGTGCTTTCAGCCACTATGCTCTGAGGCTCTGGAACTCCCTTCCTCACTCCCTTCACCTCGCTCCCTCTCTTCCTATTTTCAGGTCTTGGCTGAAGACCTCTCTTTTCGACCGCGCCTTTGGTCAACTTCCTCCCCCTACCTCTGGCTCAGCCCCGGGATCCGTTACTGTGAAGCGCTCTGAGCTGCCATCCGGTGTGGAGGGCGCTATATAAATCCAAGTTGTTGTTGTTGTAACAGGGAGGAGGAGGGAGAATTAAAGATGTTAACCCCAAAACAGTCAAAAATATGCTTTTAACAGGGCTCTGAAGAGGGAATAAAGAAGTGATGGAAGAGGGTTCCAGAGGGCAGGGGGCAGTGAATGAAGGTTATCCTACCAGTAGTGGAATGGAGGGAATGAGGAATAAATAGGAGACCAGAATTGAACTAAAGGATACTACATGAGAATAAGTTTGATTTGCACAGCTAATGACAGACGAGACCTTGTCTTTGAAGGTCAGGACAAGAATTATAAGTTTATCTACTGGAGTACTTATTCAGTCACTAAGTCACTGACTCATCGGCAGGATGTCGAGGGGCAGACCATACACTACATAACACAATTACATTTGTATAGCGTCTTTCATGTCGGGAGGACGTCTCAAGGCACTGGACAGTCAGGGATTTGGACCCAATCACTGGCAACAGGGATTCTTCCTACTCAGCTTCTGTTAAACATGCCAGCCAAAGCCCTAATGGGCAAGATGGTTGTAGCTAGACAAGCACTGTGAAGTTTGCAAAACATTGTTCTCAATGGCAAGCTGGAAGAACTCCAAGAGTGGCCCAACAAATATTTTGTGGTCCCCAAGCCTTGACTCTTGCCAATCTGCGCTGAATACTCTCTGGAATTAGGTAAGCAGGCTGTTTCCTGCCAGGAAGAGTGTACATTCCATTTCATATAATATATATATATGGAACTCGGTCTGGTATGGATACTCTGAAGCATGGTGATTGATTTCTGGATGTGTGAGACATACGGCTGACTTTCTAAAAAAATAGGCACTAAATCGAATCTTTGTGTTTATTTTGTAGTGTCAACTCCTTAAAAAATATCATCCCATTCTTTGGCTGTGTAACAGTAACATTAGATATCACTGCATCTTAGATCCCATTTCATTTATACCTGGCACAGAGCCACATGGATCTGCAGCCAGAGAACAGTGGTAAAGACTGTGGTTACACAGTGTCTTACTCTAAAAGAATCAAATAGACAGAAATAATTTGAAGAATTGATAGTGATCAAATATGAAATTGATTGACAGTCAGACAGACTTTAATGCAAACATCCAGGTAAGTAACATTGAGCATTAGATGTCCATTTCTGTAATCCTAATACCATGAAAGGATTTATTTTTCAGTAGCATATCTACTTTATACCACACTAAAGTCAATAATATCCCATTACTGGCTAATTGGAGAACCCTAACTTGTTACAGATCTGGGCATTTTTGCTCATGTGTAAAATGTGATGCACGAGCAACAACAATTATGATTGAGTTATATCCAAGTTTATCTCAGTTGGTAGCATTGTTGCCTCTGGGTAAGAAGGTTGTGGTTTCAGTCCCGTGCTGGGACTTGAGCTCATAGTTTAGACTGACAATTCAGTGCAAAATTGAGGGAGGTGCATCTTTGTAAATGAGACGTCAAAACGAAGTTCCAGTTCCATGTTCAGGTGAACGCAAAAGATCCCATAACGCTGTTTGAAAAGGGAAGAGAGCGCCCTCCAATTGGTCATTTCACCTCACAGTGATTGTGGGACTTTGCAAATGGCTGACGTGTTTCCCTATTTTNAAAAAAAGTCATTATTGTTAAGTCGCTACAAAAATGCAAGTTCTGTCTTTAACTGGCTTCATTAATGTCTCATTAGGGTCTAAGTATCAATCTATTTGTGCAAGAGCTGGTTAACGTTGATGTTAACGGAAAAAACTTCTAAATGGAAGATGGACCGCACAATTATATACAGTTTAGCAGAGAAATTACACAATTGCACTCAGTGGTTTAGCAGAAGTTGAGTTTTTATGTTGTGAGTTATTATTATCTCTGACATTTTAATGAAATTCAAGTCATTTTCTCCCTTTCTTTTTAAACCCTATTTTTAATTCTCTCATTGAAAATCCTGGGAGCAGTGCAAATTCTGCTTATATTGTCCAACCTGTAATGGTTTGTGAAAAAAATGGTATCACAATGGCGTTATCAAACTGTTCAAAAGACTCTGGTCATTGGGCAAAGTAATATTAATTCAGTCCAGATTATTTGCTGAATGCTGTAAAAGAAAAAATAATGAATAAAAAGCATTGTGTAGAGATCTCAACATCAGGTATGGCATTTTGATAACATTTGTGGTTCTATTTTCTGTTCCTCTAGAAAATGTTGGACGAATGCCAGGATAGAAGGAGTTGTCAGCTTCTTGTCAACAGTCGAATATTTGGGACAGACCCTTGTCCTGGAACCAGCAAATATCTTGTTGTGTGGTATAAATGTCGACCAAGTAAGTAGCTCACCTGGCATCTATTAACATGAAGCGTGGTGTGTGCTTTAGCTCTGTGTGTGGCTATTAACCACATCAACAACAACAACTTTTATATAGTACCCTAAATGTGGGGTAGTGTCCTGTAGCACCTATTAACACTTACTCTGCTATATTGCCACAATAAATGACTCACAAGTCACAGTCTACAAAACACAAGGAGGACATTGCCCATTGTGTCTGGGTCCCTTAGTGGAACTATTGACTGTATTCCTTGCTTTTTCCCGTTTAGTATGTTTTCCTCTAGTATTTATTTATAAATGTTGTTATGGACTCATCTTCTTCAGTCATTTGTGTGAAGACGTTTGTTTAAAAAAATCTCCAGGTGTGTAAAAATGTTAATCATTTACATAATAAAGGGCACGTGCAATTCCCTCTGTATATGTATATAATACATGGTGCTAATACACCTGGATTTACACATATTGCCTAATGGAACCCAGTTCTATCACTTCATCTCTCGCCTCCTGGAACCCTGTCAATCACTCAGTCTCTTGAGCCCTCTCTTTTTGTCTCTAACTCCTGCCCCTAATCTTACCTCTCATTAAAAAATAACCTCCCTTGCCGTGAATCTAGTCATCAGTGTATATAAGGAAAAGGAGAAGTCCCAGTAAAGGCAGGCCTGAGGCATACCTCCACCCCTTTCAATTCAGCTCTTAATGACTACCCTCTGCTTCCTTCCCTTTGTTTAAAATGTTTGATCATTGGCAAAATTATGTGAAAAACAAGAAAGGTCTAGTTAGAAGGGGGTAAAATGTTAGAAGGGGTTAAAAAGAAGAATCAAGCAGGCCAATTTTATCTTCAGAAAGTGCCAAGGACTTGCCTCAAAAGAAGTAGAGTTAGGATTACAGCAGTTGTATTCACTTAAAATCATTGGCAAAATTAGTGTGCACCCAAGAAATATTTCACGTGATGGTAGACGATTGGAAACCATATAGGGAAAGGATATGCTAAAGGAAGAAATTCAACTGCTGAATAATAATAATAATAATAATCCTTGCATTTGATATAGCGCTTTTCACGTCGGGAGGACGTCCCAAAGCGCTTCACAGAAGACACTGTAAAGTGAATTGACTGTATATTTGTGGGCGAATGCGGCAGCCAATTGCGCACAGCAATGTCCCACAAACAGTCGTAGATTGAAAATGACCAATTTATTATTGTTTTGGGTTTTGGAGGGATTATTATTAGGCGTGTGGAGTAAGGAAACTTGCCCAAGGTTTCACCCTGCCTGGAATTGAACTCAGGTCTCTCACTTGCAAAGCGACTGCTCTAACCACTGAGCTACAGGACTCCACAAATGAGAAGGACTAACAAATGCAGTGAGAATTTGTGAAAAAAATATTATTGCCAACCCTGAATTCCTCTGGAATCTAGAATTTCTGTCAAATAGGAGTAAAATAGACTTTTTCCATATAGGTGATATTGTCATATGGTCAAGTGAAAGAACTCTATTCACTAAAATGAGGCACATTGCCATGCACATCCTAGTTTGGACTTGCAGCCACAGACTCGTGTGTTTATTGGGCTTATAATGGAGGCGGGAATAGGAAGAACTAAAGACCGCTTTGCAGAGATTTTGTATTTAAAATAGTTATTGCAAGTCCTTTTTGGCAAATTACGTACTTTTCAATTCATTGGCTTATTCCTGTCATAAGATTAACCTTTCTGACCTTTTGAAAGCTATCCAATTCGTGATTTTGCAAAAAAAGACACATTGCTATTTCTAAAAGCTGACAAGTAGCAAAATCCCATCTTGGTATTTTTGAATTTTGAACCGAAGTGGAAAACAATTTGCAATTGTTAGATTTACAAAATAAATCACAAATTACACCCCAAGGAGACATTGGAGTTTAATGTTCATCCATGTTTTTGGGAAATTGATTTGGAAACCAGACTCCTTTTGTTACTTTAAAAGCCAATAAAGTAAGTGTGATGTATTGCACTGGGCCTTCCCTCATCTCATTAAAATAGCATTTTGGCTTCATCTCTGTGGTGAATTGTAATAGAATGCCACTCACGGGAGGTTCACTTGTGACAAATGGGCTCCCCAGGTCCCCTTGTTAAACTACCATAGAAACTCAAATGGAAGGGAAAAAGAAAGTGAATTTAACAATGTGATGTTTATCTTTGCATGAAATGATTTTACCATGGGCAGATCCTTAAATGCAATGTTATTTGTCAGCCTCGCCAAAGCATATTTGTTGCATCTCTATTGATTTTTTGATGGGCGGGTGGAGAAGTGGGGACCAATGGAGTTGGTCAGTGGAAATCTATCATTGCAGTAAATTTTCCAAGTGTTGGTTAACTGGAACCTGTTTAAAAAAAGGCGATTGTTGAACGTCATGCCGAGGTGTTGTTTTTCCCATGGTCAAGGCCGTGTTGAGGTTTATTTCTTTATTCCATCTCTGCTTTGTCCTATTCAGGGCATCCATACAGTTCATAACCCACTGTGCTGTCCATTTTGGGAGTTATATAGTTACACAGCTCATAACCGACCAGATACATTACATCTATCAATGTATCTGAATCACTGAATAGATAGAATATTAAACTAAAACATTGAAAGCAACATTTGGGGAAATGTTCACAGGTGTTAACACAAGAACAGAAAACAATGTGTCCTTTGGGAGATTGGATTTATCCAGCCAACCCACTGAAGATTCTTTATTGCCGACTTGTTTTTTTTAGCAGAGTCTGACTCTGTTCTCACAAGTAGTGATTCAACCCTGCTTGACTAGATATTGACATTGCTTAATCTAAGGGAATTTTTTTTTTACTTTGTGTTCCGAGCCCTCAAATTTCATCTAATTTTAGTGTGGATGAAAATAATGTCTTGAAACTTGAGATCACGTTGCCCTGACATTATTATTATTAAATTGATATTCTGCATATAAATTTATGAATGATTCTTTCTGAAAGTCACTGAAAGTCCAGCAAAAACACATTTAAAAACGCCTCTATGCAGAACAGCTGAGCTGTCGTTGCCATGAGCTTTGTTCCTCTCTACACCCAACTATCAGTGCTCCTGCTCCTTCAGGCTACTATCAATCACCGCTTGCATTAAAGACAATTACATCGAGTTTAGTTAACTTGCAGAGAGATCTATAACCTGAAATAAGATTATATAGAAAACCTGAAACATAAAGAATCACTGAGCTAGTTACAGAAGTAATCAATCTATGAGAAAAAAGAGCGGTGTTCATTATCATCCTAGAAGAGGGGAGAGGGTTGGAGAGGGACAGAATACTGAAATAAACACATCTCGCCATCTGGGGGTGAAAAGAGAGTTGGCTTTTATTCTTCTCTAGCAAACAAAATTGGGAAATAAAAAACAAAATTAAATTAAAAAACTTCTCGGTCAACTTTCACTGAAATGAAGCATAGATCATGTTGTCTGCATGTTTCTTTTAGAAAGAATAGGGGTTCACCGGGGGTGAATTTGTTTCCTGCAGTAACCAAAATTTATTTTTGAATCAGATATTTCACTTGCTTTCTCACTCCAATCTGTAATGTTTCTATTTTCTTTAAAATGGATTATTAATTTTTAAAAGTAAGTTTTTTGTGTAGCCCATCTTTCACATATCCCATATAAAACATAATTTTGGTTGGTCTTGCACCAGGTCGTCTCTCAGTGCGGTCATGTGTCTGGACCATGAGGGAGGTGGGAGTTTGTGACTCACTGTTCCTCTCTGTTTGGAAACACACAGTGTTCATTGAGGACCTCCTTCCAACAGACTGGCTCATTTATTGGGACCTCACCATGTATGGACATGTGGTCAGGCTTCCCTGATTGCCAGGGTCCAAAACAATGGTTTTCTAACATGGTGCTACCTTGTATTCTCACAAGCGCTACCGTAAAAATCAATTTTCTTGCTTTCCTGTCACAAAAAGCATCAACCTCCTAAATATTCTGGCACTTTCTATAAACATCCATTTAAACTGCTCATTTTATAATCCTAAACCCTGGCGACTCACTTGAAATTCTAGTAATTTGCTTATCTGAATATTTCTGAACTATTCCATCAGGCTGAGAATGCATAGATACATAGAATAATATGACATGGACACAGACCAACTAGTCTATGCCAGTATTTACCTCCACCCTCCCACTTTCCCTTGCCTAAACCCCTCAATTCCTTTCTCCCTCCTGTATGTATTGAGTTTTCTTTTAAATACACAAAACAAACTTTTTTGAAAGGTTTAAAATCTCGATCAGGCCAGTTAGGCAACAATCTCTATCTGCCTGCACACCTCTCCAATCAGTGCCACGTGTCTGATTAATCGAGATCATCTATTATTTCAGTTTATCTCTGATCTAAACACGCTTATTGTTGGGTTGGGTTTGGGATCTGGGGTATCCTAAGGCCTGTTGTGATGCAGTAGATAATTTATTTGATCTCTAGAGCAGCGACAATTACATTTAACCACTGATGTCTCCAGCGCAAGTAGCTTTCACTCTGATGCTATTGGAGCACGTGGCCTTTGTAATGTGCTTGTGGCACTATTTCATTACAGAAGCTAATAGCCTTTGAAGCAGATTTAGTATTGATGGGAGGGCAGCACAAGGAGACAGGCCTTTGTACCAAGACACTCTTTGCAAGGCAGGTGGGTAAATACAATTTTAGAATTGAGGACAGAGGTCATCACCTTTGACCTCGGGGGAAGTAGAACTGCATTATTCTGAAAAACCTTTCAGGCTGCTTATACCTCTTTACCTTCTGAATATTTGGCATTCCCAATCTGTTAGAATCCATCTCCAACAACAGACCATCATTCTTTTCAGTGTTTGCTTTAGTATTTGTCAAAAGCTTGTCTGAGGCAAAAGAATGGCCTGATAATGAAACAATAGCAAGTAACCCCACTTCTCAAATAAGAATTATGGATTTTTGACACAGGGCAGTTAAAGGAAAACCTACAAGGATGTTCAAGTTATAATGTAACTTTGTGGCTTTTGCCTCCATTTTAGAGTGCAGCCTGAAGAGTCTTGGAGCAAAACTGGCTGCACCTGAATGGCTTCCAGAAATGAAGAATCTCAGTATCAGGAGATTGTAAAAATAGAAGCAAACGCAAACCTTAAAGTGTCAGCGTGGTTCGGTTGGTAGCACTCAAACCTCTGAGCCAGAAGGTTGTGGGTTCCGCTCACTCCGTGACTTTGAGCTCACAGTCTAAGATGATACTCTAATTCAGTGCTCTGCTTAGTTGAAGGTGCCATCCTTCAGATGAGATGTTCAATAGAGGTCTTGAGTTCCTGTTCATATGGATGTTGAAGATCCCCTGACACAATTTGAAAAGAGAAAGGATGCAATAAAATTGGTCATTCAGTTCATGGCTGTTTGTGGGACATTGCTGTGGGCAAATTGGCTGCTGTGTTCACTTATAAATACAAAGATTATTAGTATATTAATGCGGTTAGAATCTTTTTGGACAGTTGATATGTATGACTCATGCAAAAATGCTTTTTTCAAAAAAAACTTCAACCCCTCTTCCCTGCCCCCTTCCCCCAACATACACGACAGACAAACCAAATTGATAGTTTTTGAGGATCTGTCTGTGTGACAATATCACGTCCTTTGGGGTGGGGTTAACGCATTGAAATATAAAGAAAACTATGGAACTGTTTACAGAAAGCCAGAGGCAATACCTCTAATAAGTACAAAATTAGTAAAAACTATAGAACCTGTGAAACAGCACCCCCATTCCATCAGTTAAAAGGAAGGATTTAAAAGTGACTTTATGCGATTCCAGATGAATACAAGAGTAAAGTGGCCTGTGAAGATGACAAGCTCCGACTGAACTGTAAACGGAGTATGGTGATAGCCATCTACTCCACTATCTTTGGCCGGTCACAAGAAGGCAGCTTGGAGTGTCCATACAAGAATATTGGAGTCCCAGCGATTGGTAAGTGGTGAAGTATTTTGAGTGCCTACCCGACTTTCTGTGCACATACACAGTGAATGTGAAACCACTGACTGCTTCATGCTCTGCCACTGTCATGCGCTCTCGGATGCTACCTTGCATTAGGGGCGCAAAATAAATACAAATTGTTGCTGTTGTCTCATTTGGGAGATGAGTTCATGACTCGGGTGCAATATTTCAGGGTTAACTACGTGCAAACACATGTGCATAGAGGAAAATTATAGTGTCTTTAGATTATATAATAAACAATCAAAAGAAGTACGGTACAGGTCTTAGTCTCCGATCAATGTCAAGAGACGTTCAGAAGAACTCCAGAAGCAACTCTTTCTGCAGACTAAGATCACTACGATCCATTAGACCCCCACTGCCCTGGCAGCATTTTGTGTCAGCTTCTAGGCAGGACTGAATTCAATTTGAATTGTATTGATTTGGACTAAATTTACTCTTCCTTCCATTAACACAGCATTTCATCCAGTAATCAGTTCAAGTGTCTGGAGCTCATAGGATATTGTAAAGGACGGGCGGGGGCAAGGGGAACCAGGGTTGAATGTGACTCATGACTCAAATCACCCTGTTTACAGCAGAATGATTAGCCCCAGTGCAGAGAGGAAATGAGCTTCATTTACATGGCTCACATGAATTGAAAACAGCCGTAAATAAACAGAGATTCCCACTTACAGTGTAAACAGGCTTTGATGTAAACAGGCTTGCGTGTTTCCAATAAGCCATTATGCTCACAGCTTCAAACCATTTTGAGCAGTGCTGTCATGTAGCAGTTTGTTTGGAATAATTCACTTCAACAGACGAGCAAATTTCTTTCGAGTTAAACACACCTGATGTATGCTTCCTTACAACAAAAAATTTGGCATGAGATTTTCTACTTGTTTATTTAGTTATAAAACTCATTTAAAATGTATAAACTAACCAGTTGGAAATTAGGGTTAAGGATGTTTATACACTGGCAGTCTGTCTATACAATGATCAAATTGGAATATACAATCTAGAGTTAAAATTACCACTTAACTAAGGAGTCTGTGACCAGCACGTGACAACCTCCAACAATTATTGGCAATGAACACTGAATCACTACCAGTCAACCACAAATGGAACAACTGACAGGAATAAAATGACCTGTTTTATTCAGGAAGCAGGAGGAAAACAGAAGCGAGTATGGTTTAACAAATTTTGAAAGAAAGTAGGTTGAAGTCAGTTGTGGGTTCAAGTGCCATGTTGCACTTTAAACTCACAGCCTAGCCTGACATTTCAATGCATTGCTGGGGAGTTGCAGGTTTTGCCTGTACGTTCTGTCTTTCAGATGAGATGGTAAATTGAGGACCTGATGAGGTGAACATTAATAAATCCTATGGCACTATTTGAAAAGAGAAGGGAGTTCTCTTGGTGTTCTGGCCAACAATCCCCCAGATAAAATTGGTCATTCACTTCATGTTTATAGCCTGCTTCTTTTGAACAGTAAAATAGTGGCACTAAGCATCATATGTTACAGGCCTCCTCCTAAACTAGAATGAGGGAGAAGTCGATTGTAAATTCCAGATATGCACACAATTTATTTTGCTGCAGTGGATGAAGTTAAAAGAAATGGGACTCCCTTAAACTGCAAATGTGTGGGAACTGGCTTGATTCATAGCGAACAAAGCCAAGTTAGATTATAGACTGAAGTGGACTGAGATGCGTTTCATGGACTGTCGCCAAAAATCATAGGAGCTAGTGAATAATAGCAAACCAGATTGTCTCCTTATACATTATTAGAAATGATCTGTTCAGGCATAGCCACAAGCAGTCTTGTTTTACACAGAGGGATAATAATGACTTAAGACAAGAACCCCCCTTCACTGGAGCCTTTGGGTGATAAAAGCAGTATTGTGCATTGTAATAAATGATGTCAGAGTAACTGGATCTGCTCATTTACTTAGTTTGTGAAAGGCATTTTGTAATGAATCGCTATGCAGAGAAAGTCTGCAAGCAGCCCTTTCAAAGGAGTAAATAAGAGAGCAACGTCTGTGGCAGAACTAAAGAGCTGCCCACTGAGCTAAAGCTACTGCAGCTGGTTGGAGACTGTGTTGAGCTGAGGCCCTCGGGCTGAGAGAGACATGATGAGTTGTTTGGGGATGTCCAGTATAAAAATGTATAAGATCCAACATCTCATTTTCCTTGTTAATTAAAACCCTCCTGCTCACCTTTGTAGTCTATTAACCATGACCTGATTAAAAACTGCTGTCAAACTCCATAGTGGTTTAGCTCTGACTGGGTCTCTTGCCTCTGGATCAGAGATTCTGGGTCCAAGCCCCAAATTGGGACTCGCTCTCAAGTTCAGTGCCAGATGTTTAGGTGGATGTTAAAGACCCCATGGCACTATTTGTAAAGAAAAGGGTGTTGTCCTGTCTGGATAAATTGATCATTCACTTCATGGCTATGTGTAGGACTTTGCTGAGCACAAATTTCCTGCAAATACAGAGTCACCACACTTGACAGCATTGGTCTGTGAATTGTTTTAAGACAGTTTGACAGTATAGGCGCAAGGATTATTATTAAGTGGAAACCTGGCCTGTTATTTGAATTTGAATTTCCTGCAAAGAGAATTCTTCAGTGTCAAACAAATCAATTCTGGATTCCCTTGGATATTTGTTAGGGATTTTCTTTTCACCACCTCTTCCCCTCCATCCCCTATCGCAAATCCCAAGTCGACAAAGGACAAATAAGATGCAGATGATAAACTTGTGCATTTTCCTCATCCATCTGTGTTTGGATTTGGCAGCTTGGCATTTATTTGCTGGGAATTTTCCAATCACACATCCATACAATAAACACATCAAAATTGATTCCAGTGGAGTCCTGTAGCTCATTGGTTAGAGCACTCGCTTTGCAAGCGAGAGACCTGAGTTCAATTCCAGGCAGGGCGAAACCTTGGGCAAGTTTCCTTACTCCACATGCCTAATAATAATCCCTCCAAAACCAAAACAATAATAAATTGGTCATTTTCAATCCATGACTGTTTGTGGGACATTGCTGTGCACAATTGGCTGTCGCGATGGCCCACAAATATACAGTCAATTCACTTTGCAGTGTGTTCTGTGAAGCGCTTTGGGATGTCCTCCCGACGTGAAAAGCGCTTTATCAAATGCAAGGATTATCATTATCATTATCATTCTCTTATGTAATCCACAAAGACAGCAAACTGAAGTGATAGGAAAATCAGCGTTTCTTTTGCCACAGATATTGAGAACTAAAGAATCAAACATCATTGTTGAAGTGATCATAAATCTGTTTTTTCATATTTGTTTTTGCCTGGTGCAGACAGGTTTAAAACCCACTTCTGAAGAGACTCCTGGAAGGGCAATTTAACCCCGTCAAGCTTTGTTATTACTGGGGGTAAGAAAACCAGAGCCTGCCACTCTGATTGATTATAAAAGGAAACTTCTTTGATAAATAAGTTGTTGTCAAATTCTCTGGAAATCGTAAGATAATCATCTTCACTTCTTGGTATTTGGAGTCCTATTTTCTGGAAGTGCACATTTTACTGTCAATTGTAGTTTAAATGGGCCATTAGGTAATTTAAGACTAGAAAGAGATGATTTAGATGAGTGATTCCCACACCCTGTTTTTCAAAGGTAAGATGCAAGCAGACATGGCAGGCTATAATTTTGTAAATACAGACTGGATATACAGAATGGTGCCCATAGAACTTTCACACATAAAGGACAAAGGTAATGCATTATTACAGCTGTTAGCAGAAGCTGCTTTTTTTTCTATGTAATGGCTTTCTTTTATTGAAAACTGCTTTGTAGGTTTAATAAAATAAATCATGTCTTATGAGACGATTTAATTTATTTTCCTGCATGTATTTTGTCTCTAGTTTCAACCCTTTCATTTGCTAAGTATGTTCTTATCTAGTGTCTACCCATCAATCTTAGTTTGGATGGTCATCGTGTCTTGCGCCACCGAATGAGATAACTATAATAATAATAATCGTCGCATTTGATATCGTGCCTTATCATTTCATCAAAACGTCTCAAAGTGCTTCACAGGATTTACTGTAAAGTGGAGTTGCTGTGTATTTGTGGGAAAACCTGACAGCTAATTTGCACATCAGAATGCAAGTCAGAATCTTGATCACACATGTCCAGATTGAACTGAATTCTGATTGTGGATTCATTCTGACTTTTCATTTGAGTCTCATCCTGGTAATGTTATTTAGACCAGATAAAGCTCATCATCACCTTAACTTTTCTAAGACTCCCGGATCTGTTGGACAAGCCCAGGAAATCTGAGCCACAATAGTCTTTTACAGTTTGGTTCAGTTTCAGTTGGGAGCATTGTGAATTATATCGTAGAATAGCTGCAGAAGTGCTGTCTGTTGCATATTACTTGTATAAAGAGGAAATAATATAGCTATAGAGTACTTTAGTTCTTTTAACACATGTTTATCTAAGTACTTCATTCAGCACTATGGAGATATTTCTATTAAAATGTGGTATACCCAGCTCTACACTCATAAGCACTTTGACAGAATATTCCTGAATAAAACTTTGTCAGATATTTTTCTCTTCGCCATTCTGGTTGCACAAGCTGGAAATTTCTATATAAAATTGTTGGAATGTGCAAACCCATCCTCGATACAGTGAAAATGCTCATATCGCTGCCAGTCAATCCAGAAGTGCTCTCTTCATCTGATTTGCTTTGATTTTAAACCTTTCTAAGAGTCCTACAATTCAGTTACTCTAAAACTATAACGTTAGGAGAAAGGGGATTAGGAGCATTTTGTCCCCATAAACTGGAGATTTTACTAGCAAATCTGGCCAATTGCACATTTGTCCTTCAGAGGAATGGGGTCTTCAGATACTTGGATTTGCGACCACTTGGATTTCCAAGGGATTATTTAATCTGATTCTTTCATCTGATGACTGGTTTAGACTTGGCATAATTGTGTATGTGCAGGATGATTCTCCTGTTCATAAATTGTCATTGAAATATGTCAACTTTTAAGGACACTATGCTGCAATATAAGTCGTTGCCATGAGGAATGGGAAATATGCTTCAGCGAAAAGGTGCTCTCTGTGCTGCTGCCAAGTCTCTTAAACCTCATTTCACAATCTCAAACTGTAGCCCTCCAGAATTCTGTGAAAATATGATATGTAAACAAGATTGACATCTATTTTCTGTTAATGTATTTAATGAAGCCTTCGCAGAGCATATCAAGGAATTAATTATATATCCCAACACCAGTTTTAACACTGTTAATACAGTATTGTACCTGAATATATACTTAGAGTTAATATATAATTAGCACTTCTGCTAAAGACATTTGACTCTAATTGGCAGTATTGATCAGAATCATGCAGTTATTGAATTTTCAACATATTGAAGGTATTGAAAAATCCATTGAAATAGCCAACACGGGTGACTGAGTCTGCAGAACTAATGCTTTGATTTTCTTAACTGTATTATTATATTGTATATAATAATAATTATTCTATTGACTAAACTGCCAATTAACAATATGGCAGGTTCAGGTCAGCAAAACCAAGGAGAATTCAACAACATTATCTTTGCATTATATAATGCCCTTCTAGTGGGGTAGAGACTTAGAGTACTTTAAAAGTATTAATGCAAGTAGAGAAGGAGCTCGTGACCATCTCCATATCTGTTGCTTCTTATTTTAGTGACTGTATAGACGTTCTACAGGCTCACAACATCATTTTGGCTTAGTTGGTAGCACTCTTGTTTCTGAGTCAACAGGGTTGTGGGTCCATGTATGGCCTTGAAACTCATACTGTTGAGGCTGCCACTCCAATACAGTGCTGATGGAGTAGGGCATTGTTGGAGGTGCCGTCCTTTGGATGGGACATTAAACCTGTCTGCCTGTTCAGATGGATGTTAAAAGTTCCAATGCACTATTTAAGAAGAGAAGGGAGTTTTTCTGATGCACTCTATAAAAATGTAATTTTGTTGTTTGTTGTTGTCCTGGTTAACAATCCTCTGGTTAAAATTACTGGGTCATCACTGAGCACAAATTGGCTGTCGCGTTTGCCTACAAAATACAAAGTAACTCATTGTTGAAACTTCTAAAGGACTTCACAGAAATTACTGAAGAGATGATGAGGTATTATTTCAAATGTAAGGATTATTATTATTGTTACACAGTCGGTGATAATCTGGACCTCACTACCCAAAGTTATGGTTGAAAAAGAAAGCACAAATGCATTCCCCCTACCTACCTGCCCGTACCCTCCGTTCCTCTGGCTCCGGTCTGCTCCACGTCCCCCGCCCCAACCGCCCTACCATCGGTGGTCGGGCCTTCAGCCTCTCAGCCCCCAGGCTCTGGAACTCCATCCCCCAGTGCCTTCGCCTTGCTTCCTCCCTTTCCTCCTTCAAGGCCGGTCTCAAAACCTTTCTCTTTGACCGTGCCTTCAGCTCCCCTCTCGACTCTCTTCCCCCTCCTCGCTCCCTCCCTTCCCTCCCCTCACCCTGACCATTTCCCCCCTCCTTGCTCCCTCCCTTCCCTCACCCTGACCATTTCCCCCCAGCTCGGGTCATGACCCAACTGTACAGCGCCTTGGGACGTCCTCCTGACGTGAAAGGCGCTTTATAAATGGAATCTTGTTGTTGTTGTTGTTGTTTAAGTGTTAACTCAATGCATTAGTGAAGGAAAATGGAGTAGACGGGAATAGGGGAGGCTGGAGAAGAAAAGGGGGAATGAAGACATGTGGAAACTCCTGTGGAGTATAAACACCCCAGGCGCTGACTAGATGGTCTGAATAGTCTATTTCGGTGTTGTAGATTTATATAATTACTTGAATCGCTTTGAGACATTTTGATGTGCTGAGGTACTATTAAAAGTCCAAGTTCCTTCCTTCCTGCAACATTGCATGCAGAGGCCAGAGTTTTTGTGACTACAGCTTCACAATGAAAAAACATTCAGTTCATCTGTTTGTCTGAAATTACCATGGAGTTGAATGATTTAACGAGACCTCACTTTCAGAAGTCCTACTGAGGTCTGTTGACTTTAAAGATTGTCAAAACATCTTAAATGATTTGTGATTGATGCCTCTCATGCACTAAAATGATATCCATTGAAGGAAACAGGGAAGCCACTTACTCTTTGGCCTTTCAACAGTACAAATTTATCCTAACCCAAAATTGCAGTGTTCTCTAGAAAATAAATTTGTTCCTCTCATTTCATGAGCAATTCTATGTGTGTGCTGATGTTGCTACTTTCATGATTACTATTTGTGTTGCTTGTTGATTTTATATGTCACTTGCTGACACAGATAGGGGCAAAGAGGGTTCAGAGCTCTTGTCCTCTGAATGGAAAATGCTGAGAGGTGCCCTCTGTAGTTATTGCATAAACACATCTGCTCAATCTTTCGTGCCCTCCTCCCTCCTCTTTCTCAGTGTAGCTATTTACATGAGATCACCAAATATTGATTTAAAAGGTCATTGTATTGTCTTCATGAAAAAGTGCTTTGCGAAATGGTTTTCTTTTTGTTCATGAAGCCAGATAGGTCAGATTAGCCATATGTCATTTTTATCACCATTGCTTTGCATGCAAGTCTAACATGTCTTGCACAGTATATTTCATTGAATCTGGATTAGGAAACAATTGCATGGGGGGAGATTAATGAGCACATTTCCATGACATCAGAGTTGGTCATATGTTGGTCATTAAAAAATGTTGACCTTTCTGAAAACCCGATGTAAACAAATTACAAAAATATAGAATTTTTAGCAATTTGCGTTTGATGGATTCCATTGTCTCTTTCAATGCTGTATATAAATTTTATTGCCCACTCCCATCCCATTCATTATTGCGGGTGGGGGCAATTTTACTCTATTCCTACAAACTCAGTGTAAAACATCAGATACGTTACCTAGCTGCTCTGCTTCATCAGGTGCAGAGGTAACTGTTTAAATGCAAGCTAGGATTTTGATTTTAGATGAAACTTAATTTTGTCTGACAATCAGATATAAGAGTGATTTTTATTCACCATTACGAGTAGTACCTTTGGCAATGTGGGGCTGTAATGAAAAATCCCATCAGAGGCTGACATCACCAAAGGAGATGTCCATAATGCTTAATGGAATTTTTATTCAATCATCTATGATCTGAGGTATCACTGATTTTGGCAATCACAATTTTCTGTCTTTGAGCATGAGTGGAGCATGTTTTATGGTACTTTACCAATATATCAATGCTTCTTTCACTAATAAGTTGTTTAATAAAAGCACCAATATCTGTGGATCTTATTATAAGCCACCAATTATAAGTTGGTGACTTATAATAATAAAAATAATCCTTGTATTTGATATGGCACTTTTCACGTCTTCTAGACGTCTCAAAGCGCTTCACAAATGTACTGTAAAGTGAATTCATTGTATATTTGTGGGCGAAACGCGGCAACCAATTACGCACAGCAGTGTTCCACAAACAGTCGTGGATTAAAATGACCAATTTATTATTGTTTTTTTTCTTGAGGATTATAATCAGGCGTGTGGAGTAAGGAAACTTGCCCAACTTTCACCCTGCCAGAAATTGAACCCAGGTATCTCGCTTGTGAGGCAAGTGCTCTAACCACTGAGCTTCAGGACTGCACAGATGAAAGCTTAATCCTTCATTTACTGAACAGTAGTCACTGTTTATTCATCTGTCCATTTTCTAAATTGAAATGCTTTTTTTCTCTTATGAAGGTGTAAATCGTCATTGGAGTAAGCTTCTAAAGACTCATTCTCTTACTACTACTCATGACCTTTGACATTGATCAGTGTATTTGTTGTCTGGAATTCTAAGTCACACTTCCAATTTCTCAGGCTATGGGTCAAGCTGCTAAAATGTGTGTCAGGAGGTAACAGTAGCAAGTAAAAATGCTTTGGAAACTGAGATTCCTGACAATGTTAATGTATAATGTGACAAATAATGGAATACATTAATCCTTAGACTGGAGATTGATTGAATGGCTGCAGAAACCTTGGTCTCTTGACAATTTGGCTGACAATTTTGTTATCTTCAAAGCTCAAACACGATAATACTAAAATACTATAAATATTACAGGAGTAAAGTTAGCAATAGCTTCATGACTGCAATAACTACTGAATAATGTTAGACCCAATTTAAGTCATTTGAAATAGTTTACTTTTTCTTGGTTATTTTTGTTTATTCTCTTTTTCTTGTTCCCTCCAATTCTTTTTTTACTCATTTCTACTTAGTCTCTTATCTTTTTACAACTTTATTTACCTGTCTTCTTCTGCCATTTTATTGCCATGCTCCATTGTTGTGATGAGAGCATCTTTGTTCAAAATGTTATCATTGGCTGAAAACAAATTTTAAACATTAGTTTTGTACAACAACTTGCATTTACACAGTGCCCTTCACGCAGCTAGCATCTCAGAGTACTGAACAATGGTGGAGTTTGACTTCAGCCGGGGAGAAAGGGGAGGGACCGAAGGCACAGTCGAAGAAAGTGTGAACTGAAGATGGGTATAGAGGGGGCAAGGTGGAGATATTGTGGCAGGGAGTTCCAGAGGTTAAGGGCATAATAGCTGAAAGTTCAGGCGACGGTCGTGGAGCAGAGGGTCGGGAGACAACCGTTCCGCTCCACCACTGCAGCCAAACAACGTCTGTAATTTTGTAGACCAACCGTGAAATAGAATCATAGAAATTTACAGAACAGAATTTTGCCCGTCTATACTGGCTCTTTTAAAGAGCAGTCCTTTCAGTCCCATTCATCTTCCCTTTCTCCATGCCCCTGTAGCTTTTAGATATCTATCTTGTTCCTTTTTGAAAGCTAAAATAAGGTCAAGTCAAACCTTATTATGACCTTGTCTGTCAGACCTCAAGTCCTGAATGAGAGCTAACTTTCTACAGTTGAATGTCACCAAGACCGAGGCCCTTCTGATTGGCTCCCGTCAGTACCTCCATACCTCCGGCACTGACAGCATCACCATCGAAGAATGCCCACTCCATCTCACTGAGCCAGTCCAGAACCTTGGCATCCCTTTTGACCCTCAACTATCCTTTCTACCACACATCCGTGCCATGTCCTGCTCTGCCTTACTCCACCTCTGCAACATTGATGGGCTCCACCACTGTCTCACACCGCAGGCCACTGAGTCCTCATACATACATTCATAACATCCAGGCTCGACCATGCAAACTCCCTGCTCATCGGCCTCCCCAACTCTTCCCTCCAGATACTGCAGATCAACCAGAACTGTGCAGCCCGTATCCTTTTACGCACCAGGCTCCGTGACCCTATCATCCCCATCCTTGCCTGACTCCACTGGTTTCCCATCACACAGAGGATACAGTTCAAGACTCTTCCCTCACCTTCAATCCCTCCATGGGCTTGCTCCCCTCCTCCTCTGTGACCTTCTAACCACCTACCAACCTGCCCACTCTCTCTGTTAAGCGGGCTCCGGCCTGCTTCAAGTCCCCTGCCTTGCCCGCCCCATCATTGGCGTGTGGGCCTTCAGCCACTCTGCCACCACCCTCTGGAACTCCATCCCACAGTCCCTCCGCCTCGCCCCCTTCCTTGCCTCCTTCAAGACCCGTCTCAAGACCTTCCTCTTCGACCTTGCCTTTGATCACCCTCCTTCACCCCCTGCCCTGCACCTTCCCTGCTCCCGACCAGCAGCTCGGTCCAAAACACTGATTGTTCAGCACCTTGGGATGTGCTCCCAATGCGAAAGGCACTATACAAATGTTGTTGTTGCTTTGTCTGTGCCGGCTCCCTCAAGAGCATGATAAATGTGGATTTGTGGGTTTAGTGATAGGTTTACGCTTCAATTGTAGTGGTGGGTTTGTGTTTTATCCTCAGCCTAGTGATGGAGTTTGTGTTTAATCATAGCATTATAAAATCCTACAACACAGAAGGAGGCGATTCAGCCCATTGTACCTGTGCTGGCTCTTTGAAAGAACTAACCAACTTGTCACACTCCCCCGCTCTTATCCCATAGAACTGGAATTTTTCCTTTTCAAGTACTAATCCTCTGGGTTTGTGTTTGATTCTCTGGCAGTGTAGTGCATGGATCCCTTGCTCTGTAGAGGTTTTTCCCAATAAATCCAAATAGTTGTCTGTATTTATTCACATGTGATTCTAGAAATCAATATGTTAAGTTTTGGGTTAATTGGCCTTTCTCTTCAATAATGACAGAAACATGGGCTGGTTGACAGAAAGGTTCCACCTACACCTTTTAAGGGTCAGTGCCTTTCTTTCCAGTCACTGCTGCCTTTGTTTAATTTCTCATATTAATCCCATGGCCAAAAGGCACACATACTTGTACAGGCACGAATCCTGAGGAAAATGGATCGGTAGGTGACTGATAATCATACATTCCTCTTTTGCACAAAGTATTGAAAAGAACAGATAGAGACCCATTTAGTTCAGGGGTGAGCTCCAGCTTCACGGGGCTTCCATTATATGGAAAATGGAAACAAAGCATCTACATGCACAGTGATGAAAGAAGGACTGTTTTGTTTGCTCTCACTTAGAAAGACAATCCATCTTGAGTTTTCATGCCCACCACCATTCATCAGTAACATGGATATCAGCACTTAAACAAGCTCTGTGCAGTATCGGCCTTGTTGTGACAACAATAAAGCATGCCATTGTTTAGAGATAAAGAAACCAGGGCTTTTGATTTATGGAGACTGAGTTAGTTTGAAGCCCTCCTTGTCTGTTATTATGGAAAGTCAAGTCATACTATTTGTAGTCATGGTAATAATGCAATGAAAATAGCAGTAACCTTCCCTTGGAGACTCAAGATTTCTTCCCTTCTGCCTGCTATAGTCAATGTTAAGTGAGATTATAATAGGATTTGGGAGCCCACAGTTAGATGAGGCTGTTGAAGGAGAGATAATTGAAGAGTAATTTTGTTTGCTCTGCTGTAGTTTTAGACTAGATTTAATATGATAAACCATAAAAAATGTGATTTTGGACCTAGTGAAATAGAAAAAAATGGAATTAAATTTCAGGAAATTAATGTAAAAACAATCACCGCATGCATTGTAAGATTAGTAAGAGAGGATCAGTGTTGGGAACTATATATGATTTGATAACTTTAGGCTTAAACCAATTTATCCACTAAATATTCTTATACTTATATAAAGTTGACGAGTACTTACCACATTCATAGACTAAGATTCCATTTAGACTTAGCTTATAAGACCATTTTGTCTTAAAATTCTTGAGTCTTAATTTGGTAACTAGTGTCTTTTTAAGATCTGTGGAAAACTTGCTTCCGAATTAAGACTGAATTTAAAAAATCCATAGTTCAGTCTTAATTTTAAAATCGTTTTTACGTTAGATGGAATTTCATGTCTTGTATAATGATAATGATAAATAAATAGTCTGTGTGATGTCTCAAAGCATTTCTCAGGATTTAATGTGGAGTGTATGACTGTATCTTTGTAGGCAGTCAAAACTGCTAGAAGGAAGCACTTGATAATTTTTGCCTCTACAATTTTGTAACCATTTTAATCCTGTGAAGCTTACCCTTGTCCAGACTCAATATTCAAATGTTAAATTTCAAAGATATTCGCAATATGTTTTGCAATAATACATATAACCCAATCATCCGCGTTCTCACCCGCACGAAACTCTGCTCCCTGATCACCCCAGTCCTTGCCAGACTGCACTGGCTGCCTATCCCAGAGAGGATCGACTTCAAGATCCTCACCCTCGTATTCAAGTCCCTGCACTCCTCTGCACCCCCCTACCTCTCTGACCTCCTCTCTCCTCAAAACAGCACTTTTTCCTTTGTTCCTCCAGGTCTGGCCTCCTCCTTGTCCCCCGAGTCCTCCGCTCCACACTCGGCGGTCGTGCCTTCAGCCACTATGCCCCGAGGCTCTGGAACTGTCTTCCTCACTCCCTTCGTCTCGCTCCCTCCCTTCCCATTTTCAGGTCTCTGCTGAAGACCTTTCTTTTCAACCGCGCTTTTGGTCACCTTCCGCCCCCTCCCCCTGGCTCGGTCCTGTGATCCGAAACTGTAAAGCCCCCTGAGACGCTGTCTGGCGTGGAGGGCGCTATATAAATCCAAGTTGTTGTTATTGTTAATATAGCACCTTTTTTAATCAACCGAGTGTCTGAACTGCGAGTAACATGCATCCCGCCTGCACATAGATAGTTATTGGAATGAAATGCACACTCTTTCCCTGAAGGGAAGCATCCTGCTTACCCAATTCCAGAGAGCACTGGTGCAGAATATGCAACAGCCAAGGCTTGGGGATCCCAAGGTGTGCATCGTCAAGACATTTCAAAGCGCTTCACAGGATATGCTGTAAAGTGGTGTGATCATGTATATGTTGTGGGCAAAAGATCAGAATTTGGGGCAAATCCAATTCCATTCATCTGCTCTTCTCTATTGGAAAGATTGAGTTGTAAAGATCAGCAGTGTAACGCTGAGTGGAGTATTGGCCCACACAGACTAGAACTTTGCAAATTTGAATCTTGCTGATATCAGCTGAGGCAGAAATTGGAGTGCTACAACTCAGCATTCCTGGATAGGAAGGGAAAAATCAGGCAGGGTTCTCAGACTTAATAACTTGATAACTATTCAGAATTCTCTCCTGAAAGTGTGCATGTGGGTTCGTGTATGTATATCAGGCATGGTTGGAACATGCTGGCACTCCCTATCAAGGCTACAAATGACCGATGGCCACTGGGTGAAGTAACGGAGAGTACAGGAGCACCTCGGTCTATACTACAGTAAAAGGAAATTTTAGTCTCTTGTCTTCGGGAAAAGAGGGAAAGAAAATTGGAGGTGAAAAATTGGCAGGAAAAAATCCAACTGTCTGCACCTTACTTTGAACAAAACTCATTGTATCTGTAACCTGAGGCTACATTCCCATTTACAAATGCATACTGTAATTTTAGGTATAACAATAAGCCACTGAGAAGATTAGGTACGGACTTTGAACTCAGAGTTTGGGGAAGTTATTTACAGACCCTTGTCAGTGAGTAGCATTACTGTGAGATCCATTGTACAGATAAACCTCCTCATCAATCAGTACAACTGTCTCTGAAATATAAGGCATGTATCCTCCATGTCAGATAACAAGAAAGTAAAGGAACCTGTATTCTGATACTAGGTCCAGGTTTAACTCTTCAACTCATGGATAAACACCTTTTGAAAAATGTCCCTCATATTTCTATTAAAGTCATCTTGCCTGTTTTTCATTAAGATGTCCCAGTGTGTTCTTGCCAGTTTAGTTGTGCTCTTAGGAAAACTTGAAAGATTTCTTTCCTCGTCCAATAACAACATTGCTCACTGACACTGCAGAAGTGAAGATCGAAGGTGAAGGGATTGTGGGATGGAGTTCCAAAGGGTGGGGGCAGAGAGGCTGAAGCCCTAACTGCCGATGGTGCAGCCTGCTGAGCGGAGGAAATTGACAGGTTAGCAGGTCACAGATAGGAAGGGGCAAGGCCATGGAGGGCCTTGAAGGCAAGGACAAGGATTTTGAACTCTACCCTCTGGGGGATGGAGAGCCAAGGGAACCAGTGGAGTCGGGCGAGGTTGGGGTGATAGAGTCATGGAGTTTGGTGGGGAGTACCTGAGGTGTGGAGGAGCTGACGGGAGCCAAACAGGAGGGCCTTGGTCTTCTTGACATTCAACTGGAGAAAGTTAGCTCTCATTCAGGATTTGATGTCTGACAGGCAATACCAGTTAGGTACAAACTGCATCCAATGGTGAATTTCACAATTCTGGGACTTTCCAATATATAGACCAAAGCAAAATTTGCTACTTTATTGATGAGTCTTAAATCTGCCCCTCCCCCCCATGGGTTTGGGTGATCATGGAGTTTTTGTACCACTTTGTGGACTACAATCTAATTTAACTGGTATCCTTTAAAGCAGAGCTGAAATGTTTGCTCCAGACTCTCTAACATTAAAACGTGGAATCTGCTGTGGAACATTGCAGCTTTTATCCCTCTGACATGTACATGGAAATTTTAATGTCTTTTAATCAGGCTCAGATTTGCTGTGAAACAGCAGAGGACGTCTTATAATAATAATAATAATAATCCTTGCATTTGATATAGCGCTTTTCACGTCGGGAGGACGTCCCAAAGCGCTTCACAGAACACACTGTAAAGTGAATTGACTGTATATTTGTGGGCGAACGCGGCAGCCAATTGCGCACAGCAATGTCCCACAAACAGTCGTAGATTGAAAATGACCAATTTATTATTGTTTTGGGTTTTGGAGGGATTATTATTAGGCAAATTAATTGAGTTGGAACTAAGATCACTTTTCATTTCTGGTGCTGTATCATTGCTAACACCACTACAAACCTGGGTATCTCAGTTGGTTTAACTCTCACAATTGGAAGATTCTCAGTTTGAATTTCAACACAGAACCCTTTCAAGATCGATAATACGACAACCATATCTATAAGATTTTTTTCTGGGGGGCAATGGGGGTGAAGATAAATGTTGACAAGCACTAAAGATAGAAGGTGTAGACATGTTCACAGTCCTGTGAGCCACAGACCTCAATGGGAGGCAGTCCTAGCAGAACAATGTACTGTATATGCTCCATAGTTATCCCTGTAAATGTGAAAGGGTGATGCATGCAGGCAAACAGCATAGGAATATTTTGAATCTGTATTAAACGTATTTGAAATGCACATTAGATGCAAGTAGTATTATTATTTCCTTTAATATTAGAACGAAACGGTCTCATGGTGTGGAAACAATTTTCATTTTGTTTATGAGTCTGATCGCTCTGCCTATCAGGCTCGTAACCGCATAAGCAATGTTACCAGTGCTTTTATTTATTGATATATCTTTAGAATGCCAATGTACTACTGTCATAATGAGTCCCTTAAGATGAATATTGTCAGCAGGAGATTGGAGACACAAATAACATTGTTTAATGTTCCACCGCTACAGAACTGGGTTGCAACAAGCAAACATACCCGTTCTTCAGATAAGAACATAAGAAATGCTAGAAGAAAAAAGGCCAAGGTCCATCTAGTTTACCTTCCATCTTCCTGCCGGTCACATACACCTATGTCCCAAACTACCTATGTACTATATCCCATAATGTTATTTCCTAAAAGAAAACTATCTAATTTGTTTTTGAAAGAATCAACACTTCCTGCTTCAACTGTCTCCCTAGGAAGCCTGTTCCTCAGGTTCACTATTAGCTCACTGAAATAATGTTTGCGTAGATTATTCTGAATTTACACCCCTTCAATCGCAAGCCATGTCCTCTGGTTCTACTATTCTGGACAAGTTGAAACAGCTTATCATGATCTATATTGTCTTGGCTCTTTAGAATCTTAAAGACAGCAATTATATCATCTCTCAATCTTCTCTTTTCCAGCGTGAACATGCCCAATTTACTTATTCGCTCCTCATAGTCCAGTCCTTCCATTCCCTCACTCATTTTGGTTGCCCTCCACTGTATCTTCTCGAATTCTCCAATATCTTTTTTGTACTGCAGCCACCAGAACTGTACACAGTATTTTAAGTATGGTCTCACCAATGATTTATACAGTGGCAGTATTACCCCACTATTTCAGTTTGCTATTGATCTTTTGATACAGATGACATGTTAAATTAAAGGCCCATCTGCCTATTTAGGTGGCTGTTAAAATATAATAATAACAATCCTTGCATTTGATATATTGTCTTATCACGTCTTCGAGACGTCTCAAAGCGCTTCACAGAATATACCTAAAGTGAATTGACTGTGTATTTTGTGGCAAAACACAGCATCCAATTGCATACAGCAGTGTCCCACAAACAGTCGTAGATTGAGTGACCAATTTTTTTTTAAGGTATTATTACCCCTGGAAAAGTGATCCACCAATCGACGAACAATTGGGTTCCTACTCACTGCTGGGTAATCAGAGGTGTGTGGAGTAAGGAAACTCACACAACGTTTTGTCCTACTGGGAATTGAACCAGGTCACTTGCTTGCAAGGCACAGGGCCCTAACCACTGAGCTACATGACTCTAAAGATTCAGTAGCACAATTTGAACGCTATTGGTGCTTTCCTGGTCTGATTGATTAATATACAGCACTCAGGAAGCTAATTTTTGATCTTCCTATTGGGGATGAAGCAGCCAGGGCACAGGTTGTGAAGCAAGTGGTTCCAGCCACTAAGTAAACACCGAGACTGAAGCTTGCTGTCATTTGAATTGAGTATTAACTAATTCAGATTCACTCTCAATTGACTCTTCTGTTCAAACTAGCTCATGTTCTTTGATCCAGATCACTTGTGAATTTAGATTAAAACTGAATTGTAGAGCTATAGCTTTCTAGTTTTGGACTTTGGTGCAAGTGGTTTTGGAAACCCAACTGTATTGTATGGATTAAATCATGCACTACGGTAGAAACAGAAGAAAAGTAATATGGCCTGAGAGGGATCATTTACAGTAACCTTGTTTTATCGTAATTTATTGAATTTCTAATACTTTTCGGTGGTTGGTGATTGATTCCCTTTGTTTTGGGTCCGTTTGTTCCATTTTGTGAAAAGATGAAAGAATTTGGTTGAGTGTGTAAACCTATCAGAGTTTCTGTGTTTGCTCCCGTCCCATTGAATAGCTGCCAAGCACCTAGTTCATTGTTGGTTAGTGAGAAAGCAGTATGATATAATTACCAATCATTTTTTTCCCTTTGAACTGACTCCTACGATTTATTTCAGATGATGGATGTAAATAATTTAAATGGAGCGTGTTACAAGGCTAGTCCCAAGAGCAATTTATTCCATATATAAAGTTTTGGAATGTGAGGAGAGGTGTTTTTTTTTGTAAATCTGAGTAAAAGGTCAAGCGAGTGCAGGATACCACTAATGTCTATTTAGAACAGATACTTAGAATGAATTGAGCAATTGTTAACAAGTCAAGCAAAAAATAGGCATAGGCAAAATTCATGTGTTGAATTATTTTAATTAACAATATCGAATCAGATGAAAAAATTGCTGTTTGTTTGTACCTCCGTCTCAATTCTTGTTTCATTTTCTCTGCTGAATTGTGTGTAGTTCATTTTATGTTGTTTTTCTGAAATCTATGAAGAATTATCAAATAATCTAGCCATTGTTATTTAAAACCAACTGTGTTTCCATGTTGTGATCTAGATTTGAATAAGTGACTCTCTAGCACATCCGTAATAGGTGGGAGCTTTTGGTAAAGAGAGAATTTAATAAATGAATTAAATTTAATTTTAAGAAATTGAATTCTTGCCAGTTCAGTGTAGTCTCTTATCGAGTAAGTGGGAACACTCATTTTATGGCAAGCAAGTCGCCTCTGGCCAATCGAAGGTTCATTTCCAGTGCTTGGATCAGCTAGTACATTGCAATGTTGATCTTCCTGACCCACTCCCACTGAAACTGGTTCTGTTCATATCCAATTGATTCACACTCTCAATTCTAAACTAGATCTGAAGGTCAATCCAATGCTGCCCCTACACCAGTTTTTAATAAGTTGCCTGACTCAGTTGGCAGCATTCTCGCTTCTGAGTCAGAAGGTTGTGGGTTCAAGCCCCATGTTGAGAATTTGAACCATATAGTCTACACTGACACTCCAGTGCAGTGCTGGGGGTGTGCAGCATTGTCGGGGGTGCCATCCTTCAGATGTGATATTAGTGCCATGAGATCAAAGTCCCATCTGCCTTTTAGGTGGACTTTAAAGAAAAAGGCACTATTTAAAAAAGAAGAGAGCTTCTCCCAGTTTTCTGGCTAACAGTCTCCCAATAAAATTGGTTAATCACTACATGGGTTTTTGTGGGATATTGCTGTCACAAATTGGCTGCTTTGATTGCCCACAAAACACACAATCACTGCAAAGTCACTGCACAGTATCCTGTGAAGTGGTTTGAGATGCCCTCCTGATGTGGAATGGGGATTAAGAAATATAAGGATAATTATTTTCTTACTTTATCTCAAAATGTGAACGATATTCTGAACTGAATAAGGCAAGGAATTTATGTAAAACTGAGCAGAACTAGAGTGGACCTTCTGTCTACTCAATAGATGATGGCAGGGAAATTACTCTGTTAAATATCCACTTAACAGACTTTTAAATAAGTACTGTACCTCTTAAAGAAACAAATTCTGAAATAATGCAGGAACAGGAGCAGACCTGAACCATCGCTACAAAGACAATAAACAAACACGGAGGAAACATAAATCAAACACATTCCCTTCAGAGATCCATCTGCCCTATCATGGCCTGGGACGGGGCAGAAAAGTCTTCTCTATAATTCTCCCTGATTCGTAAAGGTAACCAGGAAAACTCTACAATATAAATCTATTGTCACTATTCAACCATGTCCTGTTTCACTCCACATACATGTCTTCTCTTCCCCACCACCCACCCCTTCAGTCTGCCCCCAGCAGCACAAAAAGAACCTATTGTGTTCTTTGCAGTGTGTTTTCCCTGATTGCAGCTATGCTTAATATCATTAAAATTGTTCCCAAGCAGATCATTATACCTATGTTTCATTTTATTTTTACCCATCTTTTTTGGGAAAATATCAGCCTTTATTGCTGTGTCACGGTTTCACAGACACTGGTTTATTATGTTTGGGCCTAAATATTGCCAGGGGCTCGATTGGCATTTGTGAAAGGTTTCTCTTAGCTTGTTGACACATACTACCCTGACTCAGGTTGTTAGTCCAACATCCTCCAAATAAATTCAAAAAAATTAGTTTTTTGACACTAAAATCATCCCTACAAATGTATTCAAAATTGAGACACCCAGGATTTTTCATCTGGGTTTGGATGCTGCCATCAATGCAGAAATAATCCAACAAAGTAGGGTTCACTGATATTTTAAAGTTCTGTACATGTAAAACAACAACAACAACAACAACAAGATTCCATTTATAAAGCGCCTTTCACGTCAGGAGGACGTCCCAAGGCGCTGCACAGTTGGGTCATGACCCGAGCAGGGGGGAAATGGTCAGGGTGAGGGGAGGGAAGGGAGGGAGCGAGGAGGGGGGAAATGGTCAGGGTAAGGGGCGGGAAGGGAGGGAGCGAGGAGGGGGAAGAGAGTCGAGAGGGGAGCTGAAGGCTCGGTCAAAGAGAAAGGTTTTGAGACCGGCCTTGAAGGAGGAAAGGGAGGAAGCAAGGCGAAGGCACTGGGGGATAGAGTTCCAGAGCCTGGGGGCTGAGAGGCTGAAGGCCCGACCACCGATGGTAGGGCGGTTGGGGCGGGGGACGTGGAGCAGACCGGAGCCAGAGGAACGGAGGGTACGGGCAGGTAGGTAGGGGGATAGTAGGTTGGAGAGGTAGGAGGGAGCAAGGCCGTGAATGGCCTTGTAGGTGAGGATGAGGATGAGGAAAACTAATTCAGTTACTGATTCACAGTTGATCATCCAAGCCAAGTGACTGCCAGGGATTTGGCTGAAAAGATAGAGCTACCTTTGATCAGCAAGTAGTAAAATAATTAGACTTAAGAGATGTGCAGTGGCCTAATTACTTTTTATATATTTTTATTCCGTTTCTTCTAGAGTGCCGGTCAACCTTAGCTTTACAGATCCTGGCCAAACGGTGCCACGGCAAGAGAACCTGCAGTGTCTACGCCAGTTCCTATGAGTTTGGTGACCCCTGTTATCCAGGTGTTCGCAAATTCCTCAATGTCATCTACACTTGCGGTAAGACGGCAGTAATGATCATAATCTCGGCACAGTTCAGGTTCAAAACTTGTGTAACTTGTACAAGCCTGGTTTAAGATGACGGCTCTCAATGTAAGGCTGGGTGGAATAGGAAAATGCTGTCCTGTTTCAACTGAATCCAGCCCAGACCTATGGATTGAACTGCAAGGGTCCTATATGAATTATGTTTGAGTCAAGTTCATCCTATTTTCTTCTGTTGCTGGTATGCAGCACATAAACTGCCTATAATTCAGAAAACGCTCCGAGATGCTGCCCGGTGTGAAGATACTATATAAGTGCAAGTTGTTGTTGTTGAATATCACTAAACCGGCAATCTTACAGAGTTGAGTGAAAAACAGATGTTCAATGGTGCAATAATGATGGTGGTCATAAGACACTATTTGATGTGTGTTTAAGTATATTTTAAGGATACATCAAATAATCAACTACGATCAGGTTATGTTGAGTTTTAATTTAAAACTGGCATAGTTTGACATTGAGAAAGGAGAGATTGCTGTAAGAGCAGTCAAAGAGAAAAATCTTCAGGTATGAACTGAAAATTGGCGAAGAGGTGGCAAGGCAGAGTTGAGTTGAAATTGATCATTCTGAAGAATCAGTGGAACCTGCCAAAGAGTGTGGGGGCATGGATTCTAGTATGGGTGAGGCTATAGGCGGTGAACTTTTGAATTTGTTGGACTTTGTGAATGGTGGAGATGGGGAGACCAGTGAGAAATTGAGGCAGTAGGTGATGAAAGCGCAGATGAGTGTTTCAGCAGCATGGAATGTGAGGTATGATTGGAGGCAGGCAATGTGGTGGAGTTGGAGGAAATCAATTCTGGTCAGAGTTTGGATGTTGGGTAGGAAGGACTGCTGATCGATTTTGGCACCTCGCGACACTGAGGGAATCATTTTCTGCTTATCAACTTTGTGCACTTTTCATTAATAATGCACATCGCCAAGGCTGGTAAATTTATTACACAACAAGCAGGAATTCGACCAATTCCTGCCCCTAATCGCTATGCACTGACCCCTTGTAGGAAGTGCACTTATGTGAATACTATTAACTTTTACTGCCCTCAGCAAATCAAACTATTTCCAGATAACTAATAACAATTCATGGCTGTCTGTGGGACATTGTTGTGCAACAGTTGGTTGCCACACAGTCACTGCACTTTACAATGCATTCTTGAAGCACTTTGAGATGTCCTCCCAAAGTGAAAGTAATCTCAAATGGAAGGTTTATTATTTCTATCATTACCAGTGGTAAAACCCAGCCATATGATTTATGATTGCATTATGCAAAGACAGGATTTAATTTCAAGTCAAAACAGAAAATGGTACGTGTCAAAGAGAACACGTTAAACAATGTGAAATAATAATAATAATAATCCTTGCATTTGATATAGCGCTTTTCACGTCGGGAGGACGTCCCAAAGCGCTCCACAGAACACCCTGTAAAGTGAATTGACTGTATATTTGTGGGCGAACGCGGCAGCCAATTGCGCACAGCAATGTCCCACAAACAGTCGTAGATTGAAAATGACCAATTTATTATTGTTTTCGGTTTTGGAGGGATTATTATGAAAGCCATCAACAGACAAAGTATCAGAACATAAACTTCACTTTTAAATTAATCTGACCAGGACACCAGTGGAGATTACATTTGATTCCAGTTCTTCCCCTTCTTTGATCAGTAATACATCTTTACATTTCCGAAGATGCAGTTCACATGGAGCTACGCTAACAGCAACAATAGTGAGCACTGGGCATGAGCAGAAACAATAAATTACTGAATAGAATTAGTGACACAAGTCTGGAAGCAGCTGAATGAAAGGAAAGAGATAATGATGCTACTGATTTACATGTTCATGACTCAATGAATATTTTATTGAGTGCAATAATATTTTGAGATATGATACTTGGGGTCATAGACAAAGGTTCACAAAGATATAGTAGCTGATTAGTTGTGGGCTGCAAACCTGGACCAATATAACTATCCCTGCTTTCCTGGTTTTCTGTGCTCCCCCTTGGAATTGCAGGTTTCCAGATATGGAAACTTCCTCTCTTAAGAGGTTCGCTGCCTGTTTATCTTTGTGGTACAATTTAACAAAATGTGTGTGGTAAGCATGCCAGGACTCGTTTGTATGTGATGAGGCTTATGAAAAATAATTTTCGGTTAATTTGGTTTCTGGAACGTGTTGCCTTTCTTGACAAGGAGCATTGGAATGAGAACATTGTGCCCAAGTTCTCTTGTTGTTTTAAACTGTTTACTGTAACTATGCTACAGGATATGGGATGAATATTAATGTGAATTCATCTTGGTTATTGTTCAGTTGTTAGTCCTTTGTTCCTTCACCCCCTTTAAGATTGTACCATCAGCTTATATTGCATCTCCTCGTTCTTCCTCCCAAAATGCATCACTCCATTTTCTCCACATTAAACTTCATCTGCCAAGTCTCTGCCCATTTTACCAGTCTGTCTATGTCCATTTGCAGTCTACTGCTATCCTCCTCATTGTTTACTACTTTTCCTAGCTTAGCATCATCTGCAAACTTGGAAATTGTACTCCCCATACCCAAGTCCAGGTCATTTATATAGATCAAAAACATCAATCGTCCCAATACTAATCCTTGGCGGACACGACTGCACACTTCCCTCCAGTCAGAAAAACAACCGCTCAGCACTATTCTTTGCTTTCTGTCTCCCAACCAGTTCTGTATCCATGCTGCCACTGTCCCTTTAATACTGCGGGTTTCTATTTTGCTTACAAGTCTCTTATGTGGCACTTTATCAAACACCTTTTGAAAATCCAAATAAACTACATCAACTGCACTACCTTCATCCACCCTCTCCGTTACTTCATCAAAAAACTCTAGCAGGTTTGTTAGACATGATTTGCCTTTAACAAATCCATGTGGCTGTCCTTTATTAACCCATATTTTTCGATTTGAAAATGTATTTTGTCCTGGATTATAGTCTTTAGAAGTTTCCCCACTACTGATGTTAGGCTCACTTGCCTGTAGTTCCTGGGTTTATCCTTCTGCCTCTTTTTGTACAGGGGAGTAACATTTGCAACCCTCCAGTCCTATGGCTTTACCCTGGTGTCCAAGGAGGATTGAAAGATTGGGCCAGAGCCTGCTTTGTTTCCACCCTTACTTCCCTCAGTAACGTAGGGTGCATCCCATCCAGACTGGGTGACTTATCTACCTTGAGCACTGACAACCTTTTCAGCACCTCCTCTCGGTTTATTCTTATCTTATCCAATTTTTCATTTGTAAAACTTGCCCACTTGCTTAACCCTGAGCATAGGGGGCATGACTTGTCAGATTTGTTGGGAGTGGAGAGACTTGTGATGATTGATTGAGTGAAAATGAATTCAGCACAGGTTGCCTTACTTTGATAAGGATCTAAGATAAACAGTTTAGAAGGAAAACTGCTTAACACGATATTATTTTTAAAAAAACTTCATATTTGATTGATTTACCAATGATATTTTATGTCTCTGTTCAGATCAGGAATGCGTGAATGATTTATTTTGTGAGCCTCCTGTAATGAAAGCTCACTAATAATATGTGCGAGTCTGTAACTGTAATTCCACATCATCATATTAACAATTCAGCGAATGGACAGAATTGGTTCAGATTCGGTATGAAATGGGAATGGGGGAGGTGGGCAGAGAGAATTTGATTAGATTTGTGGTAGTTTTGTATCTGATTTTTTTTGTCATTTTGAAATGCAGCTGCATTTCTGCATCATAGCACAGATGGAGGCTAATTACAACAACAACAACAACAAGATTTCATTTATAGAGCGCCTTTCACGTCGGGAGGATGTCCCAAGGCGCTGGACAGTTGGGTCAGGTCCTGAGCAGGGGAGAAATGGTCAGGGTGAGGGGAGAGAAGGGAGGGAGCGAGGAGGGGATAGAGAGTCGAGAGGGGAGATGAAGGCACAGTCAAAGAGAAAGGTCTTGAGACCGGCCTTGAAGGAGGAAACGGAGGAAGCAAACCGAAGGCACTGGGGGATAGAGTTCCAGAGCCTAGGGGCTGAGAGGCTGAAGGCCCAGCCACCGATGGTAGGGCGGTTGGGGCGGGGGATGTGGAACAGACTGGAGCCAGAGGAATGGAGGGTACGGGCAGGTAAATAGGGGGATAGTAGTTCGGAGAGGTAGGAGGGAGCAAGGCCGTGAATGGCCTTGTAGGTGAGGATGAGGATCTTGAATTCGATCCTCTGGGGGATGGGGAGCCAGTGGAGGCGAGCGAGGGTGGGAGTGATGTGGTCCGAAGCCTGGTGCGGGACAGTACACGAGCTGCAGAGTTCTGAATGACCTGCAGCTTGTGGAGGGAGGTGCCGGGAAGGCCGGCGAGGAGAGAGTTCCCATAGTCCAGCCTTGAGGTGATAAAGGCGTGGACCAGTTTCAGCAGCGTGAGGGGTGAGGTAGTGCCGTAGTCTGGCGATGTTTCGGAGGTGATGGAAGGCGGTGCCAGTTGTTGCGCGGATATGAGGAAGAAAGGACAGCTCAGGGTCGAACAGAACGCCAAGGTGCCTGATGGCTTTGAGCGGTGGAGAGTGCAGCCTTGGATGCTGATGCTGTCAGCGCCTGAGGTGCGGAGACGCTGACGCGAGCCAATCAGGAGGGCCTCAGTTTTGCGCACGTTGAGCTGAAGAAAGTTGTCTCTCGTCCAGGACTCGATGTCGGACAGGCAGGCTGTCAGGACATCGGTGGTCGTGGAGTTGAGGGTAGAGGAGGAAAGGTAGAGTTGGGTGTCATCCGCATACATGTGAAAGTTAACCCCATGTCTGCAGATGATGTCACCAAGGGGGAGCATATAGAGAGTGAAGAGGAGGGGACCAAGGACAGAGCCCTGAGGGACACCACACGAGACAGTGCGGGGGCTGAAGGAAAAGCCATTAGTGGAAACAAAATGAAGATGGTGGGAGAGGTACGACCTAAACCACTCAAGGACATGGCCTTGAAGGTTGAGGTGGGAGGACAAGCGGTGGAGGAGGATAGCGTGGTCGACCGTATCAAATGCTGCCGATAGGTCGAGGAGGACGAGGAGGCAGATGGAGCCCTGGTCGCAGATGGTCAAGATGTCATTGGTGACCTTGACCAGGGCGGTTTCTGTGCTATGGGCAGCAGGGAAACCCGATTGAAGGGGTTCGAATAATGAATGGGTGGAGAGGAAAGAGCGTAGCTGGGAGGCGACAACTCTTTCAAGGACCTTGGACAGGAAGGGGAGGTTGGAGATGGGCCGGTAGCATGATAGCTGCAACGCATCAAGGGAGGGTTTTTTCAAAGTGGGAGTGATGGTGGCAGTTTTTAGGGGAATGGGAACAGAGCCAGAGGAGAGGGACAGGTTGATGATGTCTATGATAAGTGGGGCAAGGAGGTGGAGCTGAGAGATAAGGAGTGGAGATGGGCTCAAGGGAGCAGGTGGTGGGTTTCAGGGACAGGATGAGTTTGGTGACAGAAGGGGGGAAACGGGTTCGAAGGTGTGTAGGGGAGGATGGGTAATAATAATAATAATAATCCTTGCATTTGATATAGCGCTTTTCACGTCTTCTAGAGGTTCCAAAGCGCTTCACAGAATATACTGTAAAGTGAATTGACTGTATATTTGTGGGCGAACGCAGCAGCCAATTGCGCACAGCGATGTCCCACAAACAGTTGTGGATTGAAAATGACCAATTTATTATTGTTTCGTGTTTTTTGGAGGGATTATTATTAGGCATGTGGAGTTAGGAAACTTGCCCAAGGTTTCGCCCTGCCTGGAATTGAACTCAGGTCTCTCACTTACAAAGCGAGTGCTCTAACCACTGAGCTACAGGACTCCATGAGTAGGAGTCGGAGTGTGGGAGGTAAGGGGTGGGGGGTGGGTGGAAGTTGGAGGGGCAGTGACCGCGGAGCGGATTCCCTTAATTTTGGATTCAAGGAAATCCAGCATCTCCTCGCAGTGAAGGTTGGAGGAGATGATGGTCCACTAGTAAGGTAAGAGCACTGGTGAAAGTAGGAGAATCAATGTCAGGGCGAAAAGAGAGGCATGGTTTCATCTGAGAGTCAAAGGAACAAAGGAATACAGGGACAGGAGGAGACTATTCACCTCATCAAGCCTGATCCACACCTTATTAGATCTTGGCAGTTCTCTTAATCCCAGTGATCTGTCCTCTCACCACAAAGCAAAGCCCAAAATGATCTAGATATTCTTTATCATATTCTTGAACTGAACGTCATCAATCATATTCCTCAGTCCTTCAATAACACTTGTTGTTATTTTTTTGAAAGAATCTTGAGCTGTCAACTGGATGAAATGTTGATTGGCAACAATTTGCCAAATGGTATCATTTACAACAACAACTTGTTGTAAGTGCCCTTCACATGGGTGATAAGATACTGATGGGAGCGAAGGAGAATGGGTTCCGTCTTGTCCATGCTCAGGTGCAGAAAGATGGTGCTCATCCAGGCCTTCATGTCAGACAAGCAGGTAGGCAGAATATTGGTAGGACTGGGGTCCCAATTAGAGGAGGAAAAGGAGAGATTTACAATTGTGATTGAAACAATTAATGGCTTTGAAATGGATATTACTGTATCCAGAAGGAAGTGATGCATGTTTTCCTTGTCATATTAGATTTACGAAAGCTATTAAATGGAAAATTGAGATATGCAGATAGGAAAAGTTTGTCAAAGCATCTTAATCTTTTTTCTCTTTGTTTTGCAATGAATTTTCAGGGCAATTAGAAGTGATAATTGTGTAACTAATCTCATTGCTTGGCTACTGAGACTGCCACAGAGGGTTGGCTCAATTCCGACATTCCGTTGCCAAGCATGTCACCTGGGAGCCAGTTCAGCTCCAAGGAGATGCCGCTTACCTAAACCCCCCCACCCCCTACTCCAGGACAAAAGCTGTCGTTGACAGTTTCGGGAGTGAGATAAAACAAGTGATGCCCCCTGACGAAATGTATACCAGAAGCAATCTGGCCTCTAAGTACAATTGACTATTTTCAAAGGCCTTTTGGAAGTCTACCCGCAATGTGCCATCTGACTGGGCTGTCCTATTCTCAAAAAAAATTCTCATGTTCTTGTTATCAAAACTACCACTTCTGAAGCTTTGTCTATCATTTACTAGGTTATTTTCCAATCATTTTACTTCTAAAAAAAATTCCATTAGTTCTCAGAAGATGTAGATCTGGTTGGAATATACTAACATTTTTGACGTCAAGTCTGTAGTTGCCTTGTATAGTTTTTGAATATGTAAGTCACATTTGCTTGCTTCCAAACTGTTGGAACCTGACCAACAGCAATTGACTCATTCTTAATATCTGCCAGTGCCACACAAATAGGTTTCTGTGCTACAGTATTGATTCTATGACATGCATTGTTTATGTGTTGGTATACAAGGAAATCCTAGATTATTCTATTTCTGATAAAATGTTTTGGGACATGAAAGGTGTTATACAAGGTTAAATTGTACTAAATTAATGTTCTCTTCTGCCTCATAATAAAATACTGGGCTTCCAATCTCCTCAGAGTATCTCACCCTTTAATTGTTATTATGACTCATTCACTGTATGGGAACTGTTGAACAGCAATCCTCACTCCAATAACCGTACTGCAAATTTGTAACTTGCCACCTCACTGCAAATGAAATTCAAATGGAAACTGAGAGACACAGGACATCAGTCTTTGTTTCCTTTGAGCATTCTTTACTAACAATGTGCATTAGACTTGAATGTCTAAATTCCGATCCAAAAAGGATTTATTTAAACGTGGGTGGTCTGTGAATGTGAGCCAAAACTCGCTTTACTCAGGTTCCGATTGAGGCTTTTTTTTATGATGACCAAATGGAAACTTGAAGTTGTGCCTAGTACCACTGTATCCAAAGGGAATAGTCATACAAGCTTGGCTTGCATTTGATGAGAAACTATTTTTTCATTTCTGTAGAGTATTGCTAAAGCTGTTTTAATCTTCTGTATGAGAACAGAAGCTGTAGACATGCTAATAATTGAACACGTGTGCTAATAATTGAATATGTATATATACGATACAAAATTACATTTGTATAGCTCCTTTCACATCGGGAGGACGTCCCAACTATATGGATATATATATAATGGGGTTCTGATACCCCATTACAGAAACGACTTGAGAGTCATGGAATGAGTGCAATGTAGATTCAATCAGACGATACTGGGGTTGAGGGATTACAGTTATTAGAAAAGGCTTGATGAACTGGATTTGTTTTGAAGGTACAATGAAGATTAAAAGGGAATCAGTGGAAGTCTTCGATGACTAAGAGGTGAAATATTGCGTTTATCAGAACATGGAATGCTCTACTGCAAGTAGCTATTGTGTACATACAACATTTATAAGGGAACTAGATGATAATAATAATAATACCAATAATAATCATCATCACCATTGCGTTTGATATCGAGTATTATTACATTGTTGAAATTTCTCAAACCGCTTCAGAGGATATACCTTAACATGGGGTGACAGCGTATTTAATAGGTAAAAGTGGCAGCCAATGTGAGCACAGTACCATCCCATACACAGTGATGGCGTGAGTGACCAATTTTATCTGGGGGATTGTTGACCAGGAAAACATTTGAAGAGGGACAATATGGGAAAAGAGTAGAAAATTGGTTTTGGAGTAGTTAGCTCCAGTTGAGTTGCTTACACCAGGTGTAGATTTGATGGGCTGAATGACCTCCTCATCTGTAATTTCTATAATTTGGGCTAAATTGTTGACAATATTCTTTAATGAGAGTGAAACTATGATGTTAATGCAACAAATACTAAGATTGGGAACTGCTCTTCACAGTGATGGACAATGCATTAATGTGATATTCAGACTAATACAATACAAAATCACATTTGTACAGCGCCTTTCATGTCAGGAGGATGTTGCAAATTAGGGATTGGACCCTGATGCCCAGTAATTCATCTTGATGTACCCCTCCTCCGCCTTATTTTGAGCTTAAATTAGTGTAGGTTCCTGGAAGGCAGGGAGGGTAGGAGGGTGGCCGAAGACTCGGTCGAAGAGGAGGGTTTCAAGATGCGCCTTGAAGGAGGCAAGGGAGGGAACAAGGCAAAGGGAATGTGGGATGGAGTTCCATAGGGTGGAGGCAAAAAGGCAGAAAGCCTGAAGGTCCAAATGCCGATGGTAGGGCGGGCCAGACGGGGGACATGGAGCAGGCCACAGACTGCTGAGCAGAGGGAGTGGACAGAATACAGAAGCATAGTCTGGAGGTATTTTCTTATTATAATATGGGTTTATGAACTCAAGCCACCAAGTTATAATGGAGTCAGCCTGGATTGCCTCTCCTGTATTTCTGGAGTCACAGTCAATTGATTATGTCAAGGGCAGTTGTAATTAGTGGCAATGAATTCCCAAGGAACCTGCACTAATTTAAGCTCAAAATAAAGCGGGGAGGGGTACATCGAGATGAATTACTAGGCAAATAAAGGATTTGGGTTAAACTTTAACATCTGTTTGAAGATTCACATCATTTTATGTTTTTAAATCTGAATTAGATCTCTGTATTTTATGCTGTGTGAAAATTCTTCCTAGATGTTTTGACTCACTGCCTCCAGTGGATTTCTAAAAGTAACCAGCACAGAGGTACAAGCTTATTAAAATATTTGTGAAGAAGTTTTGTTCACAGAATATACTATAAAGTGAATTGACTGTATGTTTGAGATGTCTGAATTATGTGAAAAGGCAAAAACAGCAATAACAACAAGATTATATTTGTATAGCGCCTTTCACGTTGGGGGGACATCCCAAGGCGCTGGACAGTGTACAGCATTTCAGACCTGAGCTGGGGTCAGGGAGAGAGAAGGGAGGGGAGGGGGGGTGGCCGATGGCATGGTCGAAGAGGAGGATTTTGAGGCGGCACTTAAAGGAGTCCGAAGTATAAAGAGTACAAAGGCACTGTATCAAATTATTATTGTGATTATTACTATTATCCTATTAGAAAAGTGGCTGGACAACAAGTGCACTAAACACAAAGGAACGCTGAAGTGGACATAAAGCAGTGAGTCTTAATGGGTTGAAAGTATTTTCCTAGAGCATCAAAAGATGTGTAAAAAGTGAAAATCCAGGTATGACGAGGTCAATCCAGGCATAGTTTTACATGGCAAAACAGACAGACAATGTGATTGATGACAATACTTGTCAGCAGCCCACAGGAGAACAGAGCTCCGAGACAACAAAAATTATTTGAGATGAAAAGGGAAACGGCAGATGCTGTAAATCAGAAATAAAAACAGAAAATTCTGGAACTGCACAACAGGCTAATCGATATTGAAAGAGAATAACAAAGATTGGTTCATATTTTGACTATGACTTATCATCAGGACTAAAACTGTGAACTTGGAGAAACCCCTTTATACAACAACAAAATTTCACTTGTATAGCACCTCTCACGTCAGGAGGATGTCCCAAGGCGCTGGACAATCAATATTTCGGTCCCAAGCTGGGGGTCGGAATTGGGGAGGGTGGAGGGCAGAGTGGGAAGGAGGGTGATCGAAGGTACGGTCAAAGAGGAGGGTCTTGAGACGGGTCTTGAAGGAGGCAAGGGATGGGACGAGGTGGAGGGAATGCAGGATAGAGTTCTAAAGGGTGGGGGCAGAATGGTTGAAGGCCCCCCGCCAATGGTGGGGCGAGGGAGCCGTGGGACGTGAAGCAGGCCAAAGGACAAAGAAAGCAAAAAGGTTAAGTAGAATTCAACAAAAAATCCCAAAATATCCTGTCTAATGTCCCAACCCTTTTTTGAGGTTAACCTCTGCTGCTTTCTTTCTCTGTCTTTGCCTCTTTCTGATATTCTTTCTCTTTCTGTCTGTCTCAGTCTCTCTTTTCTGTCTCTTTCTCTGACCAACATTACACTGGTACAAATATCGTAGCGCTTATCTTCATGCTACCTGGCTAAAAGGATGTTCAGTTGTATGAAGTGCGTGCTGGGTTATGAGATCACAATTTACTCACAATTATGTAATGTGGGAAGTTATGAGGGAAATTGCATCCAAATTAACCTACAAACTTTGCGCACCTGTATAACTGAAATTCTAGTTCTATTTGGAGAATATCGGAAGAATATTTGAAGAATATTCTTGATTTGGAGAAAAGTAATACTGCTTTTTTAAGCTTTAAAACTACTATGCCTAGTTATGAAACATCGCATTTTTCACCTCACCTCTTCACACAGAAGAGATGGTTGATGGTTAGGGTCACAATCAGTAGTGCAGGAAGAAACTAGGAACAGATATTACGCTTACTTAAGAAAACACATAGATGCTGAGGCCAGATTTAGAAACGCATTTTCTGCTGTTGTTTTCTGAACTCAGCATAGACTGGGGATTGAAGCTGGGACCATTATGAAGTCTATGGCTCAGGGCCAAATGAACTGGGTACATTTACCCACTGAGCCATGATCTAATCTAATTCAAAGGTCACACTAAAGCGTGCAGTTCTTTTTCTGGTTCATTTCGGCTGAGCTGCAGTAATGATTTCAAAGAGGAAAATGAGCCAAGAATGTAGTGACGTCCCATTTCATCCCAGCATTAATTAAAGCAACAGTCGTCACAAGTAATTAAAAGTGATAAAGAAAAACATTGCTCCATTTATCCGCATCTGAGAAAATGAATGGATCATAAATACAGACATCTGGCGAGCTTTTAACAGGGGACTTCAATACTAAAAGCAGGAGATCTTCATCATCCTAATTTCTACAGTATGGACAACTATAATTCACCTTGACTTGTACCTGCACTCAGTTGCACAAATGCATTGGTACAGTTGTTGATTCATTGCTGCACCCGTGGGATTTGTTATCTTTTAAAGTCGGAGCAGATTTGTGAAGAGACACTGAAAATTGTTGCATGATGCTCTGTGCAAGGGTCACAAGTGGTTTGTTTTCTGCAAATCTGTGGGTGATGTTAATGTCCCAAAATCTCCAGCCGCTGAGTAATCAGTCAACCGGCTATGTAGGTGGGGGAATTCTCCAGTTGCCAGTTTCTGGTGAATTCCCTGTTCAAGATGTTAATTGAATTCGCAAGGCTGAGCAAAATGTCTAAGCAACCTTAACTTGCTCAAGAATCATGGATTTCCTACCCTTCACAGATCAAAGAGTTTTAATGTGGTTTATTGACTCACTTAATGCTCTTTTACAATGGACGAGGGAACATTTCTCTCGTGAGTCACTACGGTTTACTGAAACTCGCTCTCCTTCTCATGTATCCAGGAAAGATGGGGGCGTGTGCCCTTTTGATCCACTACTTTATTGAAGTGGGATCAGTTGCATGTAAGTTGTGCTCGAATGTGGAATGCAAGAATTTCTCTTCAGTGCGAAGAATGCAGGATCCGATTACGAAAATGTTTAGAAGGGCTTCAGTTTGACTTTTAGATGTAGCATTCATAAAACCCGTCAAAAATGAAGGTATCATGTTTGAAGTTTCATTTATTTTGCATCTGATTCGGCCCCTCTCTCCCTCATTTTGATACTGGTGGAACTTACTTATTAATAATAGATCATTTGTGAGCAAGTTAAAAGGCAATCCCACAGTTGCAGTTCAGATGACACATCAGCAATGCACGGTGTTATTTGAACCCTGAGATTTATGCAGCTCTCTCTTGAGCTTACTTGTTACCATTTGTTGTTATATGTATTAGATACAATATGCAGCGCTCTAAAATACATGAAACAGTTGGTGTTTTTAGTAACAACAGTGAAAGATCTTGTGATCGACAACTGTGTTTTGAAAGGACTGCTGTCTGCCATTGTCTCACTGGGAAATTTTCTAGGAGGCTCTCTTTCTGGAACAGGCATATATGGTAGTTGTGGCAGCTCTGTGCAGAAAAAGATGGTGTAGATTTTTTCAGTGTTTGTATTTTAAAGTTTATAAAAATAATAATCCTTGTATTTGATATAGCACCTTATCACATCGTCGAGATGTGTCAAAACACTTCACAGTATATACTGTAAAGTGGATTGACTGAATATTTTGTGGGTGAAACGCAGCAGGCATTTTGTAGACAGCAGTGTCCCACAAACAGCCATGGAGGGAGTGGCCAATTTTATTTGGGGTATTTGCTGGCCAGGAAACCAGGAGATAAAAACTCCCTTCTCTTTTCAAATATGCCATGGGATCTTTAATGTCCACCTGAACAGGCAGACGGGACCTCGATTTAACGTCTCATCTGAAGGACGGCACCTCCAACAATATAACATACCCCCAGCACTGCATTGGAATGTCAACTTAGGCTTAGACAATGTGATTCCAGTTTTTGAAAACAAAATCCCTGTTTAGAGCGGTATTTGAGCTTCGTGACACAATAATGATGCTTTCTTATCCTTTTTGAATATGGATTGTTCCAGTGCAGTGTGAAACATTAATACGTGTTATCCTCCCATCTCTGAAGCAGTGCCCCGCAATGTTCCAGTAGTTCTCTTTATTACACCTTTATTAGCACAGCTAGGGCAGAGAAGATCTGATGATGATGAGTCTCCCACTTGGCTGTTATTGCAGGTCTCCTTGCTGAGTGAGTGACATGACCATGATTTTGGAAAAAGTCACTTGCCCTGACCTCACAGATGTGTGGCATCTGGGTTGGAGAAGGGTGAGGTAGAAAATATTTGAAGACAGGGTAACAAAGAGAATACAGGGCAGCTTCGATAGAATATGTTCTAGTTGAGTGTGGGTTTGCTTAGAGTGAGAATCTATAATGTGTGAGACCAGCCTAGCTGGTTTCCTCATTAAAAATGGCCAACATCTGGGTTGTGCTGTGGCTGCTGACATCAATTCCGTGCGCTATTCCTAAGAAATCCTGCGGACATCACTTCTTGCGTGTTGCTAATGGACTCTATTCACAGGAAGCACCGCTGAAAGCTCAAGTGGCTGACTGAGTACTGACTTAACCATTTTATTGAGCTTTACGTACAACATGGCCATTGAGATATTAGACCTAGACAATCACGCTATAATAAGTAGGTTGCCCTTTATTTGAATGTGTCATGTTATGGCTGACGTTTCAAGTAATCCTGTCTTGCATTCAGGAAGTTAGACAGTCATCCAAAGCTAATTTAATTGTGTTAAGGTCAAACCTCAGTGGTCACATGAGTTGTCAGTATGGGAGAGGAAGCATAGAGCCAGGAAATCTTCAGTGTTCACTGGTAAGTATGTGGAGACAGTGTTAGTTTTTATCAGTTTTCTCTGAAAAATATTGGGAAATGTTTTCAATTTTCTCCTGGGGGCACTGATGTTTATAGAGATGTAGTTTACTGTCACTGGATCCAGTATCTCATTCAAGTGGGCATTCTTCATGTGCGATAGGCCTTGACAACAGATGACAGGAGAGTGTTCAATGGGGTGGGGGGAGGGCAGGGGCGGCATGAGGAGAGGAGGAGTGCATCAGAGCCTATCACAAATTCTATTTGATGTCCATATTTGCACTCTCAATCTGGGTCACTGGGTATGGGTGAGGAGGAGGAACCTTCCTCTTATTTTTTCTTAGACTCAAGTTATTTCCAGACAGTAAACCAACCCACCTCTTTTCATTATTTAAACTAATAAAGCAGTGAAAAAATGCATGTGCCAAAATGCATTCTAATATACAGTGCAACTCCCTGCTTTGTAAGCGTGAATTGAAAGTGCAGCTTTTTAAGCTTGAATTTAGTTATAGGATGGTTACAGTACGGACTCCATTCACTGTGCATGCATGTACAGGCTAATTTCCTGTGTGCCAGCCCAAGCGGTAAAATGGGACCACAAAGTTCCGTCTGCCTATTCAGGTGGACTATTCAAAGAAATAAGAGAGTTTCTCCTGGTGTCTTGACCAACAATCTCCCAGATAAAATTGATCACTCACTGCATGGCTGTTTGTGGGAGATTGCTGTGCATATATTGGCGGGCACATCCACCTATAAATACACCTCACGGTAAAGCCCTATGAAGGTGCTTTGAGATGTTTTGATGACGTGATAAGGCGCTGTGTCAAATTCAATGATTATTGTTATTGATACCATCTGGTAAAATGCTCTTAATGATTTCCCCCACCACAGTATTTGTGGTAGTTTCTCTTGGTGACATCATCTGCAGACATGGGGTCAACTTCCACATGTATGCGCATGACACCCAACTCTATCTCTCTGCCTCCACCCTTGATTCCAGGACCACTGCTGTCCTGACAGAAGTCCTGGATAAGAGCTAACTTTCTTCAATTGAACATCAACAAGATCGAGGCCCTCCTGATTGGCTCCTGTCAGTGCCTCCTCACCTCAGGCACTGACAGCATCACCATCCATGATTGTACACTCCACCTTGCAAAGCCAGTCCGGAAACTTGGGGTCTTGTTTGACTCTCAACTATCCTTTCTACCCCACATCTGCATCATGACCAGCTCTGTCTTCCCCCACCTCCGCAACGTCGCTCGGCTCCGCCACTGTCTCACACCGCAGGCCGCTGAGAACCTCATATATGCTTTCATTACATTTAGGCTTGACTATACAAACTCATTGCTTGTCGGCCTCCCCAACTCCTCCCTCCATAGGCTGCAGATATCCAGAACTCTACAACTCACATCCTCTCCCGCACTAGGCTCCGCGACCCTATCACCCCCATCCTCGCCTAACTCCACTGGCTTCCCATCACTCAGAGGATACAATTCAAGACCCTAGTCCTCATCTTCAAAGCCCTCCATGATCTTGCTCCCCACTACTTTTGTAACCTCCTAACCCCCTACCATCCTGCTCGCTCCCTCTGCTAAGCGGACTTTGGCCTGCTTTACGTCCCCCGCCTCGCTCGCCCCACTGTTGGTGTGCAGGCCTTGTGCCACTCTATCCCCGCCCTATGGAACTCTATCCCGCAATCCTGCCACCTCATCCCCCCCCTTGCCACCTTCAAGACCCATCTCAAGATCCTCCTCTTCAACTGTGCTTTCGATCTCCCTGCTTCCCCCACCCCGCCCTTCACCATCCTCGACCCCCAGCTCAGGTCCGAAGCTCTGTCTGACAAAGATCATCAATTTAATATTGTTATTGGAATTAGAGTAAATTGAACTCGTCGAATGAAAAAGTAAACATGGATTTGAATTATTAAAAGTATACAACCTACCAGAATGTTTTGTGTCTGCAGACAACCAGCTGAGCTGCAGTGCCACTATAAATAAATACAGAGGACTAAAGCACCAAGCTGGGATTTCTGGAAAATTACTGTTGAAGTAAAAGCCAAGTGGGAATTTCTGAAGTTTGACTTTCAGATGTCACTGCCAGAAATAATTCATCCCTTTGGGGGGAATGATTCTACGCCAGCTTCTGAGTGTGAGAAGGGGCAGGACTGATGTTTTGGATCCTTGGGCCAGGCACACTGAGGATCTAACTGAGCTGCCAAGTCTGTAAGAGAACAAGAGATATTTTTGGTTTAGGTTAAATGGGAATGAACAGTACCTACATTGCAAACAACAAGAAATTGCATTAATATAGCACCTTTCACATCAAGAGGACATCCCAAGCACTGAACAGTGAAGGTTTTGCACCCGATCAGGTGGATTCAGGACGGGGGTCAAAGGAAGCGGTGGGGGGTTGGGGAAGATGACTAAAGTTGCGGTGAAACGAGGAAGGTCTTGAGACAGATCTTGAAGAAGGTGAGGGTAAAGGTTAAACAAAAGGACTCTGAGGCATTCATGAATGTGCGGGCAGATAGGCTGAAAGCCCGACAGCTGAAGGTGGGGCAGGCAGGGAACTTGAAGCAGGCCAGTGCCTGCCAGGCAGAGGGAGTGGACGGTATGGTAGGGTTTAAGAAGATCGCAAAGGTGAGGCAAAACTGTGGAGGGATATAAAAGGAAGGATTAGGATCTTGAACTTGATTCCTTAGGGAATGGGGAACCATTGGAGCGGGTGAGGATGGGGGTGATAAGCTTGGGGAGTCTAGCGCAGGAGAGGAAACAGAGCAAACAAGCATACATAGGACAAAGTGAGGAAAGTAAAAGGTTATGGGATGACAAAGAGTTCAACATGGAAAGAGGCTCACAGGTAGGCTGCACAGACACAATGGGCCGGATGACCTTGTGTGCCGTAAATTTCTATGGGATGCCAGAGTGGAAGCATAGGATTTTATTGTTGTTGTCATAAGCATGGTCTTGCATGGTGTAAGGTTAGTTTACTTTCCTTTAGGAGTACAACCAGGAAACTCTCCAATCTGTGATGATCGCTGTATGGTTAGGGCAAGTTGGATTCAGGTTTGTGTTGCTGTGCGTAGACCATGACGATATTTCACCTGTGCACCATTTCAGGTGCAAATGCTAAGAAGTGAGTAGAAACTGTATCATGTGAACTAACTTACAAATGGTATTATCAAAACTGCTTAATAAGGAATCAAGAAATTTACCACAACACCATTCAGATCTAGAGAGCCAGCACAAGTTGGAGTCCCATTGTAGACTGTATTTAATGATCCCTTGATGGAGATATTAAAGATGAGCAGTTTTTCGCTGGTAATTGTGGTAACTTTTAAGATGTGCAACTACAATGGAATATTCCCATTATAAGCCACATCATCACAGTTGATACAGAGGCTGCAAAAGGAATTCCCCTAAATATATGAGATACCCATGAATGATTGGAAGTGGGAATAATTTGAAGACCACAGTGACTAATGTTTGTGTATCATTGGAGGACCAGTTCCAGGAAAAAGTTGACTCATGAATAGGCTTACTGTCAAGTGATTCTGGTTGCCAGGTTAGATTGCTACACTAAGCCTTTGACTGCATGTGTCTGTAATCCTCTTCCCTAACCCAGAGTGCTAATGCTAATTTTAGTGGCTCCAGACCTAACCTGCTAAAATCAGCTAACTCACTAGAGACTGGGAATTGAACCTGGGACTTTCCAAATTAGTACACACAGCACAGTTACTGATGAGATAAGCCCTTGGAGGAATGTATTTTATAATTCCAATATATATGGATACAAGTAATGTATATGGCATATCGTTTTCAATATGCAGGCCTTCTGTGTTATAATAAATAATCCTTGCATTTGATATAGCACCTTATCGCATCTGCTAGACATCTCAAAGTGCTTCACAGAATATACTGTAAAGTGAATTGACCATATATTTTGTGGCGAAAATGTTGATTCTTTGATTGCTTAGTTATTGCCAGTCACCTGCTCTATCGTCTCAGAGGCAGTGAAGCTATTTTTCAAAATTATAGAGTTCTCCTGTGGAGTGAACACAATGTTGCACTGGTTACTGCTGTAACCCGCAACTCATTCACAGTACAGACTGGTGGTCTTAAAAATATAATGAAAAATGTGCTACAAATTGTCAAGTGCATCTTGCTACTTCTGAAGACAATATCAACAGGTACTTGAATCAATTGTAATTTAGAGCAAATATGCTGCCTAGCACTTCTTAAGTGACTATGGATTTCAGTCACTGAGCAAGCACTCGGTGTATGTTTTGTAATAGCTTTTTAATTGATTCAAAGCGAAAAGGAGGACAGGTTGGAACGTGACAGATATTGTTTCTTGAAAAAGGGGACAGAAATATTCTTTGATGTGTCAAGATCAGGGACGTCTGAATTCAAGTGTCCCTCTTAGCCGTGCCACTGGCACCTCCTGTTTAATGTGACAGTGTGATGTATGTCTGCGTGACGAAAAGCATTTGCCACTTTTTTTACTCTCTGCAATGCAGGCATTATAAAGTCGATATTTGGTTGATGTATTGTTTCTACAATCTAACGCAGTGATCAACTTTGAAGTTCAAGGAAAGTACAATCGGGCTACAGTTCTGTTTGACATTCTTAAAATCCACCCTCGATCAACTTTCTCATAGCTACAGTAGTTTTCAAATATAGCTTCTCTGCCTCCTCGTCTACCGGCCCCCTGAAACCTCCCCCACCTTCATCTCTGACATTTCTACCCTCCTAACATCTCTCTGCCTCTGCTCTGATCGCCTCATCATCCTGGGCGACTTCAACCTGCACTTCACCCCCTCCTGCTCCACCTCCTCGGACTTCTCCTCCCTCCACTCCTCGCTCAACCTCTCCCTCCACATCAACTCCGCCACTCACATTCACGGTCACCCACTCGATTTGGTGATCACCCGGGGCCTCAGTGTCTCGGATGTCACCATTACCGACAAGGCCGTCTCCGATCACCACTTCATCTCCTTCACCACCTCCACCCCCTCCCTACCTCCACCAGACCCACCACCATCTTCTACCGCCCCTGGAAGAAGTTACCCCCACAATCCCTAACCACTGCCTTGGAGTCCTCTGAACTCCTCTCCCTCTGGCCTTCATCCCTCACTGACCCCTCTTCTGCTCTCACCCTCCTCCACAACACCCTCTCCTCCACACTCGACACTCTTGCCTCCATCACCTCCCGTACTGTCTCTTACTCTCTCTCCTCCCCCTGGTTCACTACCCACCTCCGCTCACTGAAGAGCCAGGTGCGGGCCGCTGAACGCACCTGCTTCAAATCTGGCCTAACTGCAAATCTGGCTGGACCTCCTCAAAACCGCTCCACTGTAGCCTCGGCCAAGTTGATAATCCTGGAGGAGAAGAACAACCCCAGGCTTCTGTTCTCTACCATATCCCGACTCCTTCATCCCACCCGCCACCCCACGCAGGTCATCTCCTCCAATCTTCACTGCGAGAAGATGCTGGATTTCCTTGAATCCAAAATCAAGGGAATCCGCTCCGCGGTCACTGCCCAACTCCAACTTCTACCCACCCCCCACCCCTTCCCTCCCACACTCCGACTCCTACCCATCCTCCCCTTCACACCTTCGAACCCGTTTCCCCTCCCTCTGTCACCAACCTCATCCTGTCCTTGAAACCCACCACCTGCTCCCTGGACCCCATCCCCACTCCACTCCTTATCTCCCAGCTCCACCTCCTTGCCCCACTTCTCACAGACACCATTAACCTGTCCCTCTCCTCTGGCTCTGTTCCCCTCATTCCCCTCAAAGCTGCCACCATCACCCCCACACTGAAAAAACCCTCCCTTGATGCGTCGCAGCTATCAAGCTACCGACCCATCTCCGACCTCCCCTTCCTGTCCAAGGTTCCCGAAAGAGTCATCGCCTCCCAGCTACGCTCTTTCCTCTCCACCCATTCATTATTTGAAACCCTTCAGTCGGGTTTCTGTGCTGCCCATAGCACAGAAACCGCCCTGGTCAAGGTCACTAATGACATCTTGACCATCTGCGACCAGGGCTCCCTCTGCCTCCTCGTCCTCCTCGACCTATCAGCCGCATTCGATATGGTCGACCACTCTATCCTCCTCCACTGCTTGTCCTCCTACCTCAATCTTCAAGGCCCTGTCCTTGAGTGGTTTACAACAACAACAACAACAAGATTCCATTTATAAAGCGCCTTTCACGTCAGGAGGACGTCCCAAGGCCGCTGCACAGTTGGGTCATGACCCGAGCAGGGGGGAAATGGTCAGGGTGAGGGGAGGGAAGGGAGGGAGCGAGAAGGGGGAAGAGAGTCGAGAGGGGAGCTGAAGGCTCGGTCAAAGAGAAAGGTTTTGAGACCGGCCTTGAAGGAGGAAAGGGAGGAGCAAGGCGAAGGCACTGGGGGATAGAGTTCCAGAGCCTCAGGGCTGAGAGGCTGAAGGCCCGACCACCAATGGTAGGGCGATTGGGGCGGGGGACGTGGAGCAGACCGGAGCTGGAGGAACGGAGGGTACGGGCAGGTAGGTAGGGGATAGTAGGTTGGAGAGGTAGGAGGGAGCAAGGCCGTGAATAGCCTTGTAGGTGAGGATGAGGATCTTGAAATCAAACCTCTGGGGGATGGGGAGCCAGTGGAGGCGAGCGAGGGTGGGAGTAATGTGGTCGCGAAGCCTGGTGCGGGACAGTACACGAGCTGCAGAGTTCTGAATGACCTCCTGCGGTGTCCCTCAGGGCTCTGTCCTCGGTCCCCTCCTCTTCACACTCTATATGCTCCCCCTGTGGTGACATCATCCGCAGACATGGGGTTAACTTCCATATGTATGCGGATGACACCCAACTCTACCTTTCCTCCTCTACCCTCAACTCCACGACCACCGATGTCCTGACAGCCGCCTGTCCGACATCGAGTCCTGGACGAGAGACAACTTTCTTCAGCTCAACGTGCGAAAAACTGAGGCCCTCCTGATTGGCTCACGTCAGCGCCTCCGCACCTCAGGCGATGACAGCATCAGCATCCAAGGCTGCACTCTCCACCTCTCAAAGCCAGTCAGGAACCTCGGCGTTCTGTTCAACCCTGAGCTGTCCTTTCTCCCTCATATCCGTGCAACAACTGGCACTGCCTTCCACCTCCGGAACATCGCCAGACTACGGCACCAGCTCACCCCTCATGCTGCTGAAACACTGGTCCACGCCTTTATCACCTCAAGGCTGGACTATGGGAACTCTCTCCTCGCCGGCCTTCCCGGCACCTCCCTCCACAAGCTGCAGGTCATTCAGAACTCTGCAACTCGTGTACTGTCCCGCATCAGGCTTCGTGACCACATCACTCCCACCCTCGCTCGCCTCCACTGGCTCCCCATCCCCCAGAGGATCGAATTCAAGATCCTTATCCTCACCTACAAGGCCATTCATGGCCTTGCTCCCTCCTACCTCTCCGACTTGCTATCGCCCTACTTACCTGCCCGTACCCTCCATTCCTCTGGCTCCGGTCTGCTCCACACACCCCGCCCTACTATCGGTAGCCGGGCTTTCAGCCTCTCAGCCCCTAGGCTCTGGAACTCCATCCCCCATTGCCTTCACCTTGCCTTCCCTTTCCTCCTTCAAGGCCGGTCTCAAGACCTTTCTCTTTGTCCGAGCCTTCAGCTCCCCTCTCGACTCTCTACCCCCTCCTCGCTCCTTCCCTTCCCTCCCCTCATCCTGACCATTTCCCCCCTGCTCGGGTCCCGACCCAACTGTCCAGCGCCTTGGGACGTCCTCCCGACGTGAAAGCTGCTCTATAAATGCAATCATGTGGTTGTTGTAGAGCAGATTTAACACCATGTGACTGGCAGTAACCAAGAAATCAACGATCCAACATTTTTTATTGCTATAAATTAGTTTCAAAATTTATTTGGATGATATTATGGTAATGTAGGTAGGAACGTTTCCGTTACCCTATCTTACAATAATTTTTTGCTGTGATCCATCAAAAGTTGTTGATGAATGCAACTTTAATAATAATCTTTGCATTTGATGCTTTCAGTACTGAACAGTTGTATAACATTTGTGAAAAAATCAGTTAAATCAAATATCTTAAAGTAAAAACCTACGAATGAAATAAAAATCCAATTATTTTTAATTTTATGGATTTTGTATTTCCCCCCAAAATCAAAACATTTGGTCTGAATGCCCCCATGGTTGTATGAGAGAAGTTCTTTTACTATGGGCACTGCTGTTACTGTATCAAACCAAAACTAAATTACATATTTCCCTGCTGTTTGAATGTATTTTCAATGGAGGTTCTGTTGGGGTGCATCTGTTTCAAGGCACGCCGTTCTTAGAATACTGAAGCCACTTCAATGCACAAAGCAATTCATTCACATCTGAATGTCTAATGATATTTTAAGATTTATGTTGTTGATCCTAAGGAACCAACACACACTGAAATGAAGGCTTTAGAGCCACCCAGGAAGCATTTAGTTCAACTCTGTGTGCATTGAGAGAGACTTAAAAAGTCATCACTGCTTACTCTCCTCTTCCATAAAATATTGTGGTTTTTCAGAAATACTTTATAACTACTTTCATTCACTTTTGAAAATCATAGGAAAAATATGACTGAAATTTTCATTAAAATTTCCTACAGTATGGAAAACAAGATGTGTCTGATATTTGAATCTTCTGAATGACAATACAACATACATTGATATTGTATGTTTCATGTCAGGAAGACATCTTAAAATGCTTGACAATGTGGCAATAAGCAAATCTGTAACAAAAAATATGCTGAAGTTATTGGGTTTGAAGAAGAAAATAATTTTAATGAAAACAGACAGTAGTAGAAAGCTTTGACTCTAGTAGGAAGTGCCTCTTGCTCCATTATTCCATAAAAATCTCAGGTAAATTACAAAATGATAGTTTAATGCTGATCAGAAAGATAGAATTGATCAAATTGTCCAAAAGACCAGAGATTAAATGTATTGGAATTGATACACTGTAAGAGGTACAGATCTCAGAAGAGTTTAAGGTTATATATAGAAAATAGTTCACCAGATCTGACATATCTTGTACATGGTCCCAATCCACCAAGATTGGAGAGTTTGGAATCAAAACCTTCAGAATTGAATTTTATTTTGGCAAACTGCTCAGTTTCTTGACTGGTTATAGGGCAGGATTCTTGGAGACCTGGGAGCAGGTTTCTTTGGCCTGGGTTTTACAAATATTAATTTTATAAATTAAATAATATTGAGGATATTTATTGTTCGATGTAGTGTGCCAGATGTATGATGATCATATGAAGAAACTGAGCAGTTTGATTTCAGTTCTGAAAGCAATCTCTGCAGTCTACAGCAACTCTATACAATGCCTGTTGCAGCTAGCTTCCTGTCGTCATTGATATTTACCAACTTGACTGACACTGCTTTGAGTTGAATGAGAACCATCTGGAGGGAACTAGTGACGCTGTTGCAGTTTGAGCCCAGCTGGGAAACAGGAGTTTCATAAAAGCTGAATCCGTTGTTTGTGAAACTGGCAGTTATTGATGTGGATATAGCTGACCTTGAATATTCCTGAGACTTTCTTCTTCCTCCCCCACTCATTCCTTTTGCTTTGAAGGGAAGCATTAGTTGCTTTAAAATGGCATTGATGGTTTTTTATTTAGTCTGATCATACTGTGGTGCAGCCGTTGTCTGCTGGACATGCTTTTACCTTGGTAAATGATGCTATGAGAATGTTGATGTTAATTGTACAGCTGAATATTGTCTGCAGTTACACTTTGAGTATCGCAGCACAAAAATGGTCAAATAATAGCATTTCGTTCTAACGGTGGCTTCTAATTAAAAGTTTATTTTCATTCCCCAATAATTTTCCCTTGTCTTCTCTTGAAAGTGCTAACTTTTATTCAGTGCAGTAACATTCAGTGGCCATTCAACCATGCGAGCATCACAGGTAAGTTTAATTCTGTTTTCAGCTGTTGCCCACACACAAGGGTAACTGGAGTCAGGAATTTGAAGTAAGAACTCTAACCTAATATTTCAATACCCCTCTTGCCATGGTTCCTAACTCGGCACACAAAAATTGGGAAGTAAGTGTATCGAGAGGTAAAATAATTAACAGGTAGAGGAACGGTGGGGAAATAGAATTAAAAGATCTACAATTCGGTGACAATCTGGCACATTTGGCAGTACTTTTGCCTCTGAGTCAGAAGATGTGGGTTCATACCCCACATCAGAACTTTGAACTTGGATAGCCTGGGTTGAGACTCCAATGCATTGCTGGAGTGTATTGCATTTTTGGAGTTGCCATTTTTTGGATGATATGGTAAACTGAGGACCAGTCTGCCTGTTTAGGTGGATGAAAAAAATCCCAATTCACAATTTGAAAAGAGTAAGGAATTTATTCCAGTTTTTGAAGTAAATCTTGTGAAACAAATGGATCCACTCCCCCCAACATGAAAGGCGCATTAATATTTATGAAACTGGTGGAACAGACTCAGTGGTCTGAATGACCTTATTCTGTTCCCTCTAATGTAATAATAATCCTTGTATTTGATATAATACCTTATCCCATAGTTGACATTTTAAAGAGGTCTCAAAATTGATATACAAATTGAAATTAAAATATGTTTTTAATGGTGATTTGCTGTAGAACAAAGTTGCCTAATTTTGAGGCAAGTTGCAGTCAAACCCCTGAAACCCTGTTGAAACTTGGCTCTGAGCAAAGCTTTGGGAGCTCTTTCATGGCATATCCAGGATTTGTTAATTGGAAATCCTTTTGCAAATGTTGTAAATTAAAACCCAGTGTTTCTTTGAATGAAGTGAACCTATAGTAAAGATGTATTTGCCACTAAAGTCAATGTGTTTCCCCCCTTAAATCTGAGCAAAATACTGATGTAAAATCACTTATGTGATCACAAGAAACGTTTGGATGAAAAAGGGCCAAAAGGGATTTGGTCTCATCCTTCCATAATACCCGCCCTCCCAGCACAGCAGAAAGATATGTTTAAATCCGTCAAATGTCCTGGCCCCAATCACCTTCCTGGTAACTTATTCCAGTCATTAGTCACCCTCTGGAAAACGAAATACTTCCTGGTGTCTGTCCTGAAATTGCCTTTTGCAACCCTAACCCTGTGTCTTCCTGTTCTGTTGTCTTTGTGCATCTGAAAGAATTGTTCAGGGTTTTGACTTCACTAAATAGATCAATGGTATTATGTGAGTGTGCTGCTCTAATTTGATCATGAGAGAGATAGCGGTTTTAGTGTGTGATTGTAAAATGATTTATACAAGTGTGTTGGTTGAAATGAAAAAGGTGTTTGGCAACACCTGATGTCTTGCTGTTCAGCAGCAAACCGAAACCTTAATCCATTGTTCAGTCAAAAAGATAAAAGCATATTAAGAGCTTTTTTTAACTTGTATTGCTGGCAGTCCTTCCCTGGCTGCGGTCAGCAGGTTTTGCGCCTAGTTTTTTTTTAAAAAATCCATGTCAGGGAGCCAAGTTTGGATTGGAGCATTGTGAGTTTTCAGTGTCATTTCCTGTTTCGGTCCCTGAACAGTCTTTCATTTCTGACACACATTTACCATTTGGCTGGGGCAAAGCAGCCACTTTGTGCTCTCCTATCGTGTTCCTCCTCCTGGCTGCCCTGCGGGACTGAAAACGATCTGAGAAAGGTAAAAAAAAATCAATTACAGAGACCTGTCTCAGGCATGCTAACTACTCAAGCCTGCTAAGGATCTTGCTTTGTTTGATAAGAGTCCGCTCGTTCACATTCTAATTCTGTCAGCACCCGCAGATATCTGAGGGAGAGGAAATACAACCACCTTCCTCCTCTGATTGAACTGTTTCCTACTGAATGCTTTAACTTGACTTAGCTGGTCTGTGTGCAGCTGAAGTCATTCTGGAGGTGGGCTGTTCCTTGTGGCTGTGGCAGTGCACATAGGGCGCCTGGCTCTTTAACACAGATGCTGTTGTGCTTAAATGGGAAAGCAGATGTTCTTCACTTCCTGCACACTTGCAACAAGCCGCTGCTTTGTGTGCTATCCTGTCACTCCTGTCATTAAGTAGTAAGGGAGGGAAACTGGATTCACTATTGAATTTTAGCTTTGGAATTCAGACTGAAAAAACAATCTGTGTAACTCTAACTGCCTATAGAAGAGATTGCAAGGAATACAATTCCACCTATTCGCTGAGTCTGACTTCTATCGCACCCGCCTAAAAAACAACAGGAAAGAGGCAATTGTATTGGTTCGTCAATTCATCTGATTCTTTGACAGCCGCTGGTAAGGCTCAGAGTTTGTGTTACTGTGCCTAATTATCTCTTATGTTGTTTTACTCTGCCTCATTTTACAGCAGAGCTCTTGAGTTCTTTGAGGCAGAAAAGTGTGTGTGTGTGAGGGGGGCGGGCGTTGCTGCTAATGTTTTCGCCCTACCTCTCTTGGAGGTATGTCACTAATTTAAGATGCTTATTCTTCTGTGAAAAGGCATTACTGGTTTGAAGCACATTAGAATTATGTGCTAGCTTGTAGTGTGCATGGTTTGCTGCTTGGCTCACTTGTCTGCTGTGGTTAGCAGTTTGCCTTATTCTAGCTGCGTCTAGACCAGTTTGTACAGTGCTTATTCATAGCTATTCATTCTGGAATAGTTCACAGAGGTTTTGTTCTGCACTTTTTATCTGCAGCCATCGAAAAGCACTAGGAACAATACATTTAGGTTTTTCACTGCTGCTCAGCTTGTTCACTCATAGGAATAATGGCTGTTCTAAATCTTACAGGACATCTAATAATAATAATACTTGCATCAAAACGTATCTCTCTGACTGTGCTTTTGGTCATTGTTCCCCTCCCCACCTCTTTTGGCTCCTATCGCTGTTCAGGGGCCCATCCAGTACTATAAATGCACTTTGGAACATGTGAAAGGTATTATATAATTTGTATTGAGATAAAGCGAGAAGTGGCTCAAATCCTGAGCTTTCAAAGCCTGTAGATTTTAGGAGGAAGGGAACGCTAAGCGGTTCCACTGTATTGAGACCTTGGAAACAATTAATTGGTGCAGCAGATATTTAAGTACTTACTACAACACCAACAACTTACACTTATATAGCGCCCTCCAAGCAGGGTAGCTTCTCAGAGTGCTTAACAGTGGCGGAGCCTGACTCCGAGCCGTGGGGTTTGGCCATATGACTGTACTTTGTCAAAATGGTTGTTGATCGATTGTATTGAAAATTTAAATTGAACAAAATTATAAATAACAAAGTCAATTATTTGAAACAAAGACAGAAGTCGCTGGGAACACTCAGCAAGTCAGGCAGCATCTATTGGCGAAAGGAACGTGTGTCAGGGTTTCGAGTCCATGACCTTTTGTCAGAACGTCACTTTTCCACTCATCTAATGGCTGGTTCAGAATGTTAGGAGAGGATTAGAGGAAGGCAGCTGTATGTGGTTGAGTACTACATCTCACACCTGTATCGTATTTCTGAAGGGCATTTTGTTTGCGTGTCTTTGGTAACTTTTGGGCATTCGTTGACAAAATTCCTCCAAGGGAACTGGAGATGAACTTGGCCAAAAAACCTGCTCTGAGATGTCAACATTATTGATCTGTTCATTTGTTTTCCAACGTGGAAACTTTAAACCCTTCATTGTCTATTCTTTCACATCTCTTGTGTTGATACATGTCAAGCGAATGATGTTTACAAAATGATCCTTCTGAGCTTCATCAGTGTAAATGCACTAATAAATGAAAAGTTACCAGCAAAAAATGGGTGATTTCAGGAAAAGCAATAGCACATCAAGCCCTGGAATCCCAGCAGAGTGGACAGCTACTTATCTGCTAGAATGTGCAGTTGACCAAAAATTATAAGGTTGCAAATTTTGTGGCGAGTGACTCAAATCTATTAAAAATTTCAACACAAAATAATTTACTCATACATAAAATCCACTGCCAAGTGGTTGACCTCTGAGCTGTCTTTTAGTGCAGAAAACTACTTTCTAACGTTGTTTATTGCTGATTTTTAATGCATGTCAGTTGAATGGATTCAGCTGGTTCTCTGGAGTTGTGCTATGCAGTAATGTATTCAGCTGCTACTCCCCTGACGACTGCAACTCATCCCTCTAACCCTCCATCTTGCCCCCTCTCTATTTGTCTTTAAATCCCATCTTAAAATGTACCTCTTCGAAGCGCCTATTGTCATCTCCCCTCCCCGCTCCCCCTCTCTATTCTCCCTTGCTTGTCTACCAACCTTGCCTTGTTAAATGCTCCAAGGCATTAACCTGCATGAAGGGCATATATAATTACAAGCTTTTGTTGTCTTGTGTGTATTTATTGTAATTTGTTGTGCAGTTATGTGAGATTGCCATACTGCAATCATTTTGTGCATCTGTGAAACTGAATTCTTTTAGGGTTTCTGTAATGTGGTATGGATAGTGAAGATCCTGTTCCTTATTTCATAATGGGGTCTAAGTTACGATATTTACAAAACATTGGTTTAAATGAAACTTCTGGTGTGTGAAACTTGTGGCTTGTGAATCTCGAATCCTGAGTCAAAAAGGACAAGTGAGCAAAACTCTGACATGAAACAGGTTTAGCTATTTCACTCGCCAGCCTTTTTTCCGATTTGACATTTGTGATTTTCAGAAAGTGAATTTTGTAATTAATGAATATTGGAAATTTGACCCCATTGTTAAAATGTCTGTATAGTTTTAAAAATGATATGTTACCCATTTTTATCCTCTCTCCTGAAGACAGTGATTCATTTTGGGATACAGATCACTGTCTGGGTACTTCATCCAAGGGCTTATTCTTCATGTGTGGGCCATTGTTATTATTGCCAGGCAGTGTAATGGGGTCCTTCCATGTCACCCATGTTAGCACAAGAGCAAGATGGAATGATTTGATTCAATATTATTTTATACCGTCAGCTGAACTCGTGACTCTTCACGCAATGGACACATTCCACCAAGGGTCCTGGAGTGGTGATGAGGAGTAGGAGACCAAACTTACACTTTACATGTCTGAACCAACGCTGCTTAGGCAGCATCAGTTGCCCTACTGATGTCCTTTTGAACTTAACTAATGCAGCACAGTTGAGGGACCCTTCTTAGGACCTTCATGATTTGTTTGGCTAAACTTTGCTCCGGGCACTTGGCTATTGAGCTATCAGGGAAACTTAGTTACAATAGAATTTGATGACTATAATTGCACTGACCAAATGCTAAATACAGTGCAGCCGTGTTATCATGCGCTTCGTTATAATAATAATCCTTGCATTGGATAACGTAGTGTGAATTTGGTTAAAAGACACCCATAACGTGGACCCCATTCCTTAATTGTGCATGCAGTCGGCTCACTCACTTTCTGTGCACTGGACAGTTCTTGTGCTAAAATGTCTGCCTTCTGTGTCAGCCTGGCCCAGTTGGTTATACTCTTGCTTCTGAGTCAGAATGTTGTCGGTTCAAACCCCATGTCAGGATTTGGAACTCATATAATCTAAGATAACACTTGTGTGCAGTGCTGGAGGTATGATGGAGGTACTGTCCTGCAGGATACAACCAAGGTCCTGTCTGCCTGTTGAGATGAATGTTAAAGATGCCATGGCATTATTTGAGAAGAGAAGGGAGTTTCTCTCGGTTTCCTAGCCAGCAATCTGCCAAAATAATTTTTTTTCATTCACTTTGTGGATGTTTGTGGGTCATTGCTATGTGCAAATTGGCTACCACATTTACCCACATAATACAAAGTCTATACTTTAAAATATAAACCTGTGAGGGGCATTGAGATGTCCTCCTGACATGAAAGGAGCTATGCAAAATGTAAGGAGTATTATTACCCTTGTATTATTAGTTTGCCCAATGATGTTAATTCCTGTCGCTGGACATTACACATAACATTATATTGATGGCAACGACCTTGAAGATGGCCTTTTTGTTAGTTCAGGAACTAGCTGGGGTTCAGGGAATGAGTTTATCAGTTACATCCATGTGCAGTGAAAACGGCACTTACTCTTCATTCTAGGTTAGGAAAGAATTTTATGGATCCCAGCCACCGCATTATAACAAGGCTCCACTGGATATATTAGATGTCCAACTGGAAGTACTGCAGTAATTCATTTCTTTGAGATTACGTTGCTGTGTTTAGTTAAGATATCAGCAATTTATGAAGCAGATGCCCAATGCGTATCGGAGGGAAAGATTTATTTAAATGTAATCAAAGATGAAATGCCCCATTGTGGGTTCATTATTCGGGGGTCCAGGACAGTTGTCACTGTCAGTTAATGCCAGTAGATCAGCAGAGAGGTAAAGATTAATGTGATTAGATGCTTGTACAATTCCCCCATGTGGTGACCAGAGCATTCTGCTTGCCTAACTCCAGAATAAAGAAAACTTGTAACAATTATCAGATTCAACCAAAACCTAGTACGATCAGTTCATTTTAAAAGCTTTAGTTTATCGTCACCCATCGTGGAACAAGAGGGAGACTGCTTTAACTTGAGATAATTTTAAATCATCGAACCAAACGTGGGAATGCTCACAGCGAAAGTTCAGAGGAGTATTGAAGTATTTCTGACTTTAAAGGGAAGAGATGAACTGAACCCTGATAATATGGTTACCCCTGGTCAAAAAATGAGGAATCTGTTCTGTAGAGCTTCAACAGACAATCCAGGTTCAATTAACATTCAGGATGGAATAGGGAATCTGTAAACTCAAAAGGAATTAGATAGCTCTTTGGCAAATAATTTGACTGAGGCATCTGAGAGAAACTTTTAACATAGGATATTTTTTATATTTTGGGACTGGCCAAAACTGGCCAGTTTTGTGTACTTTCCTACATTCCTATCTAATTCCAAAAACACATTCTCATTAGTTTTGTAGTCAGTTTCACTCCACTGGCACAAAACCCCCTGTGTACAAACCTGGGTTGAACCCTCCTAAAACATTCAGATTTTACATGCTAAAGCCAGTGTGAGTATTGTTACTGAGGTCAGACAGAGTGACAGATCTAATTTAAAGTGAAGTTTCCTCGTGTTAATATTAGCTTCTGTAGCAAATATTACCTTGAATATAACTCTGGAGATTGAAAACAATCTCCGTGCTTGGATCAGGGGAATGTAAGTGATGAAGTGAATAAGGAACAGTGGGGAATCGGTGACTAGTGCTGATAAGAATTACAAACTAGCACAGAGTTACAGCAAATTAATACTTGCAGAAGCATAAGCAGACTAAATAGTGGTTCTCAAAAACTGGTAAATTTATGGCACTGCAAGTTCATAATAGGAACAGTGCTGAGAGCTGAAAATGTATATTCTAACAGAATAAATCTTTCCTGTGAAGATGCCTAAATATATTGACCTTTTTAAAAAAAAATCAATGTATTTTACATTGAAAGTTGAAAGTCAAGGAGAAAGGCAGCGAAAGGAAGTAAAAAGATTTGCCAAGATCTAATAAACTGGGAGAACAGACAGAGTTTTGCTAAGGTAAAAAGGGAGCAACTGGTCAGTGAGTCTGTTATCAGAGGGCATAAATGTAAGAGCATTTATACTTAGACCAAAAAATAACTCTGAGAAGTCCAGGAGAACAAGTTTTACAGAGAGTGTTATTAGGACATGGCGCTCTGTCACAAAATGTGGTTAAAGAAAAATCCATAATAGGTTTTAAAAGGGAATTAGATAAATATTTGATAAAATATATTTTAAAAATGGAGAAAGGGGGAGGAGTGGTGCTATATTGATTCCCTTTGTGAGAGCTGCCACATACATGATGGAATCAATGGAATATTTCTGTGCTGTAAAATTCTATGATTCTATAATAATGTATCAAAATATATCTTTCCACTTACTCTGAGAAAAATAGAGGCTGAAATGTGTTGGTATGAATCCTTTTGCCTCCAAAACCTTAAAACTAAATTGCTCCTGCCTTTGAACCCTGCTTTCAATCCACCTTGCTTCAAGTTTGGGTATTGTATCTTTCATTACTATCAAATGACTATGTGCTGACACTCGGTCCATGCACGGCTGTGTATTGTACGCTGTCAAATCCCAGGATTGTTTGACTAGTTTGTTATAGATGGGGCTTGGGCTATGAATGGAAGACTCAGTATTTGCTTTTGGATTTGTAAACACTAGATTTTACAGTGAGTCAATTAGTCGGGTAGCAATTGGCACATGTTAGTTCAACCTGTATTTCATTTTAGTGCCAATTTGTCCTTGTCTGGACAGATTAGTTATAATAGTCGGATTAGTTATATATTTCTATAGTTATTTTAATCATGCCTTATGCCTTATGAATATATGAAATCTATTTCCATTTGGATTTCCAGTGAACACTTTAATATTTCCATGTGAGAATTTGTAGTGGATTTTTAGTACTGATGTGGTGAGCAAATGATTGTTTTCTGCAAGTTCATAGATTATGATAAGTACTATCATGAGATAGTGTATAAGAGCACGTTTCCTGTAGGACCAATGTTCGAAAGAAAAAAACTTGCTTGGATAAATATTTGAAGCGGATACAAAGCTTAGAGGGAAAGAACACAGACTTGGGATTTGAGCGGTAAACTTTAGTGGAGGAGTTAGCATCAACTGAGGCTCAAAGACCAAAACTGCCTCCTCCTATGTTGAAATTATTTTCTTGCAGTAACAGCATTTTGATGATCCCCTGTTCAGGATATCATATACTGAACACAGTAAATCTTTCTCTGATAACCTTGAATTAGCTCACATCCCAGAGGGGAAAAAGAACAGAATAAATCCAGAGAAAAACGTTGCAATTTAAAATTAGAAGGGTTATAAATTAAGGAGCTCCATCAGTATACTACTGTGCTGTTTGTTATTAGCTATTATGTGTATCATAAATCATATTTAAAATTGAATAGAGACTATTATCAGATGAGGGATGGAAAAAAGGTAGAATTATGATATCTACATTGCATGCCATTTCCCTGTTATTTTCTACGAAATAAACCCAATTTCACTAAGTGTGATTTACAAGCTGTAGTTTGAATCATATGATGCAGAGACTAGATTCTTAATCCATGAAATGGCACTACTCTACGTTCAGATCAGCTTTCTTCCTGAACACTAATCCTATTTCAGTAAAATGGTATGAAACTGGTATTGCTTTATTCAGGATTAAATATAATTGATAAGTACTGTAAAATACTTGGGTCATACCCCACAATGTGAAAAGCACTGCATAAATGTAAACACGTTATTGTGTAAAATCTAGTGTCCACATCTTAATATGTGGATGTTTTAAGATCCAAGCAACATGGGATGTCCAATTTACACACTGGCCTGGGTTGACACACTGATAAAGTGCCACTCACTGGAAATTACAGTAGAATTTTCTGACAAGTATGCACAAGAACTAGGAATTTTATCGACCAATCTCTGACGCAATGATCTTATTGATAATTTTAATTTACTTGCAAAAATTATCCACAGCCATTGAGCACCTTTTATATAGGATCCATGTTTGTAAGAAATAACTTGTTTGGAGGTAACAGTAGGCAAGGTTGAAAAAGAAGGTCTTTGGGGGTGATCTGAAGATAGGGAAGGAGGAGGCAAAGTGGAAGGATTGAGGAAGAGAGTTCCATAGTTGGAGGACAAAGTGGCTGAAGGCACAGCTGCCAATGGTGGAGGGGACGGGGTACATAAAGGAGGCCAGAACAAACTGAGCGGAGCCAACAGGACGTGGAGTGGATCCACTATCCGAAGATGAAAGGTAGGTGAAGGGCCACAAGTGGAAAAGGGTCCACCACCCTAAGTGAATTTCACTGATCCTGGCCATGATGTTATGACTTCAGGTTGAGAATATTGATGCCATATTCCCAAAGTTAGCATAACACAGCAGTGAGAAATGAGCACTGCGAAAATAGAGACTAAATTGCTACATGAAAATACATTGAATATGTCCTTTTGATAGAAAAACATTCTTTAGAACATTTCATTGGCTTAATTTTAAAAAGGGTTAATTTTTTTTGTATAATTCTTCAGTAAAAATAGTAGAATCGTGGAGTCCTGTAGCTCAGTGGTTAGAGCACTCGCTTTGCTTTGCAAGTGAGAGACCTGAGTTCAATTCCAGGCAGGGCGAAACCTTGGGCAAGTTTCCTTACTCCACACGCCTAATAATAATCCCTCCAAAACCAAAAACAATAATTAAATTGGTCATTTTCAATCTACGACTGTTTGTGGGACATTGCTGTGCGCAATTGGCTGCCGCGTTCGCCCACAAATATACAGTCAATTCACTTTACAGTGTGTTCTGTGAAGCGCTTTGGGACGTCCTCCTGACGTGAAAAGCGCTATATCAAATGCAAGGATTATTATTATTATTAAGCATTGGGAACATTATATTTGACATGAAAAGCTCTGTATGAATGCAAGTTATTATTCTACACTATCCCTGCGTTTGTGTTTACTGACAGATTGGAGGAATTCTGCTATTGACTGTCTCCATCAGTGCAAATACAGGTTGAAAACTGAAACAAGGAGTGCAGACACCGACTGGGCAGACAGTCAGACTCTTCTTTGCAATGCTAGTTCAGTAATTTCTGATTCAATAATAGTTGCTGTTACATAGTCTTTACAATAAAAACATTAACCAGCATTAAATAAAAATAAATAGAACTCCAGTGAAACACTGCTTTCTTTCTGTCTGGTTGTCATTTTGGCAGTATTTTCCTCCAGCCCAGCCACATTTTGCTTCTCATATCCACTAATGAGTTTATTAACTGCTTATTGTATGTCTGTTAAATGCTTCATAGTGCATTTTCCTGGTTGGCTGCTTAAGGATTGGTAAACTTGCGGCAGCACAGTGCCGACTCAGACCAACATTACCATTTGTGCTCAGAAATCCAGCCATTTGATACCCTGTTTTAATTCTAAAGCATTTAAGGAACCAACATAAGGAAATTATCCCCTTTGGAGAGTAGGGAGTGTAATTTTCCAGCATTAGCTCTGATTCACATGTCGAGTTAACCCTTTCGGGAGTACCATAGTATTCATAGATGACAATAAAAAAATGAGTTTTCTCCAAATACTTCTTGAGAAAAAACATCAGACAGGCCTAAGATTTCTCATAGTGTCAGCCTTAAGTGATTGAATTAAAATTTAAAGTTGTGCACAATGTCGGAAAATTCTTGCATTTAAATTCTGCAAAGTCTTAAATTTGAACACCACAGGCTTAAAGCTAAAACCATAAAAAATGTCTGGTCTCAGATCCTGTACATCTGGAACATAAGTAGACAATGTTAATAATAATAATCCTTACATTTGACATAGCACCTTATCACATTGTTGATCTCAAAGTGCTTCACAGTATATACTGTAAAGTGATGTGACTGTGTATTTTGTGGGTGACACAGCAGCCAATTTGCACACAACAATGTCCCACAAACAGCCATCAAATTTTATTCGGTGGATTATTAGCCAGGACACTGGGACAAACTCTCTTTGCTTTTCGAATAATGCCATTAAATCTTTAACATCCACTTGGACAGACAGTCACAGACTGTTTAATTGAAGGACAGCATCTTGGACAATGTAGCACATCCCCAGCACTGCATTGGAGTGGGTCAGAATAGACTATGAGTTCCAAGACCCCACATGGGGCTTGAACCCAGAAACTTCTGATTCAGAAGCGAGAGTGCGACCTACTGAGCCAGGCTGACACATGAGACTGATATGTTGGGAATAAATTCCATGTCATTGCCATTTTGTGAATATGAATGAAAACAATAGGTTAATGATTTGACTGTGACCCTTTAGTAAAATCCCAAGAGTGCTGATGAAGGGTCAACACCCCAAAATGTTAACCTTTCTCTCTCACATGTGTTTTAACCTGATTATTATTCCATTATTATATTTCTGGTACTGTTTCAGATCTCTTGAGATAAGTTTCTAGAAATGCTGCATTTTCTGCTTCTCAATATTCAGCACCAAGTGAATGACAAAGAAAGGCCTGTGGTGGATAAAGTCTGATTAAAAACCATCTGTCTTTTTGAAAGCTGCAAAGGAAATGAAATGCTTAAAAGGCTATTTCCCATTCTGATTTAAATGGTTTCTTAAATTTCAAAGAGGAATAATTCAAAACAAAACCAACAACTACTGCTTTCTTGCACATGATGTGCCCGCTTACATCTCAGTTAAACTTCCCAGAATACATAATATAGCCCGAGGCTAAATATAGTGAAGCCTGGGAATTTACTCCGGCTTCCGGCTTCTAAGGAAACCCCCATGGTAATAGCTAACACATGGTTCAAATCAGCAGTAGCAACTGTAGTATTCCTATAGGCAAGAGGTAATGACTTAAACAGAAACACACCATTTCTAGCTGTCGTCACACATGAATACAAATTTATAATACAGAATAATTGAAATGATGTGTGTGTTCCTAGCTCTGTGTGTGTGTGTGTATATGCCCGTGCTTGCGCACACATCTTTGTGTGCATGTATATCTGGTGAGTTTGTGTGCCTGTAGTGTGTGTACATGTACCACCTGCTCCCTTGACCCCATCCCCACTCCACTCCTTATCTCCCAGCTCCACTTTCTTGCCCCACATATCACTGACATCATCAACCTGTCCCTCTCCTCTGGCTCTGTCCCCATTCCATTAAAAACTGCCATCATCACGCCCACCCTGAAAAAACCCTCCCTTGATGCGTCGCAGCTATCAAGCTACCGGCCCATCTCCAACCTCCCCTTTCTCTCCAAGGTCTTGGAAAGAGTTGTCGCCTCCCAACTGCGCTCTTTCCTTTCCACCCATTCTCTTTTCGAACCCCTTCAGTCAGGTTTCCGTGCTGCCCATAGCACAGAAACTGCCCTGGTCAAGGTCACCAATGATATCCTGACCATCTGTGACCAGGGCTCCCTCTGTCTCCTCGTCCTCCTCGACCTATCGGCAGCATTCGATACGGTCGACCACGCTATCCTACTCCACCGCTTGTCCTCCCACCTCAACCTTCAAGGCACTGTCCTTGAATGGTTTAGGTCGTACCTTTCTCACCGTCTTCACTTTGTCTCGACGAATGGCTTCTCCTCCACCCCCCGCACTGTCTCATGTGGTGTCCCTCAGGGCTCTGTCCTTGGTCCCCTCCTCTTCACCCTCTATATGCTCCCCCTTGGTGACATCATCCGCAGACATGGAGTTAACTTCCACATGTATGCGGATGACACCCAACTCTACCTTTCCTCCTCTACTCTCAACTCCACGACCACCGATGTCCTGACAGCCTGCCTGTCCGACATCGAGTCCTGGACGAGAGACAACTTTCTTCAGCTCAACGTGCGAAAAACCGAGGCCCTCCTGATTGGCTCACGTCAGCGCCTCCGCACCTCAGGCGCTGACACCATCAGCATCCAAGGCTGCACTCTCCACCTCTCAAAGCCAGTCAGGAACCTCGGCGTTTTGTTCGACCCTGAGCTGTCCTTTCTCCCTCACATCCGCACCACAACTGGCACCGCCTTCCATCACCTCCGGAACATCGCCAGACTACGGCATTACCTCACCCCTCACGCTGCTGAAACCCTGGTTCACGCCTTTGTCACCTCAAGGCTGGACTATGGGAACTCTCTCCTCGCCGGCCTTCCCGCCACCTCCCTCCACAAGCTGCAGGTCATTCAGAACTCTGCAGCTCGTGTACTGTCCCGCACCAGGCTTCGGGACCACATCACTCCCACCCTCGCTCGCCTCCACTGGCTCCCCATCCCCCAGAGGATTGATTTCAAGATCCTCATCCTCACCTACAAGGCCATTCACGGCCTTGCTCCCTCCTACCTCTCCAACCTACTATCCCCCTACCTGCCCGTACCCTCCGTTCCTCCGGCTCCGGTCTGCTCCACGTCCCCCGCCCCAACCGCCCTACCATCGGTGGTCGGGCCTTCAGCCTCTCAGCCCCCAGGCTCTGGAACTCTATCCCCCAGTGCCTTCGCCTTGCTTCCTCCCTTTCCTCCTTCAAGGCCGGTCTCAAAACCTTTCTCTTTGACCGTGCCTTCAGCTCCCCTCTCGACTCTCTTCCCCCTCCTCGCTCCCTCCCTTCCTTCCCCTCACCCTGACCATTTCCCCTCTGCTCGGGTCATGACCCAACTGTGCAGCGCCTTGGGACGTCCTCCTGACGTGAAAGGCGCTTTATAAATGGAATCTTGTTGTTGTTGTTGTGTGTGTAAATTCGCTGTTTTATTTCACTTTAATTAAAACATTTCAAGAATATTGTGATGTCTGTTTAGTCATGCTAATACAAAATTTTAAAAACAGGATATATAGCTGGTACATTTTATCATATTCATTGCATATCAAATATTTTTAGGACAGAATCAGTTCAGCTAATGCAATGCAGTTCTATTATGTATTAGTTTACTGTGGCTGATAAAATAATATTTTATTCTGTCAACAACTTTTGTTTATATAACGTCATTCACGTGGGAGAGCTGAGTACATGTCATTTTCCATATCAAAGACCCAGTTATTGATTATTTTTGAGAATTGGGGCTCAGAGCACTTATCTACCTGGCAGTGTAATTTTTCTCTTCACCAATGCCTTGCATCAATACATAACAGTGAGGAATTCCAGTTATAATTAACATTGTAGGCAACTCCAGGGAGCAGTGCTGGGCGGTGCTTCATTCTCAAAGGTTAACCAAGGTCCTGTCGGCCTGTTCCGATAGACCTTAAAGATCTCAAGGCACTATTCGAAAAGGGAAGGGAGTTTCTTCTGGTGTCGTGAACAACAATCCTCCAGTTAAATTGATTAATTTCATGGTTGTTTGTGAGATATTGCTGTGCACAAATAGACTCCGTTCTCAATTTGATGCCTTTGCGCTGTCAACTTGCACCGTAGCAGGCAAAGGCAAGCAGAGTGTTTTCATTCCAGATTATAATTATTCAAACACCTTCTACACTAATAGAGCCACAGAAATTTACAGCACAGAAGAAGGCTATTCAGTCCATCATGCCTGTGCTCGCTCTTTTAAAGTACAGTGCTTTTCAGTACTATTTCCCTGCCCTTTTTTCCACATTCTTGCAGTGTACTCATTTTTAGATTATTAAATGTTTTCATTTTTCTTCCCATAAACCTTGTTATCCTTCCTTAACCTTTTCTTCAGTTTATTATTCTGTGTGGTCTTCTATCTTGCCTCTCCGTCACTGATCAACAGCTCCCTTGACACTGGGAACATTTTACGTTGGTGCATTTATCAACTGACCAAAATAGTACATTTGTGGCTGACAGTTTTTGATTGCATGTTACGCAAAGTCCTTAGCTCAGTCTTGAACTAATATTTGGACGAGTTTCTGCCAGTTCTGGAACTTTGTGATGCCTTAGGTACACTTTTTCTTTAACACTTTTTCTCCTCTGACCTCCTTGCAAGTTCACTTTTGTTTGTTATGGGAGCTCAATGAGAAATAAGTATTTTGGGTGAATGAAGCAGCCAATTTAACTACAACAAAAAACCTGAATTGATTGACCAACTTTATTTGAAGATTGTTGGCCAGGACAATGAGGAAATCTCCCTTTTCTTTTCAAATAGTGCCATGGGATCTTTATGCCCATTTCCTTATTCAGCTGAACTTTTAAAGATCCTTTAGTATTATTCGAAAAGAGAGAAGAGTTTTATCCTGGTGTCCTGGTCACCAATCTTGTAAATAAAACTGCTCATTCACTTCATAGCTCTTTGTGAGACAAATTGGTTGCCAGATTCATCTATAAAATACAATCACTACATTTTACAATGAATCCTGGTACCCTCTGATCTTTAAGCATCACAAGACATTTGTGCAATTTAATATTCATAACTTTAATGTCTTCACTCATCCTGTTTAATTTCAACAGTATCTGGATTCATTGTACTCTGGTTATTTTGGATAGGCATCGAATGTATTGTTGATTTGAACAAAATGTTTTCAGAATAGCTTTTAAGTTCAATCAACGTTTGGTTTTAGAGTTTTGTTCCACGTAGGAAATGGGATTCTGATTAAATCCAACTGAAGCAGTTACCACTCCCAAGTTCAGGTAGTAACTAGTTTTCTGCCGAATCAGTTTTGATCAAATAACAAAGTGACAGGTTTTCACAATATTGGAATCCAGCTATATCATAACCAATAAAATCACCGTTTTCTCCTTCAGCTCAATAAGTTTGTAAGAAAGCATTAAAAGGGTAAAGACCACTTGGAGCGGTCAAGTCGCTCTTTGTGAAAGACAAGTTTAACTCCTTGCAAAGACATGGCAAAACTTGCACTATGATGCTTTCCACCCTCTGCATACAATTTGGGGACAGTTCTGCACATATGCTCACTAATGCCCAAAGATTAGGAAACAAACTCCAGAATTAGCATATTTTATTACACAGTTTAAACCTGACCTTCCCTTCATTCTCCCCACTTCCCTTTGGCAAAGGGAAGAGCAGTTTAATCGATATTGACCTTGTGATCATCTTGTGAGTGAATCTGACCCAGCAGCACAGAAGCAGGTTTGTGACAAATTACATTTTGCCCATCTGCGATCAGGGCTCCCTCTGCCTACTCATCCTCCTTGACTTCTCTGCTGTCTTCGATACCATTGACCACTCTATCCTTCTCCAAAGATGCACACTCCACCTCACTGAGCCAGTCCAGAACCTTGGTGTCTTGTTTGACCCTCAACTATCCTTTCTTCCCCACATCTGCGCCATGACCCGCTCTGCCTTCTCCCACCTCTGCAAGATCGCACGGCTCCACCACTGTCTCACACGGCAGGCCGCTGAGACCCTCATACGCGCATTCATAACTCGACTATGCAAACTATGTTTGTCGGCCTCCCCCAACTCCTCCTTCCATGGGCTGCAGATTATCCAGAACTCTGCAGCCCGTGTTCTCTCCTGCACCAGGCTCCATGACCCTATCACCCCCATCCTTGCCTGACTCCACTGGCTTCCCAACACACAGAGGATACAGTTCAAGATCCTGGTTCTCACCTTCAAAGCCCTCCATGGCCTTGCTCCCCACTACCTCTGCGACCTGCTAACTGCCTACCAACCTGCCCGCTCCCTCCACTCAGCGGGCTCCAGCCTACTTCATGTCCCTCGCCTCGCCCTCCCCACTCCACCATTGGCAGGCGGGCCTTCAGCCACTCTACCGACACCCTTTGGAACTCCATCCTGCAGGCCCTTCGCCTCAGCCCCTCCCTTGCCTCTCTCAAGATCCTCCTCTTTGACTGTGCATTCAATCACCCTCCTTCCCCTGCTGCCCTCCACCCTCCTTGATCCCGTTCCCCAGCTTGGGTCCGAAATACTTACTGTCCAGCGCCTTGGGACGACCTCCCATCATGAAAGGCGCAATACAAATGTAATTTGGGTGGTGGTGTTGTTTACTAATCTTTAGTCATTCAAGAGCACCTATGCAGAATGTTCCCTATGAAATTGAGCATGGAAGGTGGAGTGCATGATAGGATAGGTTTTACTGGAGTTAAACTTGTCTATGCAAAGAGTAACTTAATGGACCCAAGTGGCATTGTGTTTGATTGATGTCAATTTGCTCATCTTAGTCTGTACCTATTTCCATAAGCTTTACTGCTGCACTCAACCAGAGGCTTGTCCCAGGTTTATTTTGAAGATGCTGCATTGCCTATTATGGGGAATCTGTTGTACACGCACTATGTGGTGCACATGATTGTGGCTGGGAAAGGGGGAGGAAGAGAAGAGAATCTAATTTCTTGTTTTGCTTGAAGCTATCATACAATAATATATATAATAATCCTTGCATTTAATAGAGCGCTTTTCACGTCTTCTCGACATCTCAAAGCTCTTCACAGCATAGACTGTAAAGTGAATTGACCGTATATTTGTGGGCGATTAGTTTCAAACATAAACATACGATCCCTAGTTGTGCTCTCATCATCCAACTCGAATGCTTACATCCACCTCATCTATGCCACTGAACGTTTTAAAGACCTAGATCATTTTCTTCCTCATTGTTCTTCCTCATTTCTTCCTCATTCCTCATCTGGAACTCCATCCCCCAGTGCCTTGCTTCCTCCCTTTCCTCCTTCAAGGCCGGTCTCAAGACCTTCCTCTTTGACCGTACCTTCAGCTCCCCTCTCGACTCTCTAACCCCTCCTCGCTCCCTCCCTTCCCTCCCCTCACCCTGACCATTTCTCCCCTGCTCGGGTCCTGACCCAACTGTCCAGCGCCTTGGGACGTCCTCCCGATGTGAAAGGCGCTCCATAAATGGAATCTTGTTGTTGTTGTTGATTGTTCTTTTTGCCCCAAGAGCAGCTTTAGCTGTGCTTCTCTTAATAGCTTAGGACAGTCCTGTAATCATTCTCCGTGCTCCCCTCTGAACCAATGCTTCAATGCTCTTTTGAAGATACCTGCCCAAAGCTTGTCTTTAAAATGCTACACAAAGCATTTGAGAATGCTTTCAAATTGTACTCTATCTGCTGGTTCCAAGTAGTGTGGGTTTTACATTATTTTTTCACTTGCAAAGTCCTGTGTGAGACAGACTGACCAGATTATATAATTGTTGGTTTGACTCTGTGTCGCTGTGTTATTATGTTTGGCAAAGCCTGTCCATAGCTTGATGTTTCTGAAAGCAATGGTTGTGTAAGAGAGAACGGTGGGTTTGATTTACGATTTTAATTAAGCCCATTTAGATTTACAAAAAGGATACTGTCTTCTTGTAGCCCAGCTTTAATAATGACTCAGCACAAATAATGTTTGCTTTTCTATTCACAGTGCCAAAGAAACTGCTGGATGAAACCAACCCCAAGCCAACTCACTATCAAGGGTTCCACCACCCAAATCTTCCCCTTCACCCCAGAGCTCACGACCCTAACATTATCAGGGATGGTGTCTTCTCCCATGATGTGCTGCCTTTTATAACTGAAACGTCTTTGCCAGGTAAGCCATTTTGGACCATTCTAGAAGGGAATATTAGACCAGGAGTAACCGGGAAGCATAAGTACTTATGGGAATTGTTAATATTTTCTAAGGTGTTATCCTGGTTTAGTTGGTAGCATGCTCACCTCTGAATCAGTAGATTTTGGGTTTGAGCTCCACGTTGAGACTTTGAGCTCATAGTCTACATTCCAGTGCGGTGCAGGAGCACTGTATTGTCCAAGTGCCGTAATTTAGATGAGATGTTTAACTGAGGTCCAGTCTGCCTGTTCAAGTGAATGTTAAAGACTTTATGGCACTCGTAAAAAGAGAAGGGAGTTTCTTCCAGTGTCCTGGCCAACAATGCTCCACACAAAAAAAATGGCCATTCACTTCGTAGCTGTTTGTGGGATATTTCTGTGCGCAAATTGTCTGCCATGTGCATTTACAAATACACAGAAAATCTTTGTGAAGCCCTTTGAGATGTTTCAGTATGATAAGAACCTATATCTAATGCAAAGGTTATTTTCTATTAATTTGTTGGTTGCTTCAGTAGAACACTGCTTCAATCTACCTCTGTGACCTGCTCAAACCCTACTGACCCAGCCCCTTCCTCCACTCAATGAACACTGCCCTGATTCATGTCCTTCATGTCCCCTGCCCTATCCGCCCACCATCAGTGGATTAGTTTTCAGCCATTCTGCTCCTACTCTCTAAAATCCCTTCCCAGAGTCCCTTTGGCTCATACTTTGCCTCCCTCCTCTCTCCTTTTAAAACCCGCCTCAAGACTCACCTCTTCAATTGGTCTTTTGATCATCTTCCTTATTCCCCAGCCCGCACCCCCAGCTCCCATCGCCCCCAGCTTGGGTACAACAACAACAAGATTGCATTTAGAGAGCGCCTTTCACATCGGGAGGTACTCAGTTAGCTAAGCAAAGTACTTTGAAATGTCCTTCTGACAAGAAAGTCTCTATAAATTATATTGTCGTGTTTCATTTCCATGGAGTAAATAAGCTGGGATGGGATTGATGAAAGAAATAATCATAATAATAATTATAATCCTTGCATTTCATACAGCACCTTATCACGAATTTGAGTACTTCACAAGGCGCTGTAAAGTGAATTGTCTGTATAAACAGCAGTATCCCACAACAGTTGTGGATTGAGTGACCAAATTATTGTTTATTTGTTTATATATTTATTTAATTTTATTTGAAGGGATTATTACCTCCAGAAAAGCAATCCACCAATCTACTAACAACTGGTTTCCTGCTTACTACTAGGTAAACAAGAGGCATGAGGAGTAAACATTTTGCCCTGCCCGGGAATCAAACCTAGGTCCACTCTCTTGTGAGGCGAGTGCTCTAACCACTAACCTACAGGACTCCACAAGAAAGTCTGTCACCCTAATGCAGCCATGCCCTGAGGAGGAATATAAGGCTGTTTTATATCTTTAAATAATAAATATCTGACATGGATGAGGATATTAAAAGCTCTGAGGATATTGACAATGTGTTGGTGTGAAGCTGGCAGTGGTGGCTGTTTGTCTGCAGTAAAAAGTATTTGAAGTGTTGGTTCGCATGATACTGGCTTAACTTGGATTTTATTTTAGTATTCCAGCTGCCGTGCTTTGCGGGCTGGGGCGGGGTGATTTATACCCGAATTATCACCTGTATTACACCTGTTAGTCATCAACTGTCTTGACCAGCTTTATCAATAATGTGACAGTTATTACAGGTGATAATTAAGACTTCACACATCCTATTTTTCACTCTGTCATTAATGAGCAAATATTCAGAGTCAATAAAAATTCCCAAAATAGTAGTAATGAAATGCACCCAACAATTACTCTGTTGTGCTTAGAAACAAATATGCTATTTATAATAATTTATAACAATTTATAACATGGATGAGTGTCATCTAATTTCTGTACATTGCAAAATCAGCACTCACTATAACAGCTCTGGATAAAATCATTGAATAATTTCCTTTTTTATATAAACAAAATATTGAAACAAAGGCAGGATTGTGCTGGTCGGAAGCAGTGTTATATTTAAATGTGTTTCAGACCAACATGCGGCCATGTCTGAATTATCGTGAAATCTGCTCTTTAGATTTTCCATAGCAACCGAACTAAAGATATTGAACATAAAATAGAATCAGAACTTGTTTGTCATCTATTAACTTTTAACTGTTCCAGATGAAGCCTGGGAGGTAACTGATAACGACTCAATCATCTCTTACAGAAGCAATGCCAATCCTTTGCACATTGAAATTAAATTATTAACATCCCTTATCTTTCACTTGTGAGAGGAAGTTGTATCTTGTCTATACTAAATACAATAAAAGCGACTTTGGAGGTGGCAATAAAATTTCAAAGGGCTCCGCCTCTTAGTTTTGTAGAATTGGAGAACAATGGCTTAATGTGCTTGGTCTAAAGTCTAAGAAGAGTATTACTATAGTTGAGATGTACGTGGCGAGTTGCAATCCAGTTACAGGATTTTTGCTGCACACATATTTGTAGTGTTTGTGCATGTCAGCAATCTTTTCTTTGGAATTGATAGTAAATCCAATAGGGCAATGGAATGTTCAATTAATTGATCAGAGGGGGTGGGTGATGCTACGTACTAGATAGTATTTGATTGCTTTCAAATTTAACTTGTATTTTTCTGCACTTAGAAGAAAAGAAGAAAGGAAGATCTCCTTCCAGTTACCCAATGGACACTAAGCCCCTGCCACCACCAGTGGATGAGACAGATGTGCGACTTCTGGATCGTACCATGGAGACGAGAGGCATTCAGACTGAGATGGAGTTACTCAGCAACATACTGGCAGCTTATTCTTATATCACAGGTACATCAGCAATTTTTTGCATTTTCCAAGTGAATAATTTAATACAAAATGAAACTGTCCAATATTCAGCTACTCTTTGATGCATCTGCCTCTTTCAAAATGTTTTAGATTTTTATTGAAATTGTAAACTTGTATCTTGCGCTGATGTTTTTGCGCTTCTGCATTTTTTTTGGATTACTTGCTTCAAGTTGAGTCAAATTTTATTTTCCGATAAGGGATTGTTTTAGTTCTCATTCAAAATGGGGGGAAAGTTTTGTTTGATGCTGTTCTTTCAGCTGTTTATAAATAGCTTATCCTAGGACTTTATCCAGCACCCTCCCTGGCACATTCAGTACCCTGAACTGTACTTGATCCTTTGATGAAATCTGCCTTGATACTTGACTAGAATTGCTGTAGGCTGCATTGTAGCATGTTTAGCGAAGAAAGCTGCAAATTTAGAGTCCCTTGAAAGGCAAAATGTCTCAAAACATTTTTGCATACAATGAAACAATAGAAAACACCCTTTCTATAACACTCTAGTTTTGGCTATGGTTCCCAGACACTGAATAGCCTTTTGTTTAGCTGCTAACCTTAACTGGTGAAGGAATCTGTGTGACTCCAAAAGCTTGCGTCAATTTGGTCCAGTGAAAAATATTGCTTGATATTACAATGAAACAATTTGATATTACAGTGAAACAATTTAATTACAGTTTTTACAAAAGGACTAACAAAACATCTATTTTCATAAAATACAAAAAAGGAACAGCACGGCACAAATCAAAAACTTTATAATTATGTAAATCAATAAAATTGTATTAAACATTTTTTTTTATGGAGTAAACAATGTTTTATGAAAGAAATGTCTCTTATTATCAAAGCTAAATAACAGTAGAAAAAAAACCTTTCAATACTCAGAGGATTAATAGCTTAATAGCCGTCTTTGACATTCGTTGCCCAGAACTGTGTTGATATGATAAAACCATTTCGGACATAGGCTGTTCAAAGAGATTAAGCAAAAACAATAGAGATGAGTATAGTCCAGTGAATCTAAATCCAAACGTGAATGCAGGTTAAGAACTACATTGCTCAGATCTCCAAATCTAAAGTTGTGATTGCTAATAACAATTGGACTGGGACTATTAATCTAGAACCAAGGGTCAAAACTGCTGGAAATCTGCCCTCATTTGCTCCAAAGTTTCAAGTTCTGAATTGCCTCCAGATCAAAACATGTTAGAATGACAATGTAGAATGTCACTTTTAGAAGTAGGTAGATGAATTGCACCTTTTCTCCACAGCCTCACAGCATGATCACTGAGGGTGGTGAGAATGTGGAACTCACTGCTGGAAGCCATGTTTGAAGCAAAAGTATCAATATATTTAAGAGAAAACTTGATGAATACATGAGGGAGTAGGGAATAGAAGGGTATGAGTGACAGGATAGGAGGGGTGTATAAATAGGGGCATGGACTAGTTTGCTGTTTCCATGACATATGTAACTTTATGCAAGTCAAAGCGCTGATCAGCATGCTAACAGAGTTTCAGAGGATTGGTCTGAAATGTATGTGACTACAGCAGCATCTGCTATTTAGAATCATGTCGCAATTCTTGCAAATTGGACCTCTCTGTTACTGATCTAGCTGATGTAGCTTTTTGACAAGAAGAATAGTTAGTCTACAAATTATTGCTGAAAGAAGCTTGGGAGCTGGTCAATAAAGATAGTGGGTATTTGAAATGGTGAGTCTAGGACATGGGATTATTGAAGGAACAGTTTGATGTTTTTAACGAGAAGATGGTAGGGTGGGTATTATTGGAGGATGAGATCAAATGGGCTGAAGGATTTTCTTTGCTCTAATGTGTCTTGTGACCTACCCATCATCTCATCTGAGATCAGAGCTTGCTACAGGGAAGCTTAGAAGCAGGAAAGTGGGAAAACTGCAGCTTAAATATGTTTCCACAAAATGTTCTACCTGTTACCTTCTGAATCCATTGAGCAGGAGGGTATGAAGTACGTATTTCAAATAGATTCAGGTCGTTTTTGTACTGCAAAGCTGATGAGAAAGCTTTTGTGTAATTACATTTTACATTCTTTTTAAACTGGATATAATCGGTCCTCAAAAAAACTCTGAGTAGTATAAATGTAGCAGTTTATTTTGAAGTAGTATACTGTATTTTTTAAAATGCAACAATAACTTGCATTTATAAACTTACAGAAGGTTCACAACATAGAAAGAGGCCATTCTATGCTGGTGCTATCTCCCTACCACTAAAACAATCTACTCTAATCCCTTGCTTTCCCCTTCTGTTTTAATGTTATCCTGTAGAGAAAATGGCAGGAATTCCATTAAATCAGCAGCTTCTCCTATTTTCACATTGCTTTGCAATATAAAGATGTCATGAGCAGTGAGCTCACCCACACAATGCCAACAGTACTTGTCAAATATACAGCAATCATGTAAAAGGCTTATGTCATCAGAGTAACTGTCTATTGACATGTTTCCAGTTTACTTGAAGAACAGGCGATTGGCAATGTGGTGACATTGTCACATTGCCGGTAACATCAACTACAGAGTGCTATTTTCGTAATCTTACTTTTAACAACACCTGAGACAAAAGTATGCAACTTGTGTTTGCAATGTTAGCACTGTAGAGACTGTATCGTAAATCTCAGCAGCGGAGTTTTACGGCAGGCTGATCTCAGCTTCATAGGAGCCAGGGCTGTCTAAAACTACCACCTTTGAATAGTCAACACAAAGAGACAAAACAGACTGCAAAGGCATGTTAACATTGCCCGTAATTTTTTGTATCCATTTAGCAAAATGACTGCTGAGATTATCTTCGGTAGCCTCTGAATTAGCTAAAGTATCCCAATATTTTTCTTGTAAATTTTCTGCAGAAATGCTGCAGTAATACTAAATAGATGAATAATTTCACTGGCTTGCTGCAAAATACAATACAGGCACATTCATCTCTAAACAGTGGTTAATAATTAAATGTCTGTTTTTGTCACGCCGCATTACCTTGCTATGCTGTAAACTGGTTGTATCTAGGCATACCTATGTAGATATTTAACACAGCATACCAAAGCTTATTCCCTCCCCCACCATCGAACTTTGTAACTTTGTTCTAGAAAATGTATAAATATGAATCAAAAATAAAATCCATGTAAACTCTCATTGTTCCCCATTTCAGGAACATGCTGGATATGATTAGTCTGCCATCCATTCACAATAAAAACTGCACTGACATGCAACTAATCTCACTGAAGAGAACATTGCTTTTTCAGTTCATCCTACAGGAATGCAGAGATTCAGAAGTGTTTTTTTTATTTGTACCATGAGACGATTTGGGAGTAGATAAGACATCTGGCATCAAATGCCGATTGGAAGAAGGCTTAAAATCTTTAGTTTCATTAGTTTCCAGGTGCAACCTGGCAAAGAAAGAGCCTTAAAGCAATTCATCCAGAGTTGCTGCACAAGCTGAATGTTAATGATCCATGATGTGATTGCGAGGCGCTCCACCTTTTACTGCTGCTCAACTTTGGCACCAACTGTAGTGGGCGGGAAGCAATAAATGCCCTCCCACTGGCAACTGACCTCTGTGTCTATACATTAACCAGTTGCTCCAACCAAATTTCACAGAGTAATTGAATGGAGGGGTGAGGGTAGAATGAAAGGTGTACAGATAGCTTAGCTCAACAAGTGTCGCATCACAACATTTGCTTAGAATGGAGTTAAATATTTGAAAGGGCTAGGTAAAAAAATAAAATTAATTCAATTGCAGTTTTTTAGGAACAAACACTGCTGTTAAAATACCATCTCTACCTGGATACATTATCTTAAAGTTCCTTAAATAGTTTCTTCATTACAATATTAATGAATATTTATAGAAATTACTGTAGTTTCTTTTCAAAGTCTGCTGCTATGTAAGAGATTTTGTTGAGCTACAGGCTGCAGAATAAATCTAATTCATTCTGCAGATTCAAAAGGTTAAAAATTAACAATGCAGCACGGCAAAATTCTTTGCTACAATAAGGAGAATTTAATTTTGATTCATGAATTATTACGTGGGTTAAGTATTAACTGCTGTTTATAATGAAACAGAGTCTTATCTTATAGAAGCTTATTTTATCGCTTAGGTTACCATTAATTCAAATGAAAGGAAAATTTTGAAAATACTTAGTATAGTGGGTCAATAAATTTGTCAGCAGGAGTGATGGTGTGAGCTTCAATGAATGATAGAACAAGCAATAGTTTAGTTGACTGACAACTTGGAGACCTTTGGCAAAGGACACAAAGGTTGGCACCAATTACGGTTCCCAGTTAAGAATAATAGAGAGGAATTTAAAAGGTTAAGAAGTTATTGAGTACAGAATAACTGCGCGTCTAGGACGTTCTATTACACTATTAGGGTAAGGCAGTGGAACCTTGATTATTCACTATATTGGAGCCACTTCTCCCACCTTTTGTGGATAGGTCAAATTGGTAGTTTATCAAAGTTCTAGAGTTGTATTTTCTAACTAATTAGGTAGCTCAACTAAACATATGAAGAGTAAATGCCAAAGTAGGGAAGGCAGGAAAGATGAACTTACTCCTCATTGTCCCAACCTGGACAATCTTAATCTCTCTCTCTCTAAGAGAGGAGAAACTCACAATTGTACCAAAAGATAGTTACTGGTACCAAAAGTTAGTGAAAAAAGTAAGCAGCCACACTGGGACATTCATTATCCCTGTGATGATCAATTGTATCAGTGTCTGACAAAGGGGAACAACTTTTGACAAAATCCAGAGTGATTCCACATGGTATAATTGCTCTTTATCAATGTACAGGTCAAACATATTGAAGGTTGTAATTTGCAAATTGAAATGCTCATCACATGTATTTCATGTATTGTTGTATGGTGTCAGCCTGACTCAGTGACAGCACTCTCGCCTCTGAGTCAGAAGATTGTGGGTTCAAGCCCCACATCGGAACTTGGAATCACATAGTCTAAGCTGACGTTCCAATACAATGCTGGAGGTGTGTTGCATTGCCAGCGCCTTGGGACGTCCTCTTGACGTGACAGGCGCTATACAAATGTAATCTTCTTGTTGTTGTTGTCAGAGGTGGCGTCCTTCAGATAAGATGTTAAACCGAGGTCCCGTCTTTAGATGTTAGGTGGATGTTAAAGGTCCTATAGCACTATTTGAAAAGTGACAGAAGTTTCTCTGGTGTCCTGGCCAATAATCCCCCAAATAAAATTGGTCACTCACTCCATGGCTGCTTGTGGGACATTGCCGGGCACCATTGGCTGCCGCGTTTCACCCAGAAAATACAGCCAATCAACTTTACAGTATATCCTGTGAAGTGCTTTGAGACATCTCAACAACATGATATTATTTTTATTATTAAGTAAAACACAAAAATCTCTGAGTGAAAAATCTACTAAAATACCCCAAAATACAGTCATCACCTCAGTAGTGAATAAGGCTAATGGGTCATTTACCTGCCAACATGATGACATTTTTAGTATTCTCCATAAATGTAAACTTTTATTTTCCTATGCTTGTCTCACCTATTGCATTTCCATTCGGCTTGTCTGCCCAGCACAGTTTAAAGGGCTGTGACTTTGGTGGCACGAAGTAATTCTAGCTGGGGGCAATTATTCCAACATATCTAATATGCGGGGTGGTTTGGATGAGAAATGGTATTCACAATTAAAGAAAAGAATGCCATGTTTTTATATCATTATTTAACGTTATTGAAATACATTAACTGGTTTTGTTTTTTTTACAGAAAATCCTGAGAGATCTGCTTTATATTTTGTGTCTGGGGTGTGCATTGGTCTCATTATAACACTCTGTGCCCTGGTAGTGAGGATATCTTGCCGGACTGAATTGAGGAAGCCGGCTGCCAAACACCCCGCTGAAGAGGACAGTGATGAGGACGACAGCGATGACGATAACTCGGATGCCACCTCCGATCTCTCGGCCAGGCGGCACCGACGCTTTGAGAGAACTTTAAATATGAACGTCTTTACTTCGGCAGAAGAGCTGGAAAGGGCACAGAGACTGGAAGAGAGGGAGCGAATAATCCGGGAAATCTGGATGAACGGACAACCTGATATTCCTGCTACGAGGAGTTTGAATCGCTATTACTAAGCAGCCCAGCAGTATTGACGTGGGAATGGCAGAGAAGAGCTGGCAATGCTAATAGCACTCAGTGACTGCACTCGACTGGAACCAATAATGCCTTCAACTCTCAGTGCATCTTCAGAACTGTTTTACCTACAATTCACTAAAGTGGAGTAAAGAGCCTTAATTTCACTATAAATATGAAAAACACTTCTCAAGGATACTCAAGCTAATTTGTTCTCATTAACTGGAGAATATATTGTACTGGTATTAAGTCATCCACTGAATCTTTTCAGCCTTAAGACATCCGGGGATTTATCTTATTTAACAGATTTATAGATCTATTTTTCAGTGGCAAGGTCGAACTGGTGCCTCAGGGATGAAATCCTGTTATTTTATTTTGTAAAATTTTAAGGATGAATTAACACATTGTGCAGGATGTTATCACTGGTTACAAAATGTTGGGGGTAAAAACCTCAAAGAGGTTAAATAGTGATTGACACTGACCTACACATGAATGTGCCTTTGGCTTTCTAACTTGATGACTGCTGATAATTGGAAAGTGACGCACATGCCTTTTTTCTTACTGCGTTGAAGAAGCTTTACGATTGCAAAAATAGGATGTATGAATGTAATGTACAAAAAGACTGGTTGAACAAGACCAAACACACATTTTTCTTTAGCTAGAAAAAATTCGAAAACTCTAACTCTGAATGTTACTATTCTTCTTGGATCTCATCTCAGAGATCATTGGGAATTATTGCAGATACATAAGAGTGACACACACTATGCTTTACAATGGTTCAGGCTATTTGGGGCCTTAAATTATCAGGAATCCCTTGCAGATATCAGCATAACACTGTGGGACTGTGAATCTTGCAACTGTTCAAACGTAGACATTTTCAATTGTTGATGCTATTGTTTTAGTGGGAGGGGAAGAGCTGAATGAGCAGTCATGCAATGAAAAAACTACATGTGGTGAGAATTAATCTGCAACTGTTACATAACTGACCTTGCACTGGCAAGAAAATCCAGAAAATCTCACTGATATAACTCTTCCTTTAGACATTCTATTAAAGCTTTGTGATGGGTTAACCAGGTTTATATATATTAATAAACTGATGCCACAAAACCACGACAAAAAATCTTTGATATTTTACTGTGTAAAATTCTTTTGTAATGTTNAAAAAAAGAGGAAACTATTAAAGTTTTAAATATACAACTTGTTTCCACACTTAGTCTTGAATCTTCTGCTGTTGAAAGAAAACCACTGCAAATATATGCTATTGCTTTTGGCTCCACCTATTGCTATAAGCGCAACTGAAGTAAACACAACGCAATTTACATTTATATAAAAACAACTTGCATTTATATAGTGCCTTCCATGCAGGGTAGCGTCTCAGAGCGCTTAACAGTGGCAGAGCCTGACTCTGAGCCGGTGGAAGGGGGAGGTGGCCGTAAATACAGTCGAAGAGGAAAATTTACAGGTGGGAATTGAAAAATGGGAGAGAAGGAGCAAGGCGGAGGTATTGAGGGGGATTGTTCCAGAATATCGGGGCATAGTGGCTGAAAGCGTGACCTCCGATGGTGGGGTGGAGGGTGTGAGGGACGAGTGCCTTTAATGTTGGGAGGACTTCTCAAAGTGCTTTATATTGCTCGCTATGCACCTGAGCTGGGATGAGCCCTGAAGAGGATGAGAAAGGCTTGTTCTTATTCCATGCCTTTATCACCTCTTGGCTTAACTATTCCAATTCTCTCCTCGCCGCACTTCCCAGTCCCTTCCTACACAAGCTGCAGATCATCCAGAACTACGTAGCCCATGTCCTCTCCCGCATCAGGCTTCATGTTCCTATCATCTCCATCCTCACTCAGCCTGCTGGGCCCCCATCCTCTTGACCTTGAAGTGATCTATTGGGAGATGCAGTGTCAGAGGAGCCTGGTGAGGACCGATGTGATGAACTTATAGAGTTTGTTGCAGGTGAGGATGTGAGAGTTTTGTATTAGCTGGAACTTAGGGATGGTGGAACTTGGAATCTGTTCTTGTTGTTAAATACTCTCTGGGTATATGTATATGCCCTGGTGTCCTAAAACTGCCTCATGCATATTTGTTGCAAAATTGAGACATGTGGTATTGAGGGGAATGAAGCAGCATGAATAGAGAGATGGGAAAGGAGAGATAACTAAGCAGGAAGGATTAAAGGATGTTTTTTGGACAGGTGGGATGTAATCAGTGGCTTATATATAAAAGGGATTAAGATGTCTACATTTGCTGATGATTGCTGATGATTAAATGATTAAACTGAGGAGTAATGCAGATGTTTACAACACCACTGCATTTATATAGCGCCCTTCACGTCGGTAGCATCTCAAAGGAGGATATTTACAGGAGGATACAAATGAGTGAGCAACTAAGTGGCAAATGGACTTCAGTAGACAAACATGAAGTGGCACTTTTTGGGAGGAAAACAAGATAGTAATATTCTCAATGGAGTAGAGTAGCAGATACCTAGTACTTTATTATAGAGGCAAAGATCTTTAAATGTAGGAGTACAAGGGAATAGGGCTACACAAAAAGTTAGAATTCTAGATTTTACATAGAGGGGCAAGAAAAATGCTTGAATCTAATCCTTTTTCATTCTAAAAAAAATTTTAATTATCATCGCATTTTGAAATGGGTCATGGAATTGTTGATGTCCACTAATGGGACCTCAGTTTAAAGTCTCTTCTGAAGGACGGCACCACTGGTGATGCTTTTGTTTTCGTTAACTGGGTGTCTGACACATGCAGAAATCCATCACCAGGATTTCCCAGTATTGAATAAAAGTCATAGTATAATTTTCCTGAGAAATATATTGTTTTTTATTCATCCAGATAGCAATTACATTTAACAATCACGAGACAATTATCTACATTTACTGCCCTTGCAATAATGGAGAATCAGATTGAATCATCTAAAGTCAACATTTTAGCAACCAGGAAATGAGATGTTTAACCCTTGTTTGTGAGCCTGACTGGATAACTGGCTTGTGGCTTCCAAGTGTTCAGAGCAATGTTGCTTTTGGATCCTTCGATGTCAGCTTTTTCATTAACTGAAGTAGAATCACCAAGCGTTGGATTGTCCTCCTATTAATAGAAAAAGTGAGCTAAGTTTATATCATTGTGTGACAACTTAATTTCACCCTACTGATGATATGCTGCAAATCTTCACCATCAATGACCAGACCAAAACAGCTGACCAAATCATACTCGGGACTTGCCACTCTTGATATTGCAATTTGCATAATTTGGTAGTTAAATTAAGGCAAAGGTAAAGAATATTCTGCTAAAATGACTATCATAAACATTATAACAACAATAACAACTTGCATTTGTATAGTGCCCCTCATGCAGGGTAGGGTCCCAGAGCGCTTGACAGTGGTGGAGCATGATACTGAGCTGGAGGAGGGGCAGTAGAGTTTTGGATCAGCTGGATCCTGTGCATGGTGGAGCTGGGGAGACTGGCAAAGGGGGCATTTGAAAAGTTGAGTCGGGAGGTGATGAATGTACGAATGAGTGTTTTGTCTCCGTCTGGTGTAAGGTACGATCGGAGGAAGGCAATATGGTGGAGGTATAGGATGGCGGTCCTAGTCTGTACATTAATATGAATATGAAAATATTAAATAAATTAATTGCACATATTAATATGAAAAAGGGATTGATGTGGACAAAAAGCTATAAATGACTAAATACTGTGAAAAGCAGAATAGTTCTGCTATTTGCATCCTTTGGAAGCCAAATTGAGAGACTGAACAAAAACAATTAGGTTCTGGATCATTCACAGCTGCAAAAGAAAAGAGGCTTTCATGTGGAGTCACAGTGCAGTCATGTATGCATGACAGTGTTCAATCTCAATTCAAATGTTGAGATATCAACCTGTAAATATCCTACAAACCAGTATTGAAGTGGCGTGATCAGTGATCCAACCACTGTGACAAAGTTGGGGTGGGGGGAATGGAGAGGGTTTCACTAGATATTGAAAGATATGGATAGTGGGATTTATAACAATGTGACATTGACAGTGATAATTATCTCTCCAGGATTATGGTTTAAATGGTGGAGTCCTGTAGCTCAGTGGTTAGAGCACTCTCTTCTCAAGCGAGAGACCTGGGTTCGGTTCCCAGCAGGACGAAATGTTGGGCAAGTTTCCTTACTCCACATGCCTCTGTTTACCTAGGAGTAAGTAGGAACCCTGTTGTGAGTTGATTGGCGGATTGTTTTTCCGGGAGTAATAATTCCTTCAAAAATAAATTGGTCACTCAATCCACGACTGTTTGTGGGACTGCTGTGCATAATTGGCTGCTGTGTTTCACCCACAAATATACAGTCAATTCACTTTACAATGCGTTCTGTGAAGCGTTTTGAGACGTCTCGGAGATGTGATCAGGAGCATTATCAAATACAAGGATCATTAGTATTTATTAATAAATTAATATTCAGTTGACTTGTAACACCGATTGAAGGATCTTCAAACTGAATCTTGAAATTACACCCAGTTTTAGGTTGTCCTAAGATTAAGATTATCCAGAAATCTTAAATTCAATCTTAATTGGAACCTGGGTTTCTGCAGTTCTGAAAAAAAAGTTTTCAACTTAATACTGAATTGAAGAATTTTCCACAATTCTGTGCAATTTAAAATTTTAAGACAAAATGGTTTTAAAGGCTAAGATTGGGTGGAGATTTCCATTCTCTAGTGTGATGAGGTGTAAGGTAATGCCTATAGCTACAATGGAACATTTGTTTTTTTTCTCCAGACCCCCTCATTGGCTGTGTTGCTGATGTCGATACTTTGTAAGTCTCTGCAGCAATAAAATTAATGTAAGAGCAAATTAAGTGTGAGCATCTGGATCCAATTACTTTACAGCAGGTCTATAATTGAGCAGCCAGCCAGCTTGCCTGGATGCTATGTCTGTAAAACATGATCTAGCCATGTGACTAATTCAAAATGTTTGATATGCAACACAATTTCCATTTCTATGGCACTTTTTATATCATGCGGATGTCTCAAAGTGCTTCACACAGTTGTTCTGGACCTGGAGCTGGGGCAGGAGTGGGGAAGAGCATGACCCAAACAGCTGGCAAAAGGGTAAGTTGAATCATGCTTAAAAGGGGAAAGGTAAGGAGCGAGTCAGGGAGACTCCGGCGTGAAGTTCCAGAAAGCAGGGCCAAATGACTGACAGTTCCCCCACTGATGGAGGAGAGGGTCGGGTATGGGACTGTCGTTCCCTCCTTCACAGCAGGCGTACAAATCAATAATAGCTGTATGGTTGAGGCGATGTGTCTAAGTTGCACCAACGGCTGAAACTAGGGATCATTTCATTATATTTTTGCAGTGGGAAATCCCACCACTCCCACAGGAGGGGTTTGTGGTGCTAGTGGAAGTACCCCCCTGCTTTCAGGAGAAGATGGAAGGAAATGAGAGAAAACTGGCAACCAGGTACATCATCATGGATCATGAAACCTATTTTACATTTTACGTGCTATTGGGCAAGCAAATTTTGCTTTATAACTCCATCAGGAATACTAATAAAAACTGTTGCCAGCGGTTAACACAATTAAAAAAAAACTAGTGTTTAAGAATGTTATTGGTTAAATAGATTAATAGAAAGAATAACTAGAAGTGCACTCACCACTTTTTCAGCAATTTCTAACATGGAACTTTGAACAAAACCTTTGAACAAAACTCACAAAACACAGCGATATATACACAGAACACCATTTATTTAATATTATAAAAGAGCCATTGCCCAAGCAATTCTTTAACACCAAGAAATTTCATTGTGAAACAAAGCAACTATGGATATGCTTGGTTGTGCTTTTACCATAGTGGGTGTGAACTGAACTGCTCTTAAAACCACTTCTCCAGTAGGTATCAGGAACAGTATCTAGTGCAATTCTTGCTGGTTAAATCACAACACACACCGCTCATCTTGAAATATAAATGCATCATTCCGTATAAACATAATAATAATAATAATAATCCTTGCATTTGATATAGCGCTTTTCACGTTGGGAGGATGTCCCAAAGCGCTTCACAGAACACACTGTAAAGTGAATTGACTGTATATTTGTGGGTGAACGCGGCAGCCAATTGCGCACAGCAATGTCCCACAAACAGTCGTAGATTGAAAATGACCAATTTATTATTGGGTTTTTTTGGAGGGATTATTATTAGGCATGTGGAGTAAGGAAACTTGCCCAAGGTTTCGCCCTGCCTGGAATTGAACTCAGGTCTCTCGCTTGCAAACATATAAGTTTACAGCACAGAAAAAGACCATTTATCCCATTGTGTCTGTGATGGCTCTTTGAAAGAACAATCCATTCGGTCTGATTCACCTGCCTTTTCCCCATACGCCCACAAATTGCACCTCTTGAGTTATCTATCTAATTCCCTCTTGAGGGCTAATAATGCATGCTGGCTTGACCACTGTTTCCAGCATGGTATTCCTACCCCACTCTGTGTAAAAATGTGCTCCTATCTCCCCCTTTACTACCATGCTCACTATCTTATTTAAGGCTCTTATTATTGGGTTGCTGCTGTTTACGGTTGTGGTCTCTTTTTCAGCCATTTTCCATTCTTTTGCCAGATGGCAGTGATTTCCTGCAGCCTGTTACTGGTAATGATGCTCACAAGAGCCAATTAGGAATTAATTCAAATTAAGAACACATGAAGAAAATCCACATAATTTCTGCAGGGCTGGAGTTCACTCTAACTGGGTGCACTCTGCATCATCTACCTATATTTGAACACTAGGTAGGAGATGCCAGCTCCCTCCAAATTAGAATAAATAATAATAATCCTTAGATTTGATTTAGCACTTTATCATTTTGTTGAAATGTATCAAAGTGCTTGAAAGGATTTTAGTGTAAAGTGTAATGACTCTTATATTTGTGTAGGTGAGCATTCCATAGTCCTCTGTTGAAAGTCCCATGAAGTTTCTAGGTGACCTTTTTGTGAAGTCCAGGGGATTATTAACCCTTTCTTGATTTAAAGACATTCTGTTGTAAAACTGAGCTAAATAAATTCCAAAGTAATCCGATGCCTCTAATTCTCTAATTCTCAGGTTCTTAACACTCACAACAACATGGACCTTTTAAAAATAATTTTGTTACTCTAGAATCATTCTGTAAAAGCTAGAGCTGTGAAATGAATCCGTGTGGGATTATTCTTCAATATAAATCTTTACCTTTGGGAATTGAGAAGTGGACTTTTTTTAAATTTCCCCCATCAGATATTACAATACATGAATCATGTAACATGCACCTCCAAAACTAGAGTCAGCCACTGACACAAACAGAGACAAACTTAGTCACGCTTCTTTCACACGGGGGAAATCTTCAGGGTACAGACAGGCAATACAATCCAGAGGGATGATGCCACGTTGGTTCACAGGTGGTGTCCTGTAATTCCTGTTACAACCATTCTTGGTCAAAATCCCTCCCTGCCCCACGACACAGGCCTCACAAATCTACCAGTTGCAAGAAGCCCCCATGCTCAACAACCTTCTCTGCATCAGCCTTAGCCCAACCATATGGCTAGCTCACAGACTTCCTTTGTTAGGACAAGGACCTCCTTTCCTCCATTTCAGAGTTAACTGATCGGGGAGGACTGAGGGAAATTAACTAAAAGCTTCACACCCCCAAGACACTCAGATTGTCAATCAATTGGTCCTTACTGGGGAGGTGGGGCTGTCCTCCCAGCTGGTTGAGAGCTTTAGCCACTGGTCATTTGGTCAGTTTGTCCTCCATCTCCAGCCCCACTGACAATAATCTGCCTCCTGTGCTCCTTGTAACCTGGACTGCTGCCCATGGGTCAGCCATTCATTCCACTGCCCAATCGCCACATGCAGACCCATTACACTATTTTGAACTTTATACACTATTAGTTACTTTTTTTATAATTTTATAATAATATTTAGTTTTATAATAATTGTCAGAACGTCCTCCCAATGTGGAAAGCACTAAATAAATGCAATTTGTTGTTGTTGCTTCTATATCATACTTTTGATTTCCTACTTTACTGAGCTTCTTAATTATGGATTAAATTGGCCCTATTTCACTACTGTGTAATGTTCCAGCTGCTTATAATTTTAATGTTGAAACATTTTTTTACATATTTTTAATTGTTGGTTATGTCAGTTCGTAGCACTCTTGCCTCTAGCTCAGAAGGCTGTGGGCTTGATTCCCACAACAGAACCTAAACCTAAAATAAAGACTAATATTTCAGTGCTGTATTGAAGCAATGTTTATTATCAGGGGTACAGGGAATATTACTGAAGGGGAAATCGTAAAAGCTTTAACATAAACAATGTACAATGGATGAACTAGTGACAGATGTCAGAAATATTTCTTGGCCCAAATGGTTTCCACCCCAAGATATTAATAGAAGCAAGAGAAGACAATGTAGATGCATTAGATATAATCCTTCAAAGCCCTCTGAATTCCCAAATAATAATAATAATCCTTGCATTTGATATAACGCTTTTCATGCCTTCTAGACGTCCCAAAGCGCTTCACAGAATATACTGTAAAGTGAATTGACTGTATATTTGTGGGCGAACGCGGCAGCCAATTGCGCATAGAAATGTCCCACAAACAGTCATTTCCTCAATCAGCTCTCTCCTTTCCTCTCCTGAATGTCAAGCAATATAACCGAAATTACTATGCCTCTTGTAGTAAGGGCTCTCAACCAGGTATCAATGTGGTGAATCATCACTGGGCTTCCTCCAAGGCCAAAATACCTTTCGTCCAGTTGAGTGCTGAAAACGGCCTGACCAGCAGTCGATACAAGAGTACTTGCTCTTCTATTCTATACCTCTTTTATTTTGGTCAGCCGGGTATCTGACACATGCAATAGCTCATTATTATCCAAACCAATCTGAGCATTCTACATATGCATGCCACCCACGAATGGAAATTTCCCAGTGTATGGAAATGGAAGTGTGTATTGGGGTACTGCTGGACTTTATCAGCTAAAACCGCATAGCTTGCCATTGAGACCACTAACTGACAAACATTCCTGCTACTTGACCAGGTATGACCACCCATTGGGCCTTTGACTTGCAGAGTTAACAGGAGATCAGTGGGAAGAATCCTTTTCCCTTTTGACCGGTCTACTCCTCCAAGTCCTACCTTTGAGCTAGACTGGCTGGTCTGTCATCAGCAGTGTCCTGGAATACTGTGAGCTCGATGGGCTCAGGAGCCAGACCACCAAGACCACCACAGAGGGTGGGGTTGATTTCAACATTCCATTGCCAACATGTCCCCTTAGAGCCAGCTCAGTTCCAAGGAGGCCGCACTTAGTCCCCATGGCTAATGTTCTTTTAAAGGCATCTACCACTTCTGGGAGCTGTTTTTGCTATTTGCAAGATGCTGACAAGACCCAAGCTTCCAGTCATGGTTAACTTTAGGCTATACTGTGTACATAAATAACCAGGAATGTGTAGTGTTAAGTATACCATAAGTACTGAACTAAAATCCAGCTTCTGTTATCACCCACAGAGAAGGGGAAAAAGCATTGAATATTAACATTATTTATACATAAATGCCTTTTGATGTCATCCTGTTTCCTACCGGGCTTGAGATTTTGAAAAAGAGTTCTTGAAATGGCCAAAGCTGTTTCCTGCAGTTATTTCTTATTTATTTCTCAAGAGGTTTTTAGCTACTCAATTCTGAAAGCTTTTCATTATTATCATCAAAGGTATTTTGACAAACTCATTCTTGACTAGAGGAAATTGTTGGACTGGGAACAGGTTTAAGAATGAGATCACCATAAAAAATGTCTATTGTGAATGAATGGACTCGTAAATTACAAACAAAAAGAAAGATGCAGCTGCAGTTTAGAGTCTGTCTCCATGACCTGTACATTTAACCCTAAGGCTACTGGATTGATGCTTAAAAAGTATTGATCACAGGTTCCATTTAATAAACGATTACAACTGAATAGTGTCTCATTCTTCCCATGTTATTCCCATCAATTTACTATGGAAAAATTATAATTGGGGTTAGTGACTCAGTTATGGGAACTGACCTAGAGAGGCTCTGAGTATGAAAGATTGAAGCAATTGAATTGAGCATCTGTGGAGATTTTAGTTATTTAACAGTTATTCAGCCCAACTTATACATTTCAGTTCATCTACCTGGCATTGCCAGACTCCCAACTATCTCCAATTCCAAGTCAATTCTCTTGATGATGCCTTTAGTACTCATTGTTTAAAGCAAAGTAAAAAATGGAAAGTGCAGAAATATTCTTTCTAGCTGTATATAATGCTGTGTCTACATACTTTGAGATGTTCTCTCCTCATGCAAATATTTGTGTATATTTGTGGAGTCCTGTAGCTCAGTGGTTAGAGCACTCGCTTTGCAAGCGAGAGACCTGAGTTCAATTCCAGGCAGGGCAAAACCTTGGGCAAGTTTCCTTACTCCACACAGAGCCTAATAATAATCCCTCCAAAAAACCCCCCAAAAAACAATAATAAATTGGTCATTTTCAATCTACGACTGTTTGTGGGATATTGCTGTGCGCAATTGGCTGCCGCGTTCGCCCACAAATATACAGTCAATTCACTTTACAGTGTGTTCTGTGAAGCGCTTTGGGACGTCCTCCCGACGTGAAAAGCGCTATATCAAATGCAAGGATTATTATTATTATTATTATTATTATTATTATTATTATTATTATTATTATTATTATATGCTGTGAACGTTGATTATAAATCCTGATTGACTCTCAGTGGAACCAGACCACAATAGAAAGAAATAGGAGTAAAATAAAATGCCTTCAGAAAGGAAGGGGAGAAGATTGGAGGAGAAACAAATATAATTCTTTCAAAATTCCAATGGGTCATTTTTCAATTGTATTTACAATCACGAGAACTGCTTTTTAATGCTATTAAAAAAACTACACCTATTATTAGAGTTGGAAATATAAATTAGGTTCCTATTTGCTTGACTGTAGGAAAGTATTTGCTTCACTTCCAGAAGTATAAATAGAACATTAAAGGGGTGTTGCTGATAAAATTTACTTTTAATATTTAATTATTTTAAAAAAGCGTGTCCCTTAAATCATTGAATCAGATTTTAAAGTCTCTGTGTGAATTCACAGAGAAAATCGAACATTCAAAATCAAACATGCTAAAAGTACATTTTGCAAGGAAAATATATTAAACAACTTCAAATTGACAGAAGAAAGGTTCTCAATTACATGGAAGGTAGAGTAGATGGTAATATAATCTAAAATGATTAATTCTGTATTCATGGTTCCTCTTCTCTAAAGTCCTCACACCCTCATTTCTTTTCACAATAATTTTTGTCAGCCTAGTGTCTGACACAGGCAGAAACCCATCACCATGCTTAGGAGAATCCAAATCAGATTCAGAGTTTGACATATGTATGCCACTGACTCATGAAAAGCTGAGATTTCCACACATCCAATCTACACATGAAAATCCCATCAAATAGAGGTTTCCTTATTTCAGTTACACAGCAGGATGAAAAATACAGCACATGCTGTGATAACTAACACTGGTTATAATTATGACTAATATTCCAGCTCCTGTAGATATCCCAGATCATAACTGGTAAACTATCCCCTGTTCCTTCCAGTTTGTCAAAATGGCTAGAATAAAAATCATTTACAATTACAATTGAGTCAGCGTTATAGATTTCAATTTGTGGAATACCAAGTTCCAGGATTTTATCTTCACAATATTACAAGATCACAGATTTGGATGAAAAAGACTCTTTGGCTCTGATGTCATCATTCCAGAACACCCACTCTACCATTCCCATCCCCCATCACAGCACCAAGGTACTTTTTAAATGAGTCCAGTCTCCTGACCTCTCCACTTTTCTTGTCAACCTGTTCCAGTTGTTAATTGTTTATGGAGTATTTGTTCATATCAATCTGCATCTATCCTTGAAACACAAATCAAGAAGCAACTGAATGAAAATCGAATGACTTTTTGTTCACAACTTGTCTTTGCAAGCTGCTGCAGTGCATTGTCTCCAAGTCTTACGATTATGGTACTTTATAAGAAATATGAGAAGCATGACGTCTGTCACTAGCATTGTTGCTGTAGCTTACATTAGACAAACCTAGCCCTTAGCCCATTCTGGAAATGAAGAGGATACGTCTTGTGAAGGAAACCTGAAACTTGAAACTCTTGACACTGGGAAGCTGGGATCACTTTGGATGTGTTCCCACAGTTAGAATTTGTATGAATGAGGAGTGCCTTGCATGCAACCATGAACCTCAATTACATTGAGGATAGAGGAGATGGTAATGTAATCTAAAATGATTAATTCTGTATGTATGGCTCCTCTTCTCTAAAGTCTTCACACCCTCATTTCTTTCCACAACATTTTTTTGTCAGCCAGGTATCTGACACATGTGGAAACCCATCACCATGCTAAAATGTATGCCAACCAAACTGAGATTTCCATGCATCCCACCTACACATGGAAATCCCAAAGATATTCCATAAGAGTTTGTGCACTGCACAATAAACTGCATCTCTGGCTTTGGGCCCAGTCATTGTGATAAAGTCAAGAGAGATCCCAAGGCCAGTCTTTAGTTATTGACTGTCTCATTGCCTTTATTAATAGCATATCACCAGTGATACACATAACATTTTGCAATTGTCACCCATGAGAGGCTGGTGAATGATCTGCTCCTAGCCCTCTGTGGCCTTTCAAAGTTGAATTAGATTACCCGGATGTAACCTTGGCAAGTTTCCTTACACCACACGCCTGGTAATAATCCCCCAAGACAAAAAACAATAATAATTTTGTCACTCAATCCACGACTGTTTGTGGGACACTGCTGTGTGCAATTAGCTGCAACGTTTCGCCCACAAAAATACAGTCAATTCATTTTACAGTATATTCAGTGAAGCGCTTTGAGACTTCTTGAAGACATGAAAAGCGCTACATCAAGTGCAACGATTATTATTATTATTATTTTTCCATTGGCTTTAATATGGTGGTAGATTTTTATAACAATGATTCCAAAACAACACATTAAGCCAAATCCGGGCTGAGGGGGAGGGTTGCAATTAAAACCTTATCAATTTAAAGAAACTATTTCAAGCATTGGAATTAAAGGGTTAAGAAGACTACTTCACAACTTCTTCCGATAGCTAATTACTTATGTCAGATTTAACATCTGTAAAACTCAGGCCAAGTCATGTAACGGACTGTTATTAAGAAAAACAACCAACTTAAAAGGAAAATAAACCAGACACTTTGTCTGTGATAACTCTAGATTAAACATGTTAGTTTATCTTAAATAAAAATGAGAAACGAGCGCTAACAGTTCTTCAGAAAATTGAATTTTTCAGGAATTTGTGAAGGAGTATTTTATACTTAAGTGTTGCAGTCAATCATAATTTAAATAAGTACTATTGTGCGTCTTGCATATGAGTGATGCACTCACACTGGGGCCGAACAAGCTGAATGAGAACCACTCCAGCCTTGAAGTTTGAACACTGATATCCCCCCGGCCCCATTCTATCATCATTCATAGAAGATGAGGCTTGGGAACAGATGTAAGACACACAGGTCAGGGGAAGAGAAAGAACACACCCGGGAGATTGAAACAACAGAAGTTTAATTTAAGGTATTTATTAATGGGATTCCTTAGGCACGAATCCTGCTAAAATTCCCTAATAAGGAGTTCATCAGCTGGTGGAAATAAACTGCTGCTCCAAACTATACTGTGTTAGATTTGAATTTCTCTGAGTTAATATGACAATATTCTGGTTCCTCAAAAAAGTCCCCATTTGTGTGAGTTGGATTCATTATTGCAGAATCGATTTAAGAAATACGACTATTTAGACCCTGCTGAATTTCATTTAATCCAGAAGTTTTGTAAGTGTAAATGTTTTTATGTCAGATGTCTCATAACAGGTGGGTGGCTCAACAACAGTGGTAACACTGCTCTCAGAAGACCTTGATTAACAAGAGAAGATAGCTTGAATCAGAAAGCCTCACTATATCGTTATTGTTTTGTTCTATTCAATTGCCATCAAGAAAACATGATATTCATTCATAACTTCTATGCTAAACAACGTTTATCTCACAGTGACCATTTAAATCGAAGTTAGTTTGAATTTAGCTGAGAACACATTCTAATCTCACAGTCACCCTCTAAAACTGAGAGTCTCAATATATAATTATTATAATAATAATAGGCTGTTATAGAACTGCTGATCATTGGAAGCTTTGGAAATGTGTCGTGATATTTAAACTATCACAGTAGTAAGTGGCCCTATTTATCAAATTTATCAAAAGATAGGGACAAATGACCTCGATTCCTGTAGCTAAGTGTTTAGAGCACTCGCCTCGCAAGCGAGAGACCTGGGTTAGATTCCCGGCAGGTGTTGGGCAAGTTTGCTTACTCCACACGCCTGTTTACCCAGCAGCAAAATAGGAACACAGTTGTTTGTCTATTGGCAGATCACTTTTCCGTGGATAATAATAAATTGGTCACTTCAATCCACGTCTGCTGTGCGCAATTGGCTGCCGCGTTTCATCCACAAAATATACAGTCAATTCACTTTACAGTATATTCTGTGAAGCACTTTGAGAAGTCTCAAAGACGCTATATATCAAATGCAAGGATTATTATTATTCTTATTATTTGATTGGTTACAGACAGGATTTTGCTCAGGCAAATCCAGGTACAAGTTTGACTGACGTATAGATCTAGATTTACTCCATTAACATAGCAGGGGAAACATTTCACCTGGGTCCATATTTACTAATGCAAAATTGTAGTGTCCAGAATTTCGCAAATTCTTAAATACAGCTTTAATTTTGAAGTCAGTTTTCTCTCATTTCTATAACAGCAATCTGACTTAAAATTTCCAACTGAATTCAACAATTTGTCAATTTCTGCACATTCTGAAATGCTAGCTTAATAGACCCAGGTGAAATTTCTGTGAACTGGCTATTTTGTTCAGCTTTTTTTAACTTTGCTGACTTAGGAATTTTAATTTGCAGGACATTAATTTTGCCACTAATTTCTGTAGAATTTTCAATTAACGGAATAAATCTGAGAACCGCAAATTAATCCTCAATGATAGGGTAAACTGTCAACTCAGACACTGAAGGAGAAAAAAAGAGAATGGAATTTCTCTCAGCAACCTGGCCAACAATTCACTAGATAAAATTTGTCATTCATTCATTCATTCATTCATTCATTCATTCATTCATTCATTCATTCATTCATTGCTATGTGCAAATTGTTTGCCAATAAAAACAGAACACAGTGCTTCTTTAAGGAAGCAGGTTGAGATGCTTTCACATGATAAGGTGTATATCTTACACTAGGATTATTATAGTGAAATGTATGTGTATTATACTAGGTTCAATGATGTGACCTCTGTCACTAGGAGTTTGCCTACCATTGATGGAATGTTATTGTGGTTGAAATGTTGGGCAGGGCCTGCTGAAACAGGTCTGATTATTAAGTGTAATGTTATGCTTGATTGCAAGAGAAGTATAGCTTGATTGCATTGACAAAGACATGACTTTCTGTGTCTTATTAAAGTGCTGTGATTTCCTCTGACTTGTCCAGCATTCCAATGTGAACTTGGCAACAGAAAAAGGGGTAATAATCTGCCTTGAGAGAGTTGGAGCTTGTGGTTCTGAGCATCCATTGTTAGAACAGAAGAAAGTCATCACTAGATGCTAGGATTGGTTTCTCCAGAAGTGAATGTTGATGAAACGACATAAAGATATGTTTTGGCTCTTCCCAGTGAAGAACAGAGAAGATGCTAATGACAAATGATAAAGCCCTTGAAAGAGAATATACTTCATACCTTATTCTATTACTGAGATGTGGTTACAGGGAGACCAAGGGTGGGAGCTAAACATTCCAGGGTATTCGATGCATAGGAAAGATAGGCAATATGGAAAACGAGGTGGGGGGTAGCCCTGCTAATAAAGCATGAGGTAAAAACAGTAGAGAGGAAGGATCTTAAATCAGAAAATCAGGATGTAGAGTCAGTATGGGTGGAGGTAAGAAACAACAAGGGGCAGAAAACCCTAGTGGGAGTAGTTTATAGACGTCCAAATAGCAGTTAAGTATTGGGCAGGGTGTTAATCAGGAAATTAGAGGAGCATGTAGCAAGGAGAATACACTAATAGTGGATGATTTCAATCTTCATATAGACTGGGAAAACCAAATTGGTAAAGGTAAATTAGAGGATGAGTTTATAGAATGCATTAGAGATAGTTTTCTAGAGCATTATGCTGAGGAACCAACCAGGGAAGAACAGGCTATGCTAGATCTTGTTTTGTGTAATGAAATAGAACTAATTAGCAATCTGGAAGTTAAGGCTCCTCTAGGGCAGAGTGACCATAACATGATAGAATTTAACATTAAGTTAGAGAGTGATAGAGAGTTGGAGAATCTAAAACTAGGGGCCCTAGTCTCAAGATTAAGGGTCAGCCTTTTCGAATTGAGTTGAGGAAACATTTCTTCACTCAGAAGATAGTGAATTTGTGGAATTCTCTACCCCAGAAGGCTGTGGATGCTCAGTCCTTGAACATATTCAAGACTGAGGTTGATACATTTTTAAAAGATAGAGGGATTAAGGCATATGGGGATAGGGCGGGTAAATGGAATTAGGTCAGAAAATCAGCCATGATCTTATTAAATGGCGGGGCAGGCTCAAGGGGCCAAATGGCCTAATCCTGCTCCTACGTCTTATGATCATCTTTTATCCTATCATGGATGGTTCTAATTGCGTATCAGAGGGTCTCCCTCCCACCTCTCTGCCTTCCCTTACCCCTACACCACCCCTCCCCCATGCTCGGGCCCCGACACCTGACTGTTCAGCGCTTTGGGACATCCTAGTGAAAGGCGTTCTATAAATGTAATTTTGTTGTTGTTGAGTTGTCTTTTCTTTTTAAAATCTAGGAAAGTGATAGTGCTACAGCATTAAATGTTTTTTTATTCATAGTAAGATCTATGATAGTATTGGATGAAGAAGGCCCTTCAGATCATCTCATCCTTCCAGAATACCCACCCTACCGTCCACCCATTGTATCAAGCTGCTTTTTTTGTAAATCAGTCCAGTGTCCTGGCCTCAACTGGTCATGAATTATCCTCTAGTTAAATAAAATTTTTCTGGTGTCTGTCCTGAAGTTGCTTTTTGTAACCCTAAACCTAAAGTATTGTTCTGGGTTTACTTTTTCAACCCCATTTAAAATTTTATTCACCTCTGATCTTGGTTTCAATCAAACAGATCACAATTACGTGTTCAAATGAATAAAAAACTTGAGTTCAAAGACACAATAATATCACTGGCAACAATCACATTAGTCTCTGCAAGCAAAAGCCTTTAGGGCAACATTTAAAATAATTTTGCAATGATTGTGTGATATGATAAACAATAATGGGTGTGCCACTCCTGTATGAGTTCATAACATGTTATTATGNTTTTTGGTTACCTGGGTGTCTGGCATTGTTTTGGATAGTCTTATCAAGGTGATGGCTGTCTGCACGTGTCAGACCACAAAAGAAATCAGAGCAATGTGGAGAGTTCATAGAATCATAGAATATTACAGAAAATAAGGAGCCCTTCAGCCCATCATGCTTGTATCAGCTCTTTGGAAGAGCTACCCAATCAGTCTCACTCACCCACTCTTTCCCCATATCCTTGCATTTTTTTTCCTTTCAAGTACCTATCCAATTCCCTTTTGAATGTTGTTATTGATTCAGGCAGTGCATTCCAAATCAAAACAACTCTCTGTGTAAAGAAAGTCTCCTCATCTCCCCTCTGGTTCTTTTGCCAATTATCTTGAATGTATGCCCTCGGTTACTGACCCACCTGCCAGTTGAAACAGTTTCTCCCTACCTACTCTATGAAAACCCTTCATAATTTTGAACACCTCTGTTAAATCTCCCTTTAACCTTCTCTGCTCAAAGGAGAACAATCCCAGCTTCTCTAGTCTCTCCACATAACTAAAGTCCCTCATCCTAGTACCATTCTGGTAAATTTCCTTTGCACCCTCTCCAAGGCCTTGATATCTTCCTAAAGTGTGGTGCCCAGAATTGGACTCACTACTCCAGCTGAGGCCTAACTAGTAACTTATAAAGCTTTAGCAAAACTTCCTTGCTTTTGTACTCTATGCCTCTATTTATAAAGCCAAGGATACCATATGGTTTTTTTAACAGCTCTATAAACCTGTGTATGTGAACCCCCGGGTCTTTCTGCTCCTATACCCCCTTTAAAACTGTACCATTTATAATATATTGCCTCTCCTCATTCTTCCTTCCAGAATGCATCACCTCACACTTCTCTGCATTAAACTTCATCTGCCATGTGTCTGCCCATTTCACCAGTATGTCTATGTCCTCTTGCAGTCTGCTAGCATCCTGCTCATTGTTTACTATGTTTCCAAGTTTAAGTTCCACACATATACACCACCTACACATGGACAATTCCCAAAAGTGTCTGGGAAGGAATGCACCCTGGAGAGACACAGTCGAAGTGTCTATCTCCCATAAATATTAGGTGCAGATTGGGGATAGTTACGATTTTGGGACTCAAGAGTGTGCATTGAAGTATTGCTGGAGGTTAACCAACTAAAACCACATAGCCTGTCATTGAGAACTGTCCAGCAGGCAATCCACTGTAAACATACCATTTGCAAGATTATATTCCAGGAGAATAGAGCAAAAGTATTATTTTATGGCCCATGTCCCTGTACAATTATACATCTGCTTACTGTGAATAATATTAGGACAAAAGCATATTTTTTATCCTTCAGTTTTACTGACTGGTTTCCATTTGCAGTGTAATTGAAAAAAAAGTTGTTTTCTTATTGATTAAATATTTTATGTTTTTTTGTAAAGGGGGAAAAATTGAGTTACATATTACAGGTAATTCATTCACAGGTGTAGTTTTCCGATAGGTCTTGAGAATGTACCAATTTATCTAGGAAGTTGTTTTACTAACAGCCCTAAAACATCTCTAGGGTGGTCATGTTGAAGTAAAGAGTAAAGTAATCATCTCTTCCAAGATATAAGCATAATGCACATATACCCTCATCCATTTTTATTGGTTCCAGTTGTGCATTTGATCCCACAGAAATATTTTAATCAAATGTACAGAGGAAGGCACATTCACAAGACTTATTGGAAAGCTACATCTGTGAATGAATTACCTGTATTATGCAACAAACAAAATCCCATTGTTAACATAGAATAGGAGATTTATCAACATGCAAATTTATGTTATTCCATTCAATAAGACCTATGTAAGGTTTTTGGTAAAGCCTGAAAGGAAATGCAGTTATTGGATGTACATGTGTATGTACTTTATAACCAACCATTTCCCATATCAACAATCCGTTATTCAATTAATTGTATTCAGTTGGAAACATTTATTAACATAACCAAACTATGATTTGCTCTTAATAATAGTGCATGCACATCAATAATAAGACCCCAGGCAGCTCAATTTGCAATAGGGGGTGGATGGACTATAATAAAATCTGTACTGACGTTACAGCCACTTGCCAACAATAATGTTCTGTGTTCTATAATGAACAAATTGTAGTTTTTACTTTTACTCTATCGTTCTTTCAAGTTCCTTTGAGTTGCCTCTGAGTTATTTTTAACCATAAATATGATAAGCTGGAAGACAGCGATTATTAAGGGCTGCAAACTTCTGGGAAACATTATCTCTCTCTTGCTCACATCATAATCCAGCTAAATAAAATAAGTAAGAAAAGCAAACATTTAACCCCTTCCCATCTTCCCCGAGTTTTTTTTTGTTTGCCTTTCCTCTTGATAGGTCTGAAGTTGGTATTATCTTATACAATGAAGCACTTAATTGTAGAATCATAGAATTTACAGCACTGAATTAGGCCATTCAGCCCATTGAGTCTGCACTAGCTCTCATAATAATAATAATAATAATAATAATCCTTGCATTTGATATAGCACCTTCACAGGATATACTGTAAAGTGAATTGCCTATATTTTATGGGTGAAAAGCGGCAGCCAATTGCACACAGCAGTGTCCCACAAACAGTTGTGCATTGAGTGACCAAATTATTATTTGTTCTTATCACTCCACACAGATAACTCTAAGCTGCAAACACTTCTGCCTTACATTTTTCATTTTTAGTAAAGATAATAGACAGCCTGCTTTCTGACTTTTGATGGATATATTTTTGGGGGAAGAGGAAGAAATACGCCATCCATGATCACATCGCCTATCTGCACTGTGATTGCTGCCTTTTCGATCCCACTGTGAAATAGTAAATATTCCAATAAAAATATTCAACTCGTAATTGTTATTTGGAAAGCAATTGCACAAAAAAAGATTAGAGCGACCACCTCATTTCTAACTTTCATGAACAAGGGAATAGTTAGCTGACAAATTTTGCTTAGAATCAAAAGTCATTTAAGTGGTTATATTGATTTTTTCCCTTTAATCCCATTGCTTTGCCTTATCTCCATACCATTAACTACATTTCAGAATTACAATTATAGAGCCTCCAAAAGTGATTACATTGAAATAACCATTAGGGACTTGAAAACATAACAATTTTATATTTTTATTTTTGTAAAACTATACAAATAATTTACTTGCAACCAAAACCCAACCAGATTGACTCAGTTGGTCACACTCTCCCTTTTGAATCAGAAGGCTGTTGGTTCAAGCCCAAGTATGGAATCACACAGTCTAAGATGACACTCCAGGTCAGTGCTAGAGATGTTCTGTCTTGTTTGAGGTGCCGTCCTTTAGTTGAGACATTAAATTGAGGCTCCATCTACCTGTGCAGGTGAATGTTAAAGATCCCACAGCACTATTCGAAAAGAGAAGGGAGTTTCTTCTCTATCCGGCAAAAAAAATGGTCATTCACTTTCATGGCTGCTTATGGAACATTGCTGTATGCAAATTGCTTGTTGCATTCATACACTAAACACACAGTCATTACATTTACAATACATCCTGTGAAGCGCTTTGAGACGTCCTCCTGAGATGAAACGTGTAATGTGATAATTACCATAAAATGTGATTTAAAAAAAGAACAGTTCTTATTTTGAGAATTTTTATTTTGTTTCCTACAAGCAGATGATGAAATGAGATATGTAATATTTGCTCAGATGAATTATCACGCTACGTTGTCCAGCACATCATTGTGGCACAAATTATACTTTATCTTCTGATGTTTTACCAATCCTAAACAATAAAATACAAGGTCACAACATTTTCATAAAGACAGCACTGAGGTAAAGGCAGAATTTCTTGATAAGGAAACTGGAAATGTATCCCACTGACTCCCAGATAGGGTTTAGTCTAAGGGACTAAATGGTATAGCCTAACGTTATACTCTGAGAGATTTATGATTTAAAACTCTATATTTGGCTTTGAAAGTAGATTTAAATGTTACAGACCAAGAAAATGACTAAATAAATTCAGTTTCAATCTTTTTTTAGCGATTATCTGCTTGGATGACGGCAGAACAATAACAACAAATTACATTTATATAGAGCCTTTCATGTTGGGCGAACATCCCAATGTGCTGGACATTCAAGATTTTGCACCTAAGCTGGGGGTTAGAATAAAGAGGGGTGGAGGCCAAGGGAATGAAGGCTCGGCCAAAGAGTAAAGTCTTGAGACAAACCTTAAAGGAGGCAGCGAGGGGTTGAGGCAAAGGGATTTAGGAATGGAGTTCCAGAAGGTGGGAGTAGAAAGGCTGAAGCCTGACTGCTAATGGTGGGGGACATGGAGCAGGACAGTGCCCAATGAGCAGAAGAAGTGGGCAGCTTGGTAATGTTTTAGCAGGAGGGGCAAAACCATGGAGGGCTTTAAAAATGAGGACAAGGATCTTAAACTCAAAGCAATAGAATTCCACGGAGGAAGTTTAAAAACAGCAGCAGAGTGGCTGGCTTGAGAAGCAGAGCAGTTGTTGAACTCTAGTGAATGCCTTTGAAGTGTTCATGGTAATAACTAAGGAAGAAATGTGTGGTGTTTAATAATGTGTTCCAGGTGATAGTTATCACTAGAAGCAGGTTATCGAACGTCATGAGTTTATCTCATAATCTCTTGTTCCTGGATATCATCCCAGTGATTCCCCACTGTACCCTCTCCATGGTTATGATTTCCTTCCTACAGTGGGTAGCCAAAGCTGGCTACAATCTGCAACCACAATACGACATTTGCTTTGCAGAAATGTCATAAACTAATGAAAAATGATCTTGTCAAACAGCATTCCTTTAAATGTCTAGCAAAGAGGTATAATACTTGCTGCTCAAGCAAATGGTGGAAACAAATTAAACAAAAACATACATCTCGCTTGGAATTTCAGCACATTTTACCAGTGGGAACACAAGATCTCAGAAAACACAAGCCAGCTTCCAGATGTCATCACCAGTCTCTTAGACTGAGGTCTGTGCATCTGTGGTATGTCTGGCCACGCTCTCAAGCCTTCAGCACTGACTGATTGCCGTGAAACCAAAGCTGATCAACAGAGGGATGCAATTGCTGAAACTGCAATCAGTTTTGACAAGGAAGGAAATAAGATTGTAGGGCCACTTGAAAATCAAACACATTTTCAACAATACTTGCTGGGAACTGCCCTTCTGAGTAAGATTACCTCAGGATTCAAAGATTATAATGTAAAATGTACACAATGTCATCCTTCCCTTCCATTTAGTTTCACCAGCATCCCTCCTTCCCCCGCCTGCACTCAGGAAGCATTCCACATAACCTGCCACCAATAATGCCCATCATTCAACCAGCAGACAGAATACATGTAGTATTGCCAAATGAACAACGGAGTCACCAATTTAAACCTCTTGGATATTTTTCTTTGGCTTTTGGAGATTGTAATGATGGGTGTTTATGAAGTTAATGCAGAAAACAAAGTTCTGATGCTGGTTCCAACTGCCGTTTCCTATATTATGCTGCTGGAGAAATAGATGCTAATTCAAGTCTGTTCCTACCAGGGATTGAATACAGATTTCTTTTCTCCTCTAATTTATCTCAGTCCAGCTCAGTTGGTAGCACTCTCACCTCTGGGTTAAAAAAATTGTCAAATTCTGGATGCTCTAAAATGCTAGATAAATAGAATAAATCTCGAGCCAGGTGGAATTTCTTCCCAACTATGTATTAGAGACATAAAAATAAAAGTTGCTCCCATCTACCAAAATGAATGGGTGACAGTGGGAAGAAAGAAGAAAAATAACTGGTTTAAACCTGATAATAATAATAATAATAATAATAACTAATCCTCCCATTTGATATAGTGTCTTTCATGTCAGGAGGATGTCTCAAAACACTTCACAGGATTTACTGCACAGTGGAATGACTGAATTTATAGACAAATTCAGCAGCCCATTTGTGCACAGCAATATCCCACAAACAGCCTTGAAGTGAATGATCAATTGTATTTGGGGGATTGTTGGCAGGACATTGTGAGAAACTCCCTTCTCTATTAAATAGTACCATGGGATCTTTAACATACATCTGAAAAGGCAAATGGGACCTCAATTTAACATCTCATCTGAAGAACAATGCATCACATCTCCATCTCTGCACTGCAGTATCAGCCTAGACTATGTAAATTCAAAGACTTGACGTGAAGCTTGAACCACAATCTTCTGACTCAGACGTTACCAATAGAGCCAGGCTGACTTATAGTTGACTGGCATACCTGTTCTTCTCTATAAGACAACTATTAGTGAATTGTTTGTCTATTTGGTGCTTCACCAAATCATGGACACAGAGTTGATGACTGCTAGACATCTAAAGGAGTGCCACTTGACAAAATAATTTTTTATTAGTTTACATTTGTTCAGCAAAATAGTCAATACTGAAGCTGGGGGTGACACATTTACATAGATATAAATATACTTTACCAATATGGAAACAGGCAATTCAGCCCGACCAGTCCATGCTGGTGAATATACTCCACATGAATCTCCACCGATTCCTTACTCCATCCCATACCCTTCTATTGCCTTCTCGCTCATGTGTATATTAAGTTAGATAGATAAAAACAATATTGCAGTGAAACTTGGGGATGCCTGATTCATAAGCAGAACAGTCATGCAGTGGAAAATAAAGTGGTTTTACAGCTAGGGAGCCAGTCACTGATATAGTGAATATATTATACTTAAAGGCACATGGATGGTGCTTAAAAGTACCAGAGAACTGTGGGAAAAGGTCAGAAACGCAATATGTTGCAATTGGATTTCCTCCAGTAGAGCTGACAGTTTTTCTGGTGATAGTGAGTGACAGACACTGTGGTTTTACAAATTTTCCAGCTATCTGTGAATGTAATAGAACTGTTCTGTTCATTACTGTTCTGCCAGATGCAATCTATAATCCAGTTTCGAGTTCATTACCTTGCAAAATAACTGTTAGTATTAGCCATATTAAAGAAATCCAAGATCATTTTAACCACAATTTCAGAATTAGCTGATGCTGGTCTCATCCTTTAAATTATATCAGCCACTTAGAATTGTTATCAGCCTTGTTCTGAAAGCCTATTACCTGCTATCTCCATTCTTCAAGTCTGATTTCCTCTTCAGGCAGGCCAGCCGCAGAGTTCATACTGGATTCTGTTCTGACAGGCTCAGATCTACCTCCTTTCCGTTCTCTTGCAGTGAGAGTATTAGAAATTGGGATTATCCAAAATTCCCTCAACCCTGAAACCAAACTTGCGTGCTACAGGTTGCTGATCTTTTCCCAGAGTAAAACAGAATTGCAGCCCTCCCAAAATAAAATACTTATGAAGAAATACAGGGGTGTAGGTGAGGGGGTTGGGGTGGGATGGTGGGTTGGTGGCAGGGAGAGAGGTTATGGTCCATCAGAAGGGAGGCAGACTACTTAGCAAAGTATTTCATTCAGGAGGAAACCACTGAAATGCACAAATGTTATTAAAACATCTTGTGTCAGGCTTGTTCAGTTGGTAGCACTCTTGCTTCTGAGTCAGAATGTAGTGAATTCAAGGCTCACATTGGGACTTGGAACCTATATAATCTAGAACGCGGAAGCCGAGTTGTACATAGCAATGGCCTACAAACAGCTATGAAGTGAATGACAAATTTAATTTGGGGAACTGTTGGCTGCTGGGAGAGGCTCCTTCTCTTTCCAAATAGTGCCATGGGATTGTTAGCATCCATCTGAATAGGCAGACTGGGCCTTGGCTTAACATTTCAATAATGCAGCACCGCATTGTACCATCATCTTAGACTATATAAGTTCAAAGTCCCATCTTGGGGCTTCAACCCACAACCATCTGATTCAGAGGCAAGTGTTCTTCCAAAAAAAGATATGAAGAGATGTGCTCTGGATTTGAACAACATTCCCTCTAATTTTGAGATTCAAGGAGATTGTGTTCTATGTTGTTCACCCATTGGCTGATGGTTTTACTGCATTACGCATTGCTACAACCCTAACTTGACAAGAATACCTTAATTTCAAAAACAAAAGTATTTTTACAGCTCATGTATGTTTTAGCACGGCTGTGTGTGTGAGTGTGATTGATAGTCTGAGTTCTGAAAGACCTCTTTGTCTGTCAAACATATACGTATCTTTTTTTATATATATAGGACATCTGCATATACTGATATAACAGTAGTAAAGGTGCTTTCACAGGTTGGATAGTTTAAAAAGAAATTGAAAAATGAGCTGTGTCCCAAATCTTAAAAATGCTGCATAGCGTCATGACGGATTAAGGCTACAGACACAGGACAGCTGTAGAGTGACAGCCTGGAGACAAAGCATCTGATCTGCTTGCACTAAAGTATAACAGGGCTGTGTCTCTACAGGTTTCTGGACTCTAAAAGCATAGCTACCTTTGCAAACTGAAAATGTATTGTACGTTCACATTCTGTCAAAGTAGATGAAATGTTGCATTGTTTCTGAGCTGTAACATTTCCCACATTCGAGAGATTTTAAGGATGAGGGTACTTTATTTTTTGCATCCTATCTAGTTTGTTTTAATAATTTGTAATGCTGTTAACTCCTGGTACATAGGAATGGAAAAGATCAATGCAATCCATCTAGTCAGTTCTAAAGTAAAACTCTGATTTATCCCATTTCTTATAACAATATTCCTTGAATTTGACATAGCACTGATACCATCTCAAATCACTTGATAACATTAACATTTTTTAACATTTCATCTGAAGGGCAGCACCTTGTATAGTACAGTCCTGAGTTGAAGTATCAGCGTAGACTGTGAGCTCAAAGACCTCATGTGGGGTTTGAACCCACAACCTAGTGACCCAGAGGTGAGAGTGCAACCAACTGAGCCTGGCTGACACTTCCCCTCAGCTGACATACTTTCTAACAACCCCATTCCGTGAGATGAAGCGGCTGTCTACCTGACTGTGGAAAGCCATGTTACATTTCATAAAACATTCAATATGATAATCACATCAAATCTGTTATGAAATGTCACATTTTTCACCCCACTATTCACCAGGACATGCTGCTTCTGAGAACCAAGTACATTTAAAAACTAAGGTTGTTACCTGCCATAGTGTAGGATAAAGGACTTTCACTGAAAGTACTTTACCCCCCATAGCTACCTTCTTACATAGAGAGGGGAGTGGAGGGATTATCTAACTCCCAAGAGTGAGTCAATCTGAGTTACAACTGTTTAATCCTTTCTAATGAAAGGCAGCAATACAAAAGACAGGAAGAATCCCTTTTAGTAAACACACCGTGATGACCTTGGCCTGTATGGATCTTGTACTTTTTTAAAAACAAAAACAATTAATTATTAATAAAGCAATGAATTTATTAAACAATATATCTTCTCAGAATTGCTTTGTCAGTTAAAACCAAAGGATCAACCTTAATTGGCACAATATTATTGTTAAACGTTGTACAACTAATTCCTCAGTAATCAATGTACTCTTTTGTGTGTGATCATTAAAATGGGACATAAGGGCTGGGAATTCCATTCCATTCCATTTTCTGTTGCAGGAAACCTCTGTCAGCACCATCCTTACCCAGGTCAGCTACAGCACAACCAACCGTGACTCCGCACTGGGGACCTATCACACTGAGACTTAAAACAGCAACCTTTTTGTTATGCCTTCCAGTAATCCCATTATCAGTATTGTTTGTGTTCAGTTTATAAGGCACACTAGAGCTTAATAACAAACTTGGTGTTAGCCTGCCTCAATTGGTAGCACTCTTGCCTCTGAGTGCCACATGTTGGGACTTTGAACTCATATTGCATCTAGGCTGATACTCCAGTGCATTGCTGGGGGTGCTGCAATGTGGGAGAAAATGAGATTAAACCAAGGTCTCATCTGCCTGTTCAGGTAGTTATTAAAGATCCTAAGGCACTATTCGAAAAAAGAAAGGATTTTCTCCTGGTTTTCTGGCCAACAATACCCCAATTATAAAAACAAAAGTATTTGGGAACACACAGCATCTATGAGAGAGGAAAATTAATTAAAGTTTCAGGTCGATGACCTATCGTCAGAACTCATACCCTTATAAAATCAGTCGTTCACTTCATGGCTGTCTTTGGGCTTTGCTGAGTGCAAAATTGGCTATTGCATTCGCCTACAAAATAAACTTTACAGTGAATCCTGTGAAGCCCTTTTGAGGCATCTTCCTGATATGGAAGGCGTTATATTAAATGCAAGGATGATGATTACTATTATTGGCATTATTATTATTATTAACAAACTTTACTTCTCTCGCTTAATGTTTAAATGCAATTTGTTGTTATTGATTCCATTTCCATCACCTAATATTCTTGCAATCATGAGCTTGTTGACTTTTTTCCATTGACTCAAACCCACTATGAAAAGTCAGAGTAAACTATTTCAATTAAGAAGGGACAAATTAAAGTCGGACGGATGGGCACAGTGCACCGTTGAATGCCCACCAGTCATGGAAGCCTTTGATTGTATTTTCCGGCTAGATTTGTTTCCATCTTTACTGCTTTCAGCTGCAGTATCGAATCCTTAAACATGCAACACAAATCAGCTGATCAAAATGAAGTACCTAATTCTAAAGGAATGACATTTCCTCAGTAAAACGTTCCCACTAATATACACTCAGTTTGCATACGAATAGTTGCTTTAGAACTTTTCAAACTTGTCTCCTTGGCTAAAGCACTTTAACTCAAGTATTGAAGTCCAGATACAAAGGTTAGCTTCAGCTAATTCCAGTGCAATTTTCTCTCAATCCTGTTTGCTTTTTGATAGGTCATAAAAAACAGGGAAATGTAGGCAGTTTCCATTAATCCTAACTGTGAACTCCTTGAACACACACATCAGTACTGCAGAAATGTACTGCCTATGGGCAGAATCCTTTGTAATGTTTTGGTTGTAAGCCTTAACGCACAAATAATCTATTCACCAAACGATGGACGAGCTGTGCATACTTGAGGGGCCATGTCAGCTTTGAACTTGGATTGACAGCAGGAGTTGGATGCCATCACTCCAAAGGAGCTTTCAAGGAGTTTATGGGATTAGCAGAGGAGAGACTGACATTGGCAGTGTCTTGCTGTGTTCAGCTCAGTACTGTGATAACCATCACTTTCCTGCGAGTTTACTGCACCTGGCTGCTTTAACCTTTCTGTTAATATTGAGGAGAAACTGGAGGAACTGATGCTCATTGCTGCTGATGCCAATCAGGACATGCTGATGCAGTCAGCAGAGGTTTATTTAAGCACTGAACTGTAAGAACTGTTAAAGAGCACATAACAGATGGCAAAGGGCAGACTGTGCGTAATTCACTGGTGATATGGTTCACCTCTTACACTGTGCAGATGCCTCCAGTTCATGCATTCCATCTCCCATGAGACTTTGCAGTAACTATTGCGTGCCTTTAAACTGCTATCAATCAAGTCTTGATAAGATCGACCACATCGTGACAACGTAAAGCTGACCTTAAAATTGAAATGAAAATAAAAGCAGCTGTCTTACATTTTAACATAAAGTTTAGTCATTGATGACTACAGTTGACTAGATTTACGTTCTGATTAAGAACTTTTCCAGGAAAAAGGTTCTGCTAATTTAGAAGGGATTTTTGTGCTGCGTAAATTGGAAGAAACTCCTTGAATCATAGTATCATGACATTATACAGCACGTGAGATCTCATTTGGACATTTGTGTCTCTGTCGGGTTACTGTAAAAGCTATCTGTTTATTCCCACTCCCCTAACTTTTTATGAAACCCTTCCATATTTTCCCTTTCTAAATATTTGTCCAGCTCCATTCTAAAAACTACAGGGCAGCCCTAATGGAACACACTTGATCAATGGTACGCTTAGAATCCCTGTGAAACCTGCTATACCGGAAGCTCGTTACACCCAACGCATACAACCCAGATTCCCACATTAAAAATTGGCCGACATTCAGATTGTTTGTCACTTCCTGTATGTTGCATTTTGTGTGCAAAAAGCAACACAGAAGTCACTTCCTATGCACTGCGAGTGCACATAGATGCAGGAAGTGTCTTGCATGGAGTCAGGCTCTGCCACTGTTAAACGCTCTGAGACGCTACCGTCCGTGGAGGGCGCTATTTAAGTGCAAGTTGTTGTTGTTGCATATAGGGCGCATATGCAGCATGCAGGATGTAACGCTAGCAGAGGCCTGACAACCTGGAAGTCAGCTGTTTTTGTTATAACTTATAGTGATTGCATGTTGTGGGCAAATGCAGTAGACAATTTGCATACCGCAATGTCCCATGAACAGCCATGAGGTGAATGACCAATTTTATTTGAAGGATTGTTGGCAAGGACCCTGGGAGAAACTCCCTTCTCTTCTCGAATAGTACCATCGGATATTTAATGTCCACCTGAACAGGCAGACGGGACCTCGGTTTGACATCTTATCCGAAGGATGGCAACTCCGACAATGCAGGGCACCCTCAGCACTGAGTTAGAGTGTCAGCCTAGTCTATATGGTTTCCATTCATAACACAATATATAGCAATCGATTCAACATCGAAGTGTATATGTGTGTATGTGTGAGAGAGAAAAATAGAAAAATCACATGAGGTTTATTTAAATATTTTACGAAGTGCTTGCGGTTTGTGTTACTGTGAGGTTTTTTTTCTCACCTGTCTTCTCTGTCACTTTTGCTTTGTTTTCTTTAGGTTTTCTTTGTTGCAATTATCTCACTCACTGTTTGAGATCCTCCTGTATTTTTCTCTTATTTTCTCCCATTTCCTGTGCAACACCATATTGAGACATGGACTCTGAAACCCCATCCTGGTGCCTGTCTGCCTTCTACACCAACTGCAAATCTCTGCAGTCTGTGTTCTCGCCTGGACCAGGCTCCGCGAGCCTATGAGGCCCATCCTCACTCAGTTCCACTGACTCCCAGTCCCCCAACAGATCAAATTGAAAATTATTGTGCTCACTTTCAAATGGCTCCAAAGCCTCACTCGAATGACCTCTGCAACTTCTTGTGACCCTCCTTCACTGGCCCACTCCTTCCACTTAGCAAACACCTGCTCAAGGTCCCCTGCCCACTCCACCTCACTATCAATAGGTAAACATTCAGCAGTTCTATTCCCGTTCTCTGGAACTCCAGCCTGGAGTCTCTGCCGTGCCCCCACCCTCTCCACCTTGAAAACCCACCTTGAAGCCTTTCCCTTAGACTATGCTTTTAGCCACCTTTACTCTCCCAGCCACACCACCCCACCCACTCACCAGCTCAGGACTCCAGTCAGTTGTGTGACGCACTTTGAGACATCCTCCAGACATGAAAGGTTCTATATAAATGTAAAGTGTTGTTGTTGCTGCTATAATTGGGATCAGTTACATTGGGTAGATATCAGGCCACCACGTGAAATGTACAGCATTAACCAAAAAGTAATTCCATCAAGAGATGCACTCTCAGAATAAGTCGTACAACACTGGGCCAGCCTTGCTCTCTCTTTCATGTATCCCCACATCATGCCTCTGTCTCTCTTTTCTGACTGTTGGTCTCACTCTATCTCTGTCTGTTACAGTGTAAATGTATCAGATTGATGAATACACAATCTCTACATCAAGCTGCCAGTTTAACAACTGGTCATGGCAAAAATTATATAGCTGGTTGCAATGCGCAGATACTTGGAGTTTTCACAAGGTCACAAGAGAGGTTTATTTGGTCTCTTCTTCCTGAAAAGTTTTTCTAACTTCCTATTAAATTAACAAGGTGGTCTGAAATAAATCCATTGTCCCGGCCTCAGCCACATTTTTGATAGATCAACCTTGTTGCTGTCCTCTGCGTTATCCCTAGAGCCAAGACATCCTCTTCTCAGCGATGAGAACTATATATAGTACTCCAGGTGCTGACTACTGTACAGCTTCATCCTGACATATGGAAGCCTGATCTCTTGTGACAAAAAGCTAAGCCAAATAGAAGAGGGTGAACAAGCATTCAGGACTGAAAGATTTGACCTGTACACAGTTTTATGTGATCTAACCAGAATGTTCTGACCTGATTCATTCCTCTATAAGTTCATTCATCAAGTTTATCTTCCAAAAAAGCTGTGGTATAGCTCGCCCTCTAGAGGATAGCAGCTGTGCAATTTCTCTCACACTCCTGATTCTATGGTGATATTGAGTGCTGGACTCAACACTGATTTACGTATTGATAATTTTTCCTGTCTTTAAAAAAAATTGCTGTTCTATTTTAATGAAAAGCATTGGTGCCATTCTATAAAGTGCTGGGGGAATACTGGATTATTGGAGGTGTCGTCTCTTGGATGAATTGTTAAACTGAGGTCCTGTCTAGCTATTGAGGTGGATGTTAAAGATCCTATGATCTTGAAAAGAGAATGGAGCTTGTATCAGTGTCCTGGCCAACAATCTCACAAATATAATTAGTCATTCACTTCATTTGTCCTGTAGCTCAGTGGTTAGAGCAATCACTTCCCAAGCGAGAGACCTGGGTTTGATTCCCAGGAGGGTGAAATGTTGGGCAAGTTTCCTTACTCCACAAGCCTCTGTTTACCAAGCAGTAAGTAGGAACCCAGTTGTTACTCGATTGGAGGATCGCTTTTCCGGGGATAATGAATCCCTCAAAAAAAAATGTGGTCACTCAATCCACGACTGTTTGTAGGACACTGCTGTGCGCAATTGGCTGCCGCGTTTCTCCCACAAATATACAGTTAATTCACTTCACAATATATTCTGTGAAGTGCTTTGAGATGTCTATAAGACGTGAAAAATTCATTTAATTCTTCTGGTAATAGAATGAAAATATCAAGCAAAAGTAATATTGCAGTTCTTAACAAGTCAGCAAATAGACAAACATTTATGGGAGACTCTTGTATGGTTTGATCAAATTTGATAAGCTGTGATTGTTGTTTGCAAATTGATTTATACAGCATTTTGTCACTTTTCTCTAGGAGTGGAAATTCCACTTGGGTTTAGATTTGCTCTATGTCCTCAGCATTTCAAAGCATCCAGAAATTGGCAAATTCTTCAATTCGGTCTTAATTTTGAAGTTGTTTTTCTATAAGTTAATTCTTGCATTTAACAGAGCCCCTTATCGATGACACACCTGAACAGCACCCCAAGGATTTACTATAAAGTGTAGTGACTGTGTATTTATCGGCAATGTTCCTTGAAGAACCACAAAAAGCATCTTCAAAGGTGAGACTGAATTCAGCAATTTACCAAATTCTGGAGAATTCCATAAATTCACTACCCTCTGAGTGAAGAAGTTTTTCCTCAACTCAGTGCGAAAGGGTTTACCCCTAATTTTAAGACTGTGACCCTTGGTTATAGTTTCTCCAACGAGGGGAAAAAGTCTCCCACTATTCTGTCGTGCCCCTTTATAATCTTATAGGTTTCTATAAGATCACCTCTCATTCTTCTATATTCTAGAGAATATAGGCCTAAATTGCTCAACCTATCCTCATAAATCATCCCCCTCATCCCAGGTACCAACCTAGTGAACCTACGTTGTACCCCCTCCAAGGCGAGTACATCCTTTCTTAAATAAGGAGACCAAAACTGCACACAATACTCTTGGTGCGGTCTCACCAGAGCCCTATACAGTTGCAGCAAGAATTCCCTACTCTTATATTCTAACTCTTTTGTAACAAATGCCAACATACTGTTAGCCTTCCTAATTGCTTGCTGTACCTGCAAACAAACTTTTTGTGACTGGTGGTCAGGGACACCCAAGTCCCTCTGAACGCTAACACTATCTAGTTTCTCCCCTTCTAAAAAAAAATCTGCTCTACTGTTTTTGCAGGTAGATGACTTCACATTTCTCTGCATTATACTTCATCTGCCACCTATTTTCCCACTCACCTAGCCTATCTATATCTTGTTGCATTTTTTTAATGTCATCCTCTGTGTTTACTCTCCCTCCTCATTTAGTGTCATCTGCGAATTTGGATATATTAAGTTCGACGTCCTCATCTAGATCGTTGATGTAGATTGTAAATAGTTGAGGCCCAAGCACTGATCCTTGTGGCACTCCACTAGTCACATCCCGCCAATCTGAAAAGGACCCGTTTATCCCTACGCTTTGTTTTCTTCCCATTAGCCATTCTTCAATCCATGCTAATAAATTGCCCTTAATTCCATGGGCCCTAGTCTTGTGGATTAACCTTTTATGCGGCACCCTATCGAATGTCTTTTGGAAATCTAAATACACTATATCCACTGATTTCCCCCTATCTAATCTACTTGAAGTGTCCTCAAAAAAGTCTAAAAGATTTGTGAAGCCATGTTGACTCTGTCTAATCATATTGTGATCCTCTAAGTATCCCACTACGACATCCTTAATTAAGGATTCTAGAATTTTCTCTACCACCGATGTCAGACTAACTGGTCTTTAGTTCCCCATCTTTTCTCTCCCACTCTTCTTAAATAGTGGTGTGATGTTTGCGATCTTCCAATCAATGGGAACCGTTCCAGAATCCAAAGAATTTTGGAAGATCAGACACAAGGCCTCCACTATCTCATGAGCTACCTCTTTTAAAACCCTAGGAGCAAACCATCAGGTCCAGGGGACTGTCATTTTTCAATGCCAACAATTTCCCGAGCACCAATTCTTTGCTAATGTCAATTTCCCTAAGTTGCTCCCTATCATTAGCCCCTTGGTTCATCTCTATTTCTGGTAAACTTCTTGTGTCTTCTAACGTGAAGACAGAAGCAAAGTATTTATTTAGGGACTCTGCCATATCTTTATCCCCCATTATAATAACTTCTGTCTCTGCCTGTAATGGACCCACATTTACTTTTGCTGGCCTATTCCTCTTAATGTATTTATAAAAGCTCTTATAATCTGTCTTAATGTTCCTAGCTAGCTTGCCCTCATAATCCATTTTCTCACACTTAATGAGCTAGTCAGTTTTTCTTTGGAGGAGGTCGGAATTTTTCCAACAACAAAAAAGCATGTCATTTGATCTTTCAACTGTTGCTGCATAATCTGAGACCTGGTATGTGGGAATAAATTGCTTCATTGTGGGTGAGGTGAAAGGTGACTGAATATTGTCATAAATTTTTGTTTATGTGCCACTGGACAATGTTGCCAAGCTATAAACACATCTTTAAAAAGACTGTTACCACAATATTGTATGTTTGAGATGTAATCATATACCTGAGGATCAATGGATTGATTCCCTTGGCAGCTGAGCACTTATTTACCACCGGTGGCTGAATGTATTGACTTTGGCACGATAATGGGACTTTCTCATTAGAAGCTGACATTGCCCAGCCAGGAATATGACATATTGGATATCAACTTCGGAATATTTATTGACAATCGTAGAATTATCCCTTAGAAATTCATGTTACGAGCATTTTCTGCAGCTAACAAAAAGTTTGATGCAATCATTATTTTTAATTTAAACAGATTATATCGTAATTGGAGAAAAATTACTGTTCACCCTCTGTGGTGGCCCAGTGTGCATTTATCAATGTCTACAATTTATTTCAAAGCAGCAGATTTGATTTAGATTTGTAAGGGTTCAACTTGAGTAAAATCTGGCTAACAATTTCCACTAAAGTTGCCATTAACCTCATGGCTGTTTGGGGAACAACGCTATGCACAGATTGGCTACTGTATTCGCCTACAAAATACATTGTCACTTCACTTTACAGTGTATCCTGTGAAGTCCTTTGGGACATCCGTGTATGAATCCCTCCAGTCCAGCTTTCTCCCATCCATAGCACCGAGACCAATCTGGTCAAAGTCACCAGTGACCTATTCGTCTACCTATGCTAGGGATCGCTCTGCTTCCTTATGTGTTGTTCAAGTGGATGTTAAAAATCTCACGGCACTATTTGAAAAGAGAAGGTCTCCCGGACTTGGCCAACAATCTCCAAAATAAAGTTGGTCACTCACTCCTTGGCTGTTTGTGAGATATCGCTGTGCACAAATTGGCTAATGCATTCACCCACCCAATCACAAAGCCCCTATATCCTGTAAAGTGCTTTGGGACAGCCTCCTGATATGAAAGGCGCTGTACCAAATGTAAGGATTATTATTTGTTGTCCTCTATCTCTCTGCTGACTTTGATACTGTTGACCACTCCATCCTTCTCCTCTGCCTTTCCTCTCAGTTCCATCTGACTGGTTTTGCCCTATCCTGGTTTGGCTCCTACTTATCCCAGCATCTCCTTTTTAACTTTCCCGGTGGCTTCTCCTTCCGCCCCCGCACAGTCACATGTGATGTTCCTCAGGGCCTTGTCACTGGTTCTCTTGTCTTCACGATCTATATGCTCCCAGACTGCAGAGATGGGGTTCAGTTCCAAATATATGCAGATTACACAAAACTCTAACTTTCTGCCTCCATCCTTGACTCTTTCACTGTTGTTCCAATCGATCCTCTGGCTGAGCTCAAACTTTTCTCCTGCTGAATGTTGATAAGACTGCAGCTGTCATGCTTGGCTGCTATCAGCACCTTCTTACCTCGGGCACTGACAGCATCAACCTTCATGGTTGCATATTTGCACCCTGCGGAGCTGGACCGGAGTCTCGATATCTTGCTTGAACCCCAACTATCATTCAAACCTTACATCCGTTCTCTCACTCGCTCAGTTTTACCCTCACCTCCACAATATTCTCCGCCTCCACTAATTCCTCTCCCTCTGGGCTGCCAAGTCACTCACCCATGTCTTTATTACATCCTGGTTTGATTATGCCAACACTCTGATTGCCAGACTCCTCATCTCTTCCCTCACAAGGCTGCAGACTAACCAGAACTCTGCAACGCAGGTCCTCTCCTACACTAGGCTCTACATCGCCCCCATTCTTGCTCGGCACTACTGGTTCCCCATCAAGAGATTAAGTTCACAATTCTCGTTCTCAAATTTAAAACCCTCCATGGTCTTCTTCCAACCTACCTTTGTGACCTCCTTCACTCTTACCGACCCAGTGTCCCCTTCACTTGGTCAACACCAACTTATTCCAACTTCCCCACTCTATCCCCCAGTATCTGCTGGCAGGCTTCAGCCACTTGGCACCTGCTTTCTGGAACTCCCATTCCCACATCCCTCCGAATTGCTCCCTCCCTCCCGACTTCCAAAACTTACCTTTTTAACCGCACTTTCAGTCATCTTTCCTTTTGTAAGAAAAGAGTTAATTTTAACTCTATATTCTCTGTATTGTCAAGTGCTTTGGGATGTCCTCCCAGCATTCACTTTGGGATGTCAGGCTCCACCACTGTTAAGCGCTCTAAGATGCTATCCTGGAGGGCGCTATATAAGTGGAAGTTGTTGTTGTTCTTGAAAGGCATTAGATGTGTAAATTGCATGTATTATGTTGTATCATTTGACTAAATAATCTAAACATCTTATGTTTTCATTTTATCTTCAAGTCTATCTTTTTGGGGGTTCAGATGGACATTAAAGATCCCATGTTATTATTTCAAAGCAGAGCAGATTGTAAAGGAGCAGACTGCTATTCCTCCCTCATCCAAATTCATCAGAAACAGATTAATTTGGCCATTCATCTCACTATCTGGGATGTATTGCAGCCACAGATTAACTGCTGCATTTTCCTACATAATAAATCACCACAACTCAAGATCACTTTGTGAAGCACTATGTAATGTTTGAATGTGGTAAGGCTATAGATCTAATGCATGTTTTAAGCCTCACATATCTGACATGTTCTTGAGATTCAAACATGTCTGGAAAGTCTGCCTGTAAGCACAGAGAGGCAAAACAAAGAAAACCACCACACCTGCGATTCAGGTATGATCCCATTCCCTTCCATAGACATGTACAGCGAAGAAGAAGGCCATTCGGCCCATGGAGCCTGCAATGCCTCTCTGTCTCTCCCCTGCCCCCATTGTTGCTATTTCAATGAAGGATTTCTGATGTCACTTGCTGTGTGTTGCCATAAGCAGGAAGCACCATTTACGTCACTTCTTACGCATCATACATGAGGTTACGTTCGATGAAGTGTAACTTTTTCCTCTCAGTTATCTGAGCTTATATTCCCTCTTCATTCCAAATTCATCCACAAATTCAAATTAAATGGCTGCTCATCCCATTTTTGGCTATGGATGGTTGCTGGCAAAGATTAATTGCCACATTTGCTCATAAAACAACATTCACTTAATTTCTGATCAAGTTTATTTTTCAAAGCTTTTCGAGAATGGTATTTTAAACAATTGCCATTGAAAATGCTATATCAATGCAAGTTGCTGTAGTTTGTATTTTAAAATAATAAAAATCCTTGCAGTTTAATGACATTTCAAAGAGGTTACTAGTGATAATACAACTGGCTATAAACCACATGAATTTCAAATTGACAGCAACCAAATGCCCAGATCAGGGTGAACCTCATTATAATAATAATAATAATCATGCTTGCATTTTATACAGCACCTTATCAGGTCGTAAAGACATCTCACAGCGTTTATCATGGATGTAAAATAATATTAATAATAATAATACTTGCATTTGATATAGCGCTTTTCACCTCTTCTAGGCGTCTCACAGCTCTTCACAGAATAGACTGTAAAGTGAATTGACTGTATATTTGTGGGTGAAATGCGGCAGCCAATTGCGCACAGCAGTGTCCCACAAACAGTCGTGGATTGAAGTGACCAATTTATTGTTTTTTTCTTGAGGGATTATTACCAGGCATGTGGAATAAGGAAACTTGCCCAAGGTTTCACCCTACTGGGAATCGAACCCAGGTCTCTCGCTTGCAAAGCGAGTGCTCTAACCACTGAGCTACAGGACAAAATGGGTTGAATATGTATTTTTGGGGCACAAGACGGCAACCAGTTTCGCACAGCAATGTCCCACAAACAGCCATTTCTGAGATTAAAGTGTTACAACGCAATGGACGGTCGAAAAATGGCCGTCTGTTTTAAAACTAATCTGTAATTTTGGTGTTGTTTCACATGCAGAAAATTTCCTGAACCACCCACTCCAAAAATAGGTGGTTCAGTGCAAATCCACAATGCAACAACTGGTTAAGGTTCTGAGCTTGGCAGATATGAACAATTTTATATAATGTGCAGAAATCTAAGGGAGGGGTCTCTAAAACTGCTAAGCATTAGGTGAAAGTCAAAACCATTGCAGGATAACTGAAAAAAAAATTCTACGCACTTTTGGTCATCTTTGGCCTCCCCACCCCAGCTTCAGGCCTCACCCCCAGCTTAGATGCCTATCAGCACTGTGAAGCGCTTTGAGATGTCCTCCAGACATGAAAGGCGCTGTATAAATGTAAATTGTACTTTATAGTTTTTAGCAACAACAAATTACATTTGTATAGTGCTTTTCACGTTGGAAAGGCGCTGGAGAGTCAGGGATTTGGACTCACATTTGGGGAATCACAGAAAAACCTGGGCATACACTCAATTTCCTTCTGGAGAACATCAAATAAATCTCCCAAGTCCAGAACTGCTGCAGGTCGGAGCATTGAAGCTTGTACAGAGCAGCCATCCATCCTGCAGGGGGAAATCAACACAGAATATAACAATTTTGGAATAATCGGTGGGAGCATTGGCAGGCTCACTTGGGAGATTTCTCTGCATTTAAAAATACCTTTGAGCAGCATTATTTTCTTTCAAAAAAATTGCTCAAACGCCAACTTTACAGCTTTACAATAAAAGCACTTTGGATAGGTCCTCCCGATGTGAAATGGGCTTTACAAATGTAATTTTGCATTGTAAAAGCAATGCACCCGGACATTTGAGCTGGTCTGTTGCTCTGACAACAGGAGACGCTATCTTCTCTCGCCCAGATTGAAACTGACAAGATCTTGCAGCAGTGAGACTGACTTTAGCAAAATCTGTTTCTGCGATCGTTACAGAAATCTCTGTGAAACTTTTAACTAGCATTCCTTCAGAGGGTGAAATATGACTGGAGCGGAGACAAGTGCAGCACAATTGAAGCACAGAAAAGGTACAATTCATTTTGCCTTCCAAAGGAAGTCAACAGAAGGAAAGCAGGTGTCAGATTGTTGGATCATATGTTGAATACTAAAGTATATAAGACTTGGTGCACTTCACTAAAAGGCAGTGCTATCTTACGTCTCTAGTATTGTATTGTAGATGGTGGAGTTTTCATACTCCCTCCTGGTGCAAATTTATAATTTGTCCACTTACACAGATACACAGATACCAGTACATCTGCCCCCCCACCCACCCTCTCCCCACCCCCCCCCCCCCCCCACACACACACACACCAGCTTCAGAGATAAATGCTTTTACTGTATGTTCATTCATCAAAGTAACTGATAGAGGGATTCATTACTGCTGTTTGTTTCATTCTTTCTTCCATCACTTAGCAACCATCTCCAGTCAAAAAACAGACTGTTGATTTCATTTCACAATGAATTTGGAGGCTGTCTGTTGTGAAAATGTGTGCTATGCTGGCCTATTTTTAATTAAAACTTTTACTGTTAAATTTAGCAAATATTGCAGACTTTCATCTTCCTGTGCCCACATCCCTTGGCTGCCACCCCCAGCTCAGCCTGCAGTGTTAAGGAAGCACTTTATGTCCTCCTGACATGAAAGGCGCAATATAAATGTAAATTGCATTGTATTATTGTATATTTTCTCAATGCCATATCTGTTATCACAATATTTGGAGTGTTTGAAAGATCTCAGAGTGGATTCAAAGTGCAAATGGTAATATCTAACGAGACGCTAGGAGAGGTCAATTATAACTATACAGACATATTCATTTTTACTCATTTAAAGTTTTATTTTGCAAAATATCTACCATTGAAGAGTTGTGTGGAGTATACGGTATTTGACTATTTGGTGTGAATGCCCTTTAGCAGGCTGTGACGGTGTGTCTACACCACAGTATTTGTTTAGTCTCTATGTGGTACAGGCTGTTTGTCTTTTCTGAGAAACACTGGCAAAATATACAGTCAATTCACTCTACAGTATATTCTGTGAAGCGCTTTGAGACATCTCGAAGATGTGACAAGGCGTTATATCAAATGTAAGGATTGTTATATTGTTATTATTAATGCTCAGGATTTATAGGGATGTACCCGTTTCCACAGCCCCTGAGAGACGTCACTTTTCTCACCACCTGTTGGAGAGCAGTGAGAAATGGCTAATTCATAAGCCACAGGGCAGGCTCTACATACCACACAGATATGGAGAGGAATTAGATTACAGGCCTCAAGTACAACACGTGGAGCCACACTACTCTGAGTAAGTCACTGGATTACTGATGTCAACCAGTCAAGTAAAAAACAAATGACTTAAAATAATTGGCAGTGGTGGCCAATCGTTTGGTCTGCCAACAAAAGACATTTTCTTGCTTGAATATTTCTTGATTTGTGCCATAAATAAAGAAATATTCAACCAAGAAAAAACTGGAAACATACTACAAATTGAACACAGACTTATCTAGACTAATGCAATGTTTGGGGTGGTGGGTGGGGCGGGGGGACTTCTTGACAGCCCTGCAGGCCTGAAGTAATTCAAATTACTTGCAACCAGACGTAAGTATTGCAACATAGCTTTCAAACTTTGTTCAGAATTGTGAGGTGGGCCTGGATGATCAGCAATACCTCAGGATAAAAGTGGCTCCTGTTACTCCAGTGTTGAGTGTTGCCAGACTGCACTGGCTGCCTATCCCAGAGAGGATCGATTTCAAGATCCTCACCCTTGTATTCAAGTCTCTGCACTCCTCCGCACCCCCCTACCTCTCTGACCTCCTCTCTCCTCAAAACAGTACCCGTTGCCTTTGTTCCTCCGGGTCTGGCCTCCTCCTCATCCCCCGAGTCCTCCGCTCCAGCCACTATGCCCCGAGGCTCTGAAACTGCCTTCCTCACTCCCTTCATCTCGCTCCCTCCCTTCCAATTTTCAGGTCTCTGCTGAAGACCTTTCTTTTCGACCGCGCCTTTGGTCACCTTCCTCCCCCTCCCCCTGGCTCAGTCCCGGGATCCATTACTGTAAAGCGCTCTGAGACGCTATCCGGCGTGGAGGGCGCTATATAAATCCAAGTTGTTGTTGTTGAGTGATAGTGTTAGCTAATGATGGGACAAAGATTTATTTTATAAAGCTATATATATTTGTTTTCTCATACCTCCAAAAAACCAACCCTTTCATACACTGTGCGGTTTTGGTAGGTTGAAATCCAATAATATTCCAACACATGGTCTGGAGTCCCCATGTCTTAGCTCCTGCCAACCTGAGCTCCTTCTCCCCTACCCCCTTACTTGGCATAAGTCAGTCCCTTCATTGTAAAGCACTCTGACGCTATAGTCTATGTGAAGGCACTATGTAATACAAAATTGTTGTAATACTTTCTGCGATTAGGTGTGCAGGATGTGTTCCTCCATGAAGAGAATGCTCTCACCATTCCAGACAAATAGACATTTCCATACATATGTCTAACCCTCAGTAGTTTGCTTTGGACACTCTTAAGTATGGCGATGAGTTTCAGTATGTATCAGACACCCACCTGACAAAAAATCAACAGTTTGACCATTTCATTTTCTCTTAAAATATGTTCTCAAACGATGATTTCAACAGTTATATTTCTATGTTTATAAATGAAGAATTCTTTGCCCTCTCTGTTTCACTTTATCCATGTCATCACTAGGTAATAAACTCATGCAGAAAAACAGTGCTCTGTTTCACACACATCAAATTCACAATGAATTCGGGCCCCTTGTGTCATAACAATTCTACTCCCCCATTGTGCTCCACATTGAATCTTCAGAGAGGTTGACCAGTGTGAAAAGAAGCACGGTAAACAGACAACATAAAGTCTATTTCCACACATGGCTGAACTTGTGGCATCTTCCAGCAACACTGCATTCATGTATGAGTTGTTGATGAATTCACCAGAGGAAGTTCCAACCAACAGCTCTAAACAATAACTGGTCTACCAGACTGAGACCGGTACATTTGTTACAGTCCAGTGGGAGTGTGAATGTATTCTATGTCCAATTTATGCTTTGTGAACTATGCCTATAAGCACAACCTTTTACAAACCATCAGAAATAACTCAAAGATGACTTTACTGCTTCCACCCCAGAACTGGAAGAGCAGAGAGTATGGACAGGAGAATAGGGTTCACATTTTTGTAGTGTTTCAAATTTCCAGTGGAAATTTTCTGCTATATCTTGATGGGGGTGGTGGTGGGGGGTGAGGGGGGGTTGGGGCTTACTGATGAGGGTACTAGTGTTTAGAATGATGGTCTTGTTCCATAACAGAACTGTTGGTGGGATAGAGGAACAGGTGGTAGGCCAGAATTAGATGTTTAAATAGGCCTTCTTCATCCAAACAAATCTTGTGAGGTTTAAGTGATGATTTATTATAAAATTAACAATTGCATTTTGAAAAAAAAGTACTTTTTACATTAGGAGGACATCTCAGAACACTTCACCGGATTCATTGTAAAGTGTAGTGTCTGTGTATTTTTGATGGTGAACTTTATTTGCAAAGGGCAGCAAAGAATGTTACTTGTCTTTTTTTGTCAGCTGAATGTCTGATACATTTGGAAACCCATCATCGTGCTTAAAAGTATCCAAACCAAACTGATAATTCCATGCATCCCACTTACGCACAGAAATTCCAGAGATAGATTGTTCGACTAGAATGTTATTTGTAAAGGGCAACAGACCAGGGTTGAATAGTAGTGATGTGGAGATCACAGAATATTACAATGTACAATTACATTTATATAGCGCCTTCCACATCAAGAGGACATCATAAAGCAATTGATTTGCTGGGCTACCTTACCTAAAATGCTTCAGTCATCTTATGCACTGGTTGAGTTAGTTGGATCGAGCAATGAGGGAGATTGATATGCTTCACATGTATTTTGTCTCCTTTTCTTTGCCTGTTTGTAGCTGTGGTCCTGATTGGAGCTCGAGACTGCGCTGGATCCCAGAGCCTCGCTACTCGGATGCTCCATATCCTGCTATTAAAGCAATTACATTTCCTGAGGAATTTCGACTGATGAGACATTTTCCTAGTAAGTCACTTATTTTAAGCTTTGACAATTGCTTTTCTGAAATGCTCACTGTTCCATGTTCTCAAGTAATAATATATAGGGTGAAAATGCAACTTGTGATGTGATAGTTATCATACTGCCAAAATGTTTTGTTCTTTTAAGTACAATTGGACATTCACTTCATGGTTGTTTGTGCAAAATTGTTGTTTGCAAATTGGTGGGTTCGCCTACAAATAGACAGTCACTACATAATAAAATCCTGTGAGGTATTTCAACGATGATAAGGTGCTGTATCAAATGCAAAGATTATTATTTCTTTTTTATTTGGTTGGTAATCCATTGAATTTTCCCATATTCTCCCCCACCCTCCACATACACACATACATCTCACCCAGGCTTAAAGGATCCGAGAGAGACTTTGGGCCTTTGTAAGTCCTATTTTATAGTTACCGCTTTGAACTACGACTTTTGGGCAGGTTCCTGGGCACTCTGGCCACTGAGCCTCCCTTGAGATTTTTGCAGTAAGCAGAGTGAGCTTTCTCCTTCACCATGATCTCTGTTCTGCACCTTCGCAGCACGGCTGGACTATTCTAACGCTCTCCTCGCCAGTCTCCCATCCACTACCATCCATAAAATCCAAATCATTCAGAACTCTGCCGCTCTCATTCTCACCCGTACCAAACTCCACTCCCCGATTACCCCAGTCCTTGCCAGACTGCACTGGCCCCTATCCCAGAGAGTATCTATTCCTGAAGACCGTCCAGGAGTGTGAACCCATGGGTGTTCCTGGCTTTGGCAGAAGGATTGGGTACGAAAACCGATTCCAAAAGTCAAGACAATGCTTTGGTTCCTTTTTTTATGACCTTCCTTTACATTGTGATGTCGCCGCGTGGAAATGTGAGATTCTTCTCCTAGAATCTCCTCGCTCTCACGTCTAATGAATGTCTAATGCTCATTTGAAGAGAAAAGGGGTAATGAAGATCCAATCAAGGTAAGTTTTGTTGTAAATATACTCTATGGAGGGCCTGTTGGGAATTGGAAGTGGCCATTGAGTGCAAGGCCCTGCAGGCCAGAGAGTTGCAAGTTCATATCTATTGTCTATCCTCAATTATGGAGTCTCAATTGAGACAACAACTGGTAACAGCACTATAATTGGCTTCAGTGCATCTGGATTAGAATGGAGAAAATCAACCTGGGTTCCTGACTACTCTCTGATGGCCCCTGCTGAAAAATGTGTGTCTGTATATGAGGATTTTGGGTGAGGGCAAGATTAGATTTAGTTAAGAAGCTCCCTATCCACAGTTGAAGAGTTTGCTAACCCTCACTATCAGTGCTCACACTTGAATAATGACCGTGTGCGTGAGGTACCAGAATATTACTGACATCTGGTCCAATGAAAGGGAAAAGAGTGAAACAACTTCAGGAGAGGAGGATGGAGGGAGAAATGTTATGTAAAATAGTCTTTCCCAGAATCTTTTGTAATTCGTGCACAATTTAGGTGCCAAGTTTAAGCCCCAGCTTTCATTTCTACCCCACATCTGTTCCCTGATCAGACCAACTTTTATCCACCTCCGTCACATTGCCCACCTCTGTCGGTACCTTACAATAAAAGCAGCCGAGACCTTCGTCCACACCTTCCCAGCTGGACTATTCCAATGTTCTCCTTGCTGGTCTCTCCCTAGCTCCACAATACACAAAATTCAACAAATTCAGAACTCCGCCGCCCAGATTCTCACCTGCACAAAACCTGTACCCCCATCACACTAGTCCTTGCCAGACTCCACCAGCTCACAATTACTGAATGGATCGATTTCAAGATCCTCTCGCTCGTTTTCAAATCCCTTCATGCCCTTGCACGTCCCTACCTATCTAATTTGCTTACCTCCCACTACTCCACCCGATGCCTCCAATTCAGCTGGCTCAGCCACTATGCCCCGAAACTCTGGACCTCTCTCACTCAATCCCTCTGCCTTGCCCCCTCCCTCCCCACTTTCCAATCCCACCTAAAGACCTTCCTTTTTGATCACGCTTACAGTTACCTCTCCCCTTCCTCACCCACTGGCTCAGTGCTAAAGTCCACCACTATCAGGAGCTCTGGGACACTATCCCACTTGAAGGACACTAAATAAATGCAAGGCATTTTTGTTCTTGTATTTTATATAATGGAAACAGAGAATATGTGAATGCCTGTATTAATGTAGACAAGTAATTTGATCATGTATTTTTCCAGGTAACTCTAAGACTAGCTGTATTCAATTTCCTCAGGGTAAATCCCCAAACAATTTATCTTTTGTAAAAATATTTTCATACCTGGGAGGAGAAATCATTAATATTTTGCACTTCTTGGCAGCAAGTTGTGACATGTGACAAGGCTGCAGAGCTTGAAGAGAGATGCTCAGATGTTTTAAGTAGGGTCTCTTCCCCCAGCGATCATTTATTGCAGGAACATGTATTGGGTTACATGGGGGTTAGTTTCTCTCCTTTTCTATTTATTTTTTAAATTGGTTTTCTGTTTGTAAGATCAGAAAGTCAAGTGCATTCATTGAAAAAAGTATTGGACAATTTTTTTTTATTTGTGTGGTAATGTATGTTGCAATGATATATATAACTTGCATTAAAGCATATTATTGGGCTCTTGCACCAATATAACCTCTGAATTGAAATTGGGTTCCATCAATTTTTAGTGATAGCACTGTTATCATGGGCATCACTTCAAAATGCCAAATTGAATGAGAGCAAGGAGCAAAGAAAGTGTAGGAAATGATCTGTCATTTGCCATATCTAAGCAGCGAGATAGCAAATAGTTTGCTGGCTACCTTACCTAATCAGCTGAATTCAAATCATTAATAATCATGCTTATGATGTAAGGTGGCCTGATCACATCTGGACTGGTTATTGGACTATAAAGGAGGGTGTTCAAGATCTAGAGGCAGTACACAGTAGAGCATTCAGACTGAGCCATAGTTTTGGGGATGAGTTGTGAAGAATAACTAAGTCAGATAAGACTCTTTAGTCTTGGAAAGAGCAGATCATATATAAGCAAATACGATGATTAGTGGGATGGCCCTGGCTTGGTGTGAAGGGAAAGTAAGCCTGGAATAATAATATCAGCTATGTCATGAACAACAACAACTTGCATTTAAATTTTTAAAAAGCACCCTACGTGAAGGGGCGGGTCGTGGAGCACTTAATAATTGAATAGTTTGGCAACGCACTGGGAGAAAGGGAAAGAGATGGTAGGCATGGTCGATGAGTAAAATCTTCAAGTATGATGTAAAACGAGCAAAGAGGGGGCAAGGAATTAAGGAAAGGAATTCCAGAGGATCAGGGCATCGAGGCAATAAGACAAGAGGAGACAAGTTCAAGGTTTTAAAAGACCACGTTTAAGACACAAACTGTTTTGTCACACAGAGTGTAAGCAATAGTTAAAACAGTTTATTACAAGCACAGCTGCACTTATGTAAGAAGCATAGGAGGACAGTAAGGTTGATATTCCGGAAGGATGAGATCAAATGGGCCCAAGGGGTTTCTTCATTTGAACATCACATGATCTGAAAAAGCATCCGTTCTCCTGTTTCTAACAGTGGCGAACAGAGATTCAATCAAGGAATGGAGCTTTGAGTATCCATTGGCAAATAAATTGGGAAAGCAGTGTTTCATTGATGGTGTGTACCTCACTAACAAGAGCAAAATGACCGAGATCACGCTAGCCATGATGTTAGGAAGGAAAAGACTTGGTAAGTTCCTTCATTCCTCTGGATGATAATAGTTCCTATCTCAAGCTAATAAAGCTGTATTTGGAGGCACCCATCATTATGTCCCACTGAGTGGCCGAGTGTTCAAGTTGCACTAACTATCTTGAAGAGTAGGCCATTTAGTGAGACATGATAATGGGTACCCACAAGTTCAATATTATGACTCTGGACAGCTTGATAGGCGACCTTAAGGTATTGACTGGAAGATACAAGGGGCATTAATAATTAAAACAGGTTATCTGCCCTAATTGTTCATTCATGTTTGTCTTGGGGTTATGGTGGACACCAATATTTGCTTGCACACTGCCCGTTTAAGATTATGATGAGAAGAAATGAAGAGCACTCTGGTCATTCTTGTATCTGTTCAGTAACAGTAACATCACAAGGTTCACTTGGCTGCCATTTTCCTTTTGGAGGTCTGAAAATGAACCAGCTTCCAAAGTAAGACTGAATTTAAGAATTCTCCACATTTTTGCACAATCTTAAATTTTAAGCAAAAATGGGCCTTAAATGCTAAGACTAGGTGGAATCTGAAATAAGGTTATTTCTTTATAATTCCAAGCACACATGCAGCTGTGTTATTTATACCAACATGCATTGCAACTTACTATATCTGCGGCAAGATTTGTTTTCATAGCATTCATAAAATCATAGAATCTTACAGCACAGAAGAAGGCCATTCAGCCCATTGTGCCTGTGCCGGCTCCTTGAAAGAGCTATCCAATTAATCCCACTCCCCATAACCTTGCAATTTTTTTCCTTTTCAAGTATATATCTAACTCCCTTTTGAAAGTTATTATTGAATCTGCTTCCACCACCCTTTCAGGCAGTGCATTCCAGATTGTAACAACTTGCTGCATAAAAAAAACCTTCTTACCTCCCCTCTGGTTCTTTTACCAATTATCTTAAATCTGTGTCCTCTGCTTACCAACCCATCTGCCAGTGGAAGCAGTTTCTCCTTATTTACTCTATCAAAACTCATCATAATTTTGACCACCTGCATTAAAACTCTACGTAGAACAATCCTGACAAGAGAACAGCTTCTCTGGTCTCTCCACATAACTAAACTCCCTCATCCCTGTTATTATTCTGCTAATTCTCCTTGCACCCTCTCCAGTACCTTTTAAACTGATGAATGTCGTAACTGACATTCAGCTAAGGATGCCCCATTCAATTGGTGCAAGAAGACATCCTTAGTTAAAGGTTATACTTGTGATACAATCAGGAGCTCGCTTGCGGGTGAATACATATTGCTCTCATTGTTATCTGATTACCATAATAATAATAATAATAATCCTTGCATTTGATATAGCGCTTTTCACGTCAGGAGGACGTCCCAAAGCGCTTCACAGAACATACTGTAAAGTGAATTGACTGTATATTTGTGGGCGAACGCGGCAGCCAATTGCGCACAGCAATGTCCCACAAACAGCCGTAGATTGAAAATTATTAATTTATTATTGTTTTGGGTTTTGGAGGGATTATTAATGTGAATCATTCAATTACATTATAACAATATTGATATCTGGACATTTCATACAGCAACATGTTTGTACATAGCAGAAGGATTCGAGGTGAGAAGACTAATTTGGCTTTTCTGTGATTGCACTACACAGTCATTGATTGCAGGAATGGGATCCCTGAGTCTACTCCAGGTGACAAGGCCTTTTATACTCCAGAATATAGCCCCGACTTCCACAAACTGAGTTCAGCTAGAACTCTGAATCACTTTGGGTTTGTTATTATTTCCTTTTAACTGAATAACTTGCTATCTGTTTATCCAATGTATAATTTCAAGAGAAACTACAATATCTGGTTTCAATGTATCTGTCAGACATGAATATTTTATTGTGCATGAATGGTAAATATGTAATGGAAAACATAAAATAGTGGGATCCGGATGTACCACTAAAATGCAATAGAAGGCCAAGGAATATTTGAGACGTGCTGAATTTCTACGCAGGACCAAAACATAGTTAAATCAGAAACTCAATAATATTTGGTATATATAAAATGATGAAAGGCATCCAATTATTGTGTCTGGATATGTTCTTATTGTATAAAATGCAAAGTAAAATGTTGACAATGAATCATTTATATTTTGTTCTCTAACATTGTGGAATGTTCTGCTTCAATATTTAATTCACACTCTTAAAATATTAATCTGTGGGTGCTCAGTTTGGAAGTCTGATCTACTATTTTATGTTCCTGTAGCATCAATAAACACAGGGCTGAGCCTCCTACAGCTTTGCAGAAGATGTATTATTTATCTTAGTTAAAGAGTTCTGCTTCATAAATTTTAGCATTCATTTTGCATTATGGAGATAAACAGCCAAAGAATTACCTCATATTATTCAAGGAGTTATATTGTGTTTGGGATCTTATCTGATTAATTTGTATGTGGAAGTACAACAACTACTTTGTCATTGAGGTTATGGTTTTATGATAGAGGTTACATTTATTTGGGACACATTTTACTTCCCAAAGCACTTCCTCCAGGTGCAAGGTGACATTTATATTGCCATTTTTCAAACAAGACTCCCCTCACCTCCATTCACTTAACTGTTCACAACAACATTCACAACAAATTTACATTTACAGTATTTTTATATTTTTCCTATTTTGATGTGTCTTTTTGAGGCTGAAGAGCCCTCCTTTATCTAATGTTTTGCATAGCTCAGCCATTTAACTATTTTTACATAGAATTACGTACATAGAATATACAGCACAGAAACAGGCCATTCGACCCAACTGGTCTATGCTGGTGTTTATGCTCCACATGAGCCTCCTCCTGCCCTTCCTCAGCTAAGCCTACCAGCATAACCTTCTATTCCTTTCTCCCTCAAGTAGTTAACTAGCTTTCCCTTAAATAATAATAATAATAGTTATAATAATAATAATCCTTGTATTTGATATAGCGCTTTTTGCATCTTTTAGACGTCTCAAAGTGCTTCACAGAATATACTGTAAAGTGAATTGATCGTGTATTTGTGGGCGAAATGTGGCAGCCAATTGCGCACAGCAGTGTCCCATAAACAGTCGTGGATTGAAAATGACCAATTTATTATTGTTTTGGAGGGATTATTATCAGGCGTGTGGAGTAAGGAAACTTCCCCAAGGTTTTGCCCTGCCTTGTGTGGTGCACATCCACAGATATGAAGAGACATCAAGGGACCATGTTGCAAGGATGGTCAAGATGCATTAAATTAAATTAAATGTATCAAAATACATCTATGCTATTCACCTAAACTACTCCTTCTTGAGAAGAGATCAGCAGAATCCCTTGAGCTAGGCTGGCTGCAAGGTAATGTGCTTGAAACACAATATTGGAATCAGGTCAACTTTCTGGAGCAGTCTGGTTTCTGAGCCAGGTGGGTCCTGAGCAATGTTGGTGACAGATCATCCAGCCTGGCCCATTGACAGGACTTGAAGGAGCAGAGATTTTTCATGCTCAGCTCCTATTAACTCTGTGAGCTAAAGCACTGACAGGTAGGGTGGTCCTAACTGGACAAGCAGAAGGAAGCTTGCCTAAGCTTTGTTCTTTGCCAATCTGTGTCTATTGCTCTTTGAAATAAGGTGAACGGTGTGTGTCCCTCCAGGGAGAGAGTTTACATTGCATTCCAGACACAGGGAAATTTCCATGTTGCTGGATAGCATAATTCCTATATATTTGACCATAAAACTACTGCTTGAGTATTATTCTAGTTGATAATATGAAATTAAGTTTGCCTGATCATGCAATAACATTTTAATGTTTTCTACTTCTTAGAATATCACGCAGATTGAAAAAGATTACTACTGTTACCCTCCAGAAAAAACCTGGAGTCCCAAGGTGAGTGGTAAATTAAAATTTTAGCACAAGGTGCAAATAATATATGGATATCCATTACCTGCCCCCACTACCTCTCTCCCGAGCTGCCAAAACTCTCATTCACACATTCGCCATGTCCACGCTAAACTATTCAAACGCCCTGCTACCCAGGCTCCCCACTTCCTTTCCACACAAGCTGCAGACTATCCAGAATGCTGCAGCCTATGCACAATGCCTATCAGACCCACCCTCGCTTGGCTTTACTGACTCCCCAGTAGCTCCCTTTGCTCAGTGAACTCGTTCCCTATCTGTTCCCACCACCCTGGGGACTTTCGGCCATTCTGCCCCTGCTCTCTGGAATTCCATCCCATAGTCCCTCAGACTTGCTTGCTCTTTCCCTCTTTCAAGGCCCGACTCAAAATGTGCGTCTTTGACCGTGCCTTCAGTCATCATTCCCCATCCCACCCCACTCGGCTCCCATGCTCAGCTCATCCAACATTGTGAACACTTTGAGATGTCCTCCCAACGTGAGAGGTGCTATATAAATTGTATTGCATTGTATAAATGTAGTCTATGGTATTCCTAAGAACCTGGAATCTATCCGTTCATTCTCAAATACTGCTCTGCTGTGGTAGCAAATATACAGATAATGATCAAATAACAATAGGTCAGATTATTACAAACTGCAAAATGCATAAATCATGTTGATCTACCAAAGGGTTACTCATAATTAGATATAATATTGTCAGGTGTTTGATATTTCATTGAATTTTATTTGTTTGTTTTGCCAGTATACCATACAGTGTCAAATGGAAAATGCATCAGCTGGAGGAGGAGAAGCTTTCAGTAATAAATTTGGAACAGTGGAAGCCAGCACCTCCACTGGTTTTCACCAAGAGAACCAGAGAAAGTGAAAACCTATAAACCCAAAGTTGTTTTTGCCAGATTTAATTGAAACTATTTGTATATGGCTCTTCACTCGTGAGATCACATGAATCCAGTTCGCCATTCACATTGACTAATGTCAAAATTCCAGTGAAAAGGGAACTGTTTAGGAGAGAATTGCATTTTCCAACTACTCTCTGTGTAAAGATTTTTTGTGTTTATCTTGAATTTGTACTGTCTTGTTATTGACTCAGCAATCCTCTGTTGCTGTTTACCCTTTCATAACCCCACTTCATAACCTTGAATTGCTCTAGCAGGTCACGCCTTAACCTTTTCAGCTCTAGTGGAAAAAAGCCTGGATCTATCTGGCCTCTTTTCATAACTGCAACTCCTCACCCCAACAATGTGTCACAAGAATCTCAAAGATTGGTCAAGCTGAAGAAGGCGATTCGGCCGATCCAATCTCATTACTCCAATGTACTCACCTTCCCTCCATCACTGCATCAAGCTGCTTTTTGAATGAATGGCGTGTACTGTCCTCTACTGCCTTTTCTGGCAACCTGTTTCAGTTGGTGATTAACCTCTGTGTAAAGAAAAAAACCTTTTTGTTGCTTTGATATTCCTCAATGAGGCTCCAACATTGGGCATAATACTCCATCTGTGGCTTGTCTTAGGATATTGTACAATTTCAACATTACCTCATGCTTTGTATTCTGTGCTTTTAGATATAAAACCAAGATTCTCTACTTTCTTTTATTATTTTTCCAAAATGTACTATTTCATATTTTTCTACATTGAACTGTAATTTGGTGTCATCAGCATATTTCAATATTATATCCTGAATTCTTTAGTCCAGATCATTAATGTATATAGCAAATAAGACTGCCGAACAATGGAAAGGTTATTCAGTATGAGATTGAACTGTTTATAAGACTATGTTTTCTTTATTCTGCTAATAAATTAGAAGTTTATTAGTTACATACTAAACAACCACATTTGTAATTTTGTGAATGCACCTGACAACTGCACTCAATTCAATAACATTAGATCCATTCGATTATCCCCTGATAAACACTGTATTTCATGTAATAAATCTCGTTTTCTTATTATTAAGTCAATTCACGTTACAGCATATTCTGTGAAGCGCTTTGTGATGTCTAGAAGACGTGAAAAGTGCTATATCAAATGCAAGGATTATTATTATTATTATATGATCCCTATAAACAGAAATACAAGATAATAACATATTCAAAGAATTGTTTTGTTTTTTTGGTCTGACACATGTGGGAACCCATCACCATGCTTAAGAGTATCCAAACCAAGCTGAGATTTCCATGCATCCCATCTACACATGGAAATCCCAGAAATAGATTGTTGGAATGGAATGTGCACTCTCTCCCTGGAGGGATGCATCCTGCTTACCTAATTCAAGAGAGTATTAGGTTGGAGAAAGCCAAGGCTTAAGGACAGCAGAGGTGTGCATTGGGGTACTGCTACAGTTTAATCAGCTAAAACTACACAGTGTGCCATTGAGATTACTGACCAGCAAACCTCCTGGTGAGTGTCCAGCTTGGACCATGCTAGCAATCGCTTTGACTTGCAGGGTTAGCAGGAGCTGGGAAGTAAGAATTCCTTACCTCCAGTGACTGGTCTGCCCTTTCAAGTCCTGCTGATGAGCCAGACTAGCTCATCTGACATCAGCAGTGCCTTGTAGTATTATTGACCCTCCTGACTCAGGATCCAATCTATCAAGATCTGCACAGAGGGCTGACTCAATTCTGAGATTCCATGGCCAAGTGCATCACCTTGGAGTGAAGCAGAATAATGCTGACAGTGTGTCCATGCTAAAAAACCTAAAGTCCATTATCCCATGTTGCCCTGTATTACTGCTCTCCCCAAACTGGTAGGTATTCTGGAGAAATTAGATCAGATGGGCTGAAGAGCCTTCTTCATCCAGAATAATCTTGTGATCTTGGGGTAAAATTTGTGATGTTTTAATCTTTGCATTGTGTTATTTTATGTCATCATAAAGAGCCAATAGGTGGCAGCATCCATCCTTCTTCATCTGGGAAAGTGGAACACATTTCTTCAAAACTGATTGCCATCTTGGTATTCATAAAGTAGAAGTACAGAAGGTCTCCTCAGCAAAGTCTCCTCCTCTTCTCATTGCTGGAAAATAAATGTTGAACAATTTTTTTTAAAACGGAACTCTTACAATTTACAAAAAAAGGGCTTGCAATTTACAATTAGAGTTATCTCCAATGATCTTATTGGGGAGGACATTTGCAGGACTAAGGGGAGAGAGCAGGGGAGTGGGAAAGATTTGGATAGCTCTTTTCAAAGAGCAGACACAGACACGATGGGCCGAATGGCCTCCTTCTGTGGTGTATAATTCTATGATTCTATGTTCTGGTCTGAAGACAAAAGTTCCATCTAATGGGAGGGATGTGCTGCCACCTAGTGTCCATTTTGTCCAGTGTAATGTAACGGAACCTAAGGCTTTAAGTGTTTCAAACATTATCCCTCATAATATTATTGGCATATTGACATCCAATGATTCAGAGCTTATGTAAAATGGTAAATAAAATATTTTTCTACTTTAACCACACTCAGGAGGCGGGGTTTGGGTGATGACAGTGTTTATTTATATTTTACATTTTTATGGCAATTTACATTTAACATTCATATAGTACTTTTACATTGGGAAGTCCCTAAGCTATTACAATTTAGAATACTTCCAGGTAATTTTGTAAAACATATTTGCCTAAATGCAAATATGTTCTCTATTATGCTGAGATGGATAATGAACATTGCTGACAAACAGATGATAGTATTTGGGGTTGGAAACAAATCATCAGTGGAATGCAGCTTATTTTTTTGCATTTATAGCACGAGGAACACACAAAGTCAGACTTTCATTTGCTGCAATTGGCTCCATTGATCAAATTAGCACATGTTCTGTTTTGGGAAAGATAACATTTAATACTGTGGAAAGATTAGTCACTACCAGAACAATTTTCATATGGGAATTGTAAAACAGTTTGTCAATTCATGGTCTGTTACACTATCAGCCTCCAAATTACTTGCAAAGGTATTTTTTCTGGAGGATTAGTTCAAATACGTATTCAATGGGTAACCTAGAATGTATTCTAAAATGATTAATTTATTATGGGTTTGACAGAAAAACTATATTGGGTTATCAACAATGTGTTGCCAAAGATGTATTAAAACAGTATTTCTCCTTCATTATTCTCCACTATAGTATGCTCTAGGCTTTCTAAACTGAAAAGTTCCTTGTATCACTGCTCTGTTGGTATCAGCTTCTTCAGTTTTGTGAATTCACCTCCTGCTGTTTTTTGACTTGACAGCTGAATGTGATCTTCTTCACAATGTTAAATATTTCCTCTTATTTCTAGAGACTGTGCTAAGCAAAGATGCCATTATAGCATGTGCCTCTGTTGTTGGGTGGTTTAACTTCCTGTGCTAAAGGTGGCTGACCCATGTCATGTCTCCTTGCTAATTACGTTCATATCTCCTCTGTGAACCTGGGTCTAATTTTCTGATTAGATTTGATTGTATAGTTAACTTCCTTTTACTCCGTCTTGGCATGTGGACGACATTGGCAGTGCCCATCCCTGCATTTCCTGAGAAGGAGGGGGTGGGCTTCCTCTTTAAACCAGTGCAACCTTGCGTCGATCATATTCCCATTGTATTGTTTTGTACAGAGCGTGCAGCAATGAAAGAGCAATGTTATAGATCCATCAGGATAGCAAGTGACTTGGAAGCGAACATGGAGGTGCTGGTGTTGCAATGATGCTGCTGCTCTTGTATTGGATGCTGGGGGTGGAGGTCACAGGGCTGGAAGATAATATTGAAGCAAGTTTGTTGAGCTACTGCAGTGTATTCTGCAGAAAGTCCACATCAGTGCATCTGTGAGAGGCTATAGATCAGTGGTGGCCAAACCGTGGCCCACAGGAGCATCAAGAAGTGATCCGCTGAACATTCGCAGTAGTCTAGGTACGTCTGTGTTAAATCAATATCTTGTTAGTAGCTACTGAGTAGCAGGAGCTATGTGTGGTCCTAAATCAAGAAATATTCAATCAAGAATAATGTATTCGGTTGGTCAACCAGAAATGTTGGCTATCACTGATATAGATGTAATAGATGTTGATCTGAGTGGCTGAGTTGATTGTTTAGATTATTAATAACAGTGAACATCATTTATCTCTGATGTTTAAATAATTTTCCACGAAAAGGAAGTTAAAAGTCCATGGCGCTGAAAATGGGTTAAGCTACAGTTGCATTGCAAATTTGACTAAACATGCTTTTGTATCAAAAAAGTCCAAAATTTTAAGTTCCTAGAGATGTCAAATTCCACAATCATATCCGATATTTAATGTTACCCTAGAGTTGTTTTATATTGTCAGCCTAGACTTGGAGCCAATGTCCTGACAATAGGCATGAGTAACCCAACAACAACAACAACAAGATTCCATTTATAGAGCACCTTTCACGTCGGGAGGACGTCCCAAGGCGCTGGACAGTTGGGTCAGGACCCGAGCAGGGGGGAAATGGTCAGGGTGAGGGGAGGGAAGGGAGGGAGCGAGGAGGGGGTAGAGAGTTGAGAGAGGAGCATGGTTGTTTGTGGAAGTTAACCCCATGTCTGCGGATGATGTCACCAAGGGGGAGCATATAGAGGGTGAAGAGGAGGGGACCAAGGACAGAGCCTTGAGGGACACCACACGAGACAGTGCGGGGGCCGGAGGAAAAGCCGTTTGTGGAAACAAAATGAAGACGATGGGAGAGGTACGACCTAAACCACTCAAGGACAGGGCCTTGAAGGTTGAGGTGGGAGGACAAGCGGTGGAGGAGGATAGTGTGGTCGACCGTATCGAATGCTGCCGATAGGTCGAGGAGGACGAGGAGGCAGAGGGAGCCCTGGTCGCAGATGGTCAAGATGTCATTGGTGACCTTGACCAGGGCGGTTTCTGTGCTATGGGCAGCACGGAATCCTGACTGAAGGGGTTCGAATAATGCATGGGTGGAGAGGAAAGAGTGCAGCTGGGAGGCAACAATTCTTTTAAGGACCTTGGACAGGAAGGGGAGGTTGGAGATGGGCACGTAGCTTGATAGCTGCGACACATCAAGGGAGGGTTTTTTCAAAGTGGAAGTGATGATGGTAGTTTTTAGGGGAATGGGAATAGAGCCAGAGGAGAGGGACAGATTGATGATGTCTGTGATAAGTGGGGCAAGGAGGTGGAGCTGAGAGATACGGAGTGTAGTGGAGATGGGGTCAAGGGAGCAGGTGGTGGGTTTCAGGGACAGGATGAATTTGGTGACAGAGGGTGGGGAAACGGGTTCGAAGGTGTGTAGGGGAGGATGGGTAGGAGTTGGAGTGTGGGAGGGAAGGGGTGGGGGGTTGGGTGGAAGTTGGAGGGGGAGTTACCGCGGAGCGGATTCCCTTGATTTTGGATTCAGGGAAATCCAGCATCTCCTCGCAGTGAAGGTTGGAGGAGATCACCCAGTGGCAATGGTGCAACCAGCTGAGCTAAGCATCCACCACCTTCACTTGGCAAACAATCCTCCAGGTTAATCTGTTATAAAATGCTGTTTTGGATATTGTTTAAATGTTTTCAACTTCTACACTGAATTTACTTTACAGGAGGTGAAACTCGAACTTCAGCAATATTAGGAACAATATTTTGGAGAATGCAGCATCTAGAAACTGAACGGCAACAGGACTGAAAGTGGTCCAGCCCTGGGGAATTCCACTCACAGTTTTTTAAATGTGTTTAGCAGTGTTCCAAATGTCACATGCCAGAATAAATGATAAACTGACCTTTAAAGCTATCCTATCGGTGGGCACTGTGAATCAAATTAGTTTTTTTTCTGTTTCTGCAGGAAGACAAATGATAGCTCAGTTGCTCATAAGAAGGAATTATGTGTGACCAGGTTACTGTGTGGCACCCACAAACACAGCAAGAAACTAAGAATGAAGGGGAAATCTAAAAGGCATAAAGAGTTGCAGCACCTTATATACTTGGATGATGGGTGTAATTCTAAATACTGTCCATAAACATTTCAGTTCTCTTGTTACCACACCAATAATACATATGTCAGCCTGGCTCATTTCGTAGCACTCTTGTCTCTGAGTCAGAAGGTTGAGCATCCGTACTGAGAGTTTGAATTCACATAGTCTAGGCTGACAATGCAGTGCTGGGGGTGTGCTGCATCGGAGGTTCTGTCCTTCAGTTGAGACGTCAAAAAGGTGCGACTGTCTGACTAGTTGAGTGGGTGGTCAAAATCCCATGCCACGATTTGAAAAGAGAAGGCAGTTTCTCCTAGTGAACTGGTCAACAATCCCCCAAATAAAATTGGTCAACATGGTTGTTTGTGGGACATTGTTGTGTGTAAAATGGCTGTCGTATTTGCCTACAAAATACAGTCACTACTCTTTACTGTACACTTTATTCTATTCCAGGACTACAAAATCAAGTATTCCTTTCCTCTAACATTTTTCTGCCTTTTCAAAACAAATATCACTGATTGTTTAGTTTACAAGGCCTCTGGGCCGATTGTTTAGTTCACAAGCGCTCTGGATCGCTACCCTATGTGAGGGAGCTATACAGTTGAAAGTTGTTGTTGTTGTAGTATCACATAGGCAAGACATAGGCAAAATTCCGAAGAGAAAATACATTTACTTCAAAAGACTTATAGAAAGGTCAGCTACATCTGATTTCAAATAGTTTCAAGTCAGATAGGGCGATGTCATCTGCAGACACAGGATAAACTTCCACATGTATGCAGATGACACACAAATCTACTTTGTCTCCTCAAATACCAACTCCAGGTCCACCGATGTCCTATTAGCTTGTCTGGCAGACATCAAGGCCTGGATGAATGTAAACTTCCTGCAGCTGAATATGGACAAGATGGAAGCCATATTCCTTGGCTCCTGTCAACGTCTTCACTCTTACAGATCTAAACTCCTCAACTTCGCTGGGCTCTCCCTCAGACTCACCAGTGCGCAACCTAGGTACCCTGTTAAACCCCCAACTGTCCTTCATCCCCCACATCCGATCCTTGACCAGGACCGCCATCTTCCACCTCCACCACATTGCCTGCCTCCAACTGTACGCTACCCCAAATGCAGCCAAAACCTTTGTGTCACCTCCACTTGGATTACTCCAATGCATTCCTCGCCGGTCTCCCCAGCTCCACCATTCACAAGAAGCAGCTCATTCAAAACTTTGCTGCCCACACTCTGACCTGGACCAAATTCCATACCCACATCTCGCCAGTTCTGGCCAGGCTCCACAGGCTCCCCGTCACAGAACGGATTGACTTCAAGATCCTCACTCTCATGTTCAAATCCATTCACTCTCTGGCACCTCCCTACCTCTCCAACATCCTCACTCCCCAGTCCACCCCCCGGCGCCTCTGCTCGACTGGCACCGGCCTCTTGTTTATTCCTCACACCTCTGCCCCCATCATCAGAGGTCGTGCTTTCAGTCACTACGTCCCAAAACTCTGGAACACTCACTCTCAATCCCTTTGCCTTGCCCCTCTCTCCCCTCTTTCAAGTCCTGCCTGAAAACTTACCTGTTTGAACGTGCTTACGGCCACCTCCCCCCTCCCCCCCGCTCGGAGTCAGGCTCCGCCACTATTAAGCTCTCTGAGCCGCTACCCCGCGTGGAGGTTGCTAAATAAGTGCAAGTTGTTGTTGTTGTTGTAATTATCAATAGGGGTACATGTTGGAAATCTCAAAACAGATCAATGCTTATTGTAAGAAGTAACTGCATATCATATGTATGTTTGATAATCTATTTTACATCTGAATTTCGTTACCTATAAAAATAGTCAATGCAGTTCACAATAATTGTCTGTGAAGCACTTTGGAACATTTTGATATGATTTACTCGGGCAAAGCAAAGCTATGTGTATTTCGATTTGCACTTGTAGGCAAAGCTCTGCTCAAGAAGGTCCCAATGCCAGGGACTTTCTATGTTTGTGAGCAGTCAATCATTCAACCAGTTCCATACTTACATAAGAAATCTAAAGGGGAATCAAGCAGAGTTTAAAATATTCCCTTTGTACTGCATGAAATTATGAAACATTTTGGGTAGTCTCACTGTTAATTTACATTGGATGAATCTGGGATTGTTTATGAAAAACTAGTTATGCTGCATGGTTTACATTCATTTCATATGATACATTTACAGCATATTCTGTGAAGCTCTTTGAGACCTCTAGAAGATGTGAAAAGTACTATATCAAATACAAGGATTATTATTGCATTAATAACACATATAACATAACATCAAATTGCCTAAAGCATTTTATAGAATTACCATTAAGTTTAGTGACTGTGTATTTTTAGACAGAAGGGACAGCCGATTTATACACATCAATGTCATACAAACAGCCAAAAGGTGAATGATCCGGGTATTGTTGACCAGAACACAGGGAGAAATTTCCTTCTCTTTTCAAATCGTGTTTTTGTAACCTGTAACCCATGTTTGATGGCTGCATTGATCTATCCTATATTATAACTATTGGAAAACTGCACTAATAAATTCAATAATTGTAAACTATTTACTCAATAATATATTTATTTGTCACGTAAATAAAATATTTTCATGACATACAGAACGAAGAATAAAAGTTAGACCTATTTAGGATATTTTTCTGTTGTTTTGCGATGTTGAGGGTGTATTGATAGTGAAACTCATTTTTTAAGCATTTAATGAATGCAGTCAAAAAATCAAATACCTTCTCTGCAGGATGTGGTGCAGTCCAGCTACACGCAATTGCCCAAGTCTAGTCTGGTATTTAACTGAAGTCCTTAACATTTGCTGACTAGTCTCATGCTTTGTTTTCTTATTGCAGAAATATACCTAGTGGAAGCTTGTGGGATGTAGTTTCAGTATAATGGCAGAAAATAATATGCAATGTAACACTTTACTATCAGCAAGAGAATTTGAGTCATTTTCATTAATAGCAGCTTTGTTCCCCTGAGGGTGAAATATAAGACCTCAATCAGTAGGTATTCTATCTGTTCCGATGCATTTTTTGCAATCTTCAAACAATTACACGGAGAAACTAGTGAAGCATCAATAGAATTGATTATAAATTTGTTTGTGCAGCCGATTGTATACAGCTTCATCTGTTTCCGCCCTTGTGAGAGAAAGTGAAAGGCACAAATGCTGGAATATTTTGTGACAAAAATGCTTGTTAGTTGTTATTAGTCCAGCTGGAGTCCCACTGTATAATATGTTGTTGTATTAACTCCCCATTTTGATGCCCTAGTGAAGCTTGTATGCAAACGTTTTATGTATCTCAAAAGGTTGTAAGTAAAAAGAAATGGAAATATTTGGTCATATTATGTGGATATAATGCATCAATTGTTGCAAGACAGGAGTGTGGGAAACTGCAGTAAAGCTGAAGTATGTGATAGGTATAAATCTTTTTATGTGGGAGATTACATTTGATGTTGGTCTTATTGACGACAGCAAAGACGTTTAAATAAGCCTATTCTACTCAGAATAAAACTGGATAGAAACAGCTTCCTTGACAAGCTACCATATTTGATGAGCTCAGCCGTAAACTGGCAGTATGTAAGGAAATAAAGAATTCAAGTGACAAGCCCTTTAAACTGGAATTTCCTCAATGACGAGATAAGTTTCTGTCCCTTTACAGAAACCTTTATAAGGGTTTGTGTTTTTTCTTCACTTATCTTTCATTCCGTAGCTTATTGCACAGGATGCACAAGATAATTAGAATTCTTCAACAAGTTGACACAATGAATCCAGAGCATGCAAACATTTTTTGACCCGTCAAATTCAGATTAATTTTTGATTCGTGAAAACGCATTTTTATACTTTGCAGCATTACAACCTGTAAAAGTTAGAATTAAAATATGAGGAAAAAATAATTTGACTACTTTGTAAATGTGCAGGTAATAGACATAGACTCTGATTATACTCTACAAAATGATTTTTTGGAAATTAAGAAGCTTTAGGTGAAGAGCCAAGACCCAAAATACAGAACCGCATGAATGAAGATTGCAAGAGAAAGAGAGGGAATGTTATCAAAGAGATAGGCTTTTTAAATAATATAAAAAAATCTTAAAGGCAGTAACTGGACCGTCCGGATGATTTTAAGACTCCATATCTACTTGGGAAACTGAAGCAATTTTGCATTATATTGCAAATCACTTTCTACAAACTGGTTTCTGCTGTGAGGCTCCAGCACAATTTGCTTCCAGAATGAGAATCATGACCCCAACATACAGGATAGTTTTGCCAATTGCCACTAAATAAAATTCAACATTCTTACAGTTCTCATGAGCTTCCCGATTGAAACATGACCATTAATATCTACAAAAAATCTTATCTTAATGTTGAACTATTTTACTGCAAACACCCACAAAATACACAGTATTTACACTTTACAATATATCCTGTGAAGCTCTTTGAGACATCTCAATGGCATGATAATAATAATCCTTGTATTTGATATAGCGCCTTATCACGTCTTCGAGACATCTTAAAGCGCTTCACAGAATATACTGCAAAGTGAATTGACTGTATATCTTGTGTGCAAAAGGTGCTATATCAAGTAATAATGATAAATAATAATAATAAAAATGCAAGGATTATTATTTGTTATAACTCTTCCAGAAACATTTGTAAAACGTGCCACGGTGTCAAGTTCCCAACAAAATTTTTTAATGAAAAGGTCTATACATTTATATACACTTCAAAGCAAATGTTGCCTAAAATTGTGTTACTATGGTTATATGGATGAGGATGAGGATCCTCTTTTAAAACTTTAGGATCAAAATATTCTCATAATTTTGACACAAATACAAGTATTTGGGGATTCATAAATTAAGATTTTGAAGCTACCTTCTATATTTTTTATGAAGATGAATTTTATTTGTTCTGTTTATACATGATAAAGCTGATGTTGCAACACCCAGGCACATTGGAGGCTGCATTAACGTATCCTTGTGTTTCACTGAGGAACTACAAACAATAAAATGATACATCTAGCTGTGGTTTAGTGCCACTCAATGTCAGTGGTAGAGCTGGGTGTATCTGTCACATGGAAATTCCCTTGCACATTTTTTGAGCAGTGAATTCTTGGCCTCAAGACATCCACTGTGGCTGTGTTTCGAAGAAAGAAACTGTAATCAGAAAATAATAATAATAATTCTTGCATTTGATACAGCTTCGTAAATCTTAAATCTTAAATCTTAAATCATTTCACTGAATATACTGTAAAGTGAATTGACTGTATATTTTGTAGGCGAAACACGATAGCCAATTGCGCACAGCAGTGATCCACAAACAGTCGTGGATTGAGTGACCAAATTATTATTATTTTTATTTTAAGGGATTATTACTCCTGGAAAAGCGATCTGCCAATCGACTAACAACTGGGTTCCTACTTACTGCTAGATAAATAGAAGCTTGCGCTCTAAGGAAACTTGCTCAACGTTTCACCCTGCCCAGGAATCAAACCCAGGTCCAGAAATAATACTCGGCATTGAGCTGGGGTGGGGTGGTGGGGGTAGAGGAGATTATCATTAAAGGCATGTTTGAAGAAGTAGGTTTTTAGATAGCTTTGATTTTGAAGACACATAGAAAGAGGGCAACTTGAAGGAAGTTTCAGAAGGGGAGAGGAAAGAAGTGACTGAAGGCACATTTTAAGACTTAGGTGGCTTTTAAAGACATGGGCAAGATGACGGAAATTCCAGAGGATGAAAGCATAGTGATTTAGTCACCAATGTTGGGGCAAAGGACGTGAGGGATGTGCAAAATAATTATTGTTGGTGATATTGTTTTGGGCTGTTATCAAATTTATATTATTGGGTATGACTAAAACAATCTCTTTCTTAATAAGATCAATTCTATTTTATGTAAAGATGACTAATGTGATAAGACTTCAATTGACAATGGGAGGAAAAAAATGGTAGTGTATGATATGATAATTATCATCCTTCTCAGCCTCCTCACAAGAAAATAATGTTTTGGTGAGTCAATTTGTATTTTGCATGATGACTAATTATGTGCGCTGTTTAATTATCCACAGTAGGGCTTGTCCCACGTAGTTTAGATAATCAACTCCCTTCTGTAGAAGAGTCATCGAAACAGGGTTAACGTCCACTAGTCACTGTAAATGCACCACAGGGAGGCAGTGTATCTCCATTTCAAAAAGAGCAAATAGCTTTAGAAAAACGCATTCACTGATGAATCAGACATAGTCCTATTGATCAAAATGATGGTGAGTATAGTTCAGGCACAGGGAAATGAGGATCTTTGATAGCCATATTAGGAGCACTGAACTAGAGAAACGTGTGGAAGTTGTGTTTAATTAAACTCAAAATATCAAAGTTTAATGCATCTCTCCTGCTTACTGACAGTCTGCTTTTCCTCAGAGCCTCCAAGGCAAATTTAAACATGCAATAAAAACAAAATCCTGCAAGTAAAATACCCCAAAATCTAATAGCTATCGATTTCTCTCCTTTGACCTCAAATCAACTCATTTTCAGCATTGTACAAAAAACAATATTGTTCACTTTTACTTTGGAAATGCTCTAGTTTTGCTTCATTTATTTAATGTCAGGTGCTGAGAAACATTCCATAATGAGTTTGTTCAACACGTTGTTAAATGTCAGTTTGACGTAGTTGGTAACTCTCGACTCTGGGTCAGACAGTTGTGGGGCCAAGCCCTATGTTAGGACTTCGGTCTCGGCTGACACTCCATCAAGAGCCGGGGAAGTGCTGCATTGTTAGAGATGCTGTTTGCCTTTTCAAGGGGATGATAAAGCTCCCATTATACTATTTAAAAAGAGATGAGTGTTCCTCCTGGCAACAATCCTCCAGATAAAATTGGTCATTCATCTTACGGCTGTTTGTTTGATATTGCTGCTGACATCTCCTCCCATTAAGCTAGATACCTTTCCTTCCTGCCAAGCCTGACATCACCCAGATGATGGTGAGTAAGAGAGCATTGGTAAGAGGACATTGGATGCCAAGCTGGAGATGAGAATGCACATCCATTTAAGGATTTGAAACACATATTTATTTTCATTGTGTGGATAACTCTTGCAGGAACAGTATGGTTCCTGAAGGATATGAGCCAGCAATAATAATATAATAATAATCCTTGCATTTGATATAGCACTTTTTACATTTTCTAGACGTCTTAAAGTGCTTCACAGAATAGACTGTAAAGTGAATTGACTGTATATTTGTGGGCGAAACGCGGCAGCCAATTGCGCACAACAGTGTCCCACAAACAGTTGTGGATTGAAACAATCAATTTATTATTTTTTTTGGAGGGATTATTATTAGGCGTGTGGAGTAAGGAAACTTGCCCAAGGTTTCATCCTGCTGGGAATTGAACCCAGGTCTCTCAATTGCAAAGTGAGTCCTCTAACCACTGAGTTACAGGACTCCACAATGTGTACATCTCTGGGTCTGACACCAAATTTGGCAATCTTAGCATCTCCAAAACATTGAAATGTGTGACAAAGAATGGATGTGAAGGCTGAGTGTAAGGAATGTAACATAGTCAGGTCTCTTTCAATTTCTTCCTTGACAAGCTCTCTCATGTCCTTAAAGTGCATGTGTCTCCTGATTTTTGAAAGAACTCTATGCAATATCTTATATTTATCTGTATTGAACTTTATTTGCCATCAGTCAGGGTGGAAAACACCCTGTTAAATCTTGGGTGCCTCTTCTGATACTATAGTGATTGCTCTGCAGTCCCCCCACCCTTTAACTTAGTTTTATGTGAAAATATAGTGGCATTGAGTTCACAAATCTAAGTCATTTTTACTACAAGGTACAGAAAGGATCCCAGCATGGACTGTTGTATACCTCACTCGATACTATTTCTCCTCCATCGTTCCATTTTGACCTAGTTCCCCTGATTACTAACTACCCCTTGCTTCCTTTCCTTAAGGAAGTTAAAATGCTTTTTTAAAAAAACAATGTCAGTCTTTGATATTGTGACATTACTTTGGAATCTGTCCTGTTGTACTTTGTGAAAGGCCTTTTTTTTGAGGTTTAGGTGCACAGCATCTAATGGTGTCCCACTGTCAATTTGGGCCATCACAAAAACTCTCTGAGGTTGGTCAGTTTATTTCAAGAATATTAGATGTGATATATTCACTGCATACTTAAATACTCTATAAATAATGGTAGTTATTTATAAGAGAATAGCTCATGGGTTTTTAAAGAACATTTGGCACTCAAAGTTTGGCACTTCTGGAACCGGGACAAAAGAAAGATAAGACATGGAAATCGAACAGCTCATATCAGTCATGCTCTGTCTTTTTACTTAGTGGCGTTTTATTTGTTTTTATAATGTGATACAGATATGTAGTCGTACATTGAAAAGATGTGACAGAGTTCAGGGTCATTATATTCTCGTATACATCCCTTAACAAAAAATCGAGTTACTTTGTCTCCTCTAGGGAGTGAGTGACAAAATTATAAAATATCAACTCTGACCTGCAAGTCTCTGCTGAGATGTACTAACTGAATTAAATATCCAGTCTCAAGCAACCTTTAAGATAAATCTAATTTTATAGCTACTGCAGTTAAATTACACATTTCGAACTAAGTACATCAATACGTATATACAGACAATAATACAAATTCTGTTACTCATAAAACTATTTATTAAAAAAATGAATTACAAAATTGTTTTGAAAAATTGGATTATGTAACAGAGCGTATTTAAAGTTTGACTCAGAGTTCTGAATACATTTATCTTTAAATAAATCATAGGGACGTCTATCGATTATGGCATTTTGAATCCTCCACTCTTGGTATTCTATTAAATAAACATTAAACAAATGCAAGACTGTAACACACTGAAGTGACGTGAAGCTCAAGTGAATATATAAAAGTTAATTTCAAGTCTCAGGCTGTGTTACATTCAGTATCACTCCTCTTTTGTTCTAGAGAGTGTTTGCAATTTGACTTCCCAGACTATTGCTTTAAACGTAAAGCAACTGGTTGGCTGTTATATGTTCACTTGAACAGTCTTTGAATACCAAGAGCAGTATTTAAAACAATGAAGAGAACAGAATCTTAATAATAAACTAAACTGATGAGAATACCTTAATGGAAAACACAATCAGAAAATTTGCATCTGACCCGTAATGTGAAATCATTTACTACAGCTGTGATAACAAGCAAGTCATTTGATATCCAATTATACATTTTGGTTTGTTTGACATGTAATTAATTCTTGTTCAGCCATACTTTTGTTCTGGTTGACAACCTAGGGATTGTTTTTTAACGTCTCTGAGAAACACTTGCTTTTAATTTGCTTACCAACAATTTTCATTTTCATATTTACATGTGAACTAATCCACTTCTTAAAAACTTAGCACATCACACAGATGCACAACTGAGGTAAGACTAACTGACCTAAAATTCCTTTTATGTAATCCTTTCCCCATCTTTTTGAACAGGGGTGCAAGTAGATTTGATGGATCTCCTTTTGGCAGGGGAGCAGATCTTCCATTCATACCTGGCAACATTGGAGTCTCGATTGATTTTATTTCAGGCTGTACCAGTTTTGGAGATGCATAGAAATGTTATACTCTAAACCTTTGATTACCTAAAGACCAGTGGAAGGTTTTAGCACAGTAGTACAGGGAAGCATTCACACAAAGATTTTGAATATCTTAGTTCTGGAATAGCAACAAGAATAGAAGTGAATATGGCATTAAATAGTTTCTTAAATAAATTTGATTATCTTGGTCTCTAACAACTTTCCTGCCAACCTATTTCAGCAACGTATGACTCTCTATAAATAAATACATTACATCCTGATGTGCTAAAATTGTCCATCATAACTCTGATGCTGTTCCCTTCTTGTCCTGCTGTCTTGGTGGATATGCAAATATTGTTTAGGTTTCCCTTTTCTGCTAAACATTTTATACCCCACTTATAAGAAAATGATTCTATATTTCCACCAAGAGTCCAATAATTTTAGCTACAGTAGGAAAGCTCCATTAGTGTAAGGAAATTTAAGTATCTTGAAAAGAGAATCCAAAATATAAGCAGAATGATTATATTGACAGTGGTCAGAACATCATAACATAGATTGTGTTTATATTTACAATATACTCTCCATGTTTGGGTGTTGGAAGATGAAGAATTTCCAAAGTGTTGACAATTGGTTTAAGGAGTTTCTTCTAATTCCTAAGGGATTGATATTCATTTAATGATACTGAAAACTGCATTCCTGGTACAGGTTTAATCTTTTCATTTATCACTCCCTCAACTTACACAAATAGAACCTATCACTGCATCTCCCATGGTCATTGTTCCTTTAAGACTGTTTCAAGTTCGACAGACTAAAACTATCTTCAAAGTAACTTTCTGAAAGTAGCCAGTTATGACAGCTTAACCCTTGGATGATGAAGAAGAATTAAAACAACAAATTGCATTTGTATAGCGCCTTTCACATCGCGAAGATGTCCCAAAGTGGTGGACAGCAAGGGGTTTGCACCCGAGCTGCAGGTTGGGTTTAACTTTAACAAGAACAGAACAATGTACTAAATTCTTGTGTCCATTATTAATTCAAATAAAAATTCTAATTAACATAGAAACATGATTAACCCATACAATAACACAACAAATCATTGTGCTCAATTTTAGAAGAAGAGTCAAGAAGGTTCAGTTCTAAAGTCTCTGGATAAAGAAACAACATTTTTGTACTCAACCCTTTATAAGGTACCCATGTGAATCAGTGAATTAACTCAAGAGAGCAAAATTAATGCAATAAAATAATAATAATAATCCTTGCATTTGATATGGTGCCTTATTACGTCTTCAAGACATCTCAAAGCGCTTCACAGAATATACGTAAAGTGTAATGACTGTGTATTTTGTTGGCAAAATGCAGCAGCCAATTGTGCATGACCTTTGTAAGGTTTTATCCCTTGTGTATTGACTGGAATGGTCAGGTTGAGCTGTATTATATTTCCTCTGGCTGGTTTCTTGGAGTTGTATTTTCCAATTTTCCATCTTGGGTCTCCACACTCACTGTTCTTTAGCAGTTTACAGCCAGCTTAATCTTTGATAACAGAGCCTACAGTCTTTTATTTCTGTATACCAGAGCTCTGTGGGACCTTTGCTTTCTTTGGATTTTCATACTTCGCTCTCATTTCCCTCTTCATTATAGCAAAATCTGCACAGAGATTACATTTTTGTCATATTTCTCTTCTTTTGATTTTCTCAATCAAATCTGAGTTACGAAATCTACTTTCTCAGTGAATCTATCATATCAATCTGTTTTTCATCTCTCAGTCCTTAATGTTTTGAACCTCCCACAAATATACAACATTCCTCTTCTTGTGTTTGTATGTGTGCATCTGTGGGGAGTAGGAATACAGGAGAACAGGAGGCCAATGGCCCATCAAGTCTGTATCACTATTTTATTATATCTTGTCAGATAATTTTCACTGAGTGAATTGTTGAGACATTGAATGCTCTGCCAAGTAAGATGGTAGAGGCAGAGTCCGTTGATGGTTTCAAAAAGGAAGTAGACAGGTATATGAAAGACAGAGGTTTGAAGGGGTATGAAGCTAGGGCAGGGCAGTGGGTGTGATAGTACAGCTTGCTCTAAGAGCTAATGCAGATTAAATGGGCTGAACGGCTTTTGTCTGTGCTGTAAATTTACAGTATTGTATGATCTTTTAATCCCAATGTCTGTTCTTGCCCCTTAATACCATTAAGGCTTAGCTGAGTAACATCCAATCATATTCATAATTTGCCTTGCTCATTAGCTCATTTCTATTTATCTCATTTATCTTGCACCATTTGACACTCCCAAACAGGAATTCCATTTATCTTTATTTAATTGACATCTCAGCTCCAAATTTTGCATCCTAATTGCTTGGAAATAAAGTTCATTTTAATTGGGAGAAGTCAAAATGTATAGAGCTTGGTAATTACTTCATCTATTTATTAGTTTCAAGGGGTTCTCTCCTGCTCCGCCTGTTCTTTGCTCACCCAGCTAGGAGACGTTTAGGGAGTTACCTTATCTGATCAATCCCCAAGCATTTAGTTAGTTAACTTTCCAAAACTTCTGCAGTTTGATAACTGCAAACTTCTGCAGTTTGGTAATCTAAACTAACCCTTTTATATTTTGAATTGAGCCTTACCCACCATCTATATCTCAGTAAATTGGGTAGCTTTGGGATGCAGGTTGGCTCCAGGGTAATAACAGAATATTGGGATTGTGTTGATCTTCCTTGGTGATCTTGGTAGTCAAGTTACTGTTCTAGGCAGGTCTATATACCAAGACACTGTTGAAGGCAGGCCAGCCAGCCTGGTTCATCAACAAAAAATATTTAAATTTGTATACTGTCTTTCACATTGGGACAATAAAATAAATAATTTTTCCATTTGATATAGACATCTCAAAGTGCTTCACAAAATATATTGTAAAAAGAATTGATTGTATATTTTAGGCCAAATGAGTCAACCACTTGCACACAGCAGTATCCCACAAACAGTTGTGGATTGAGTGACTACATTTTTTTTGAGGGATTATTACCCCCAGAAAGCAATCCGTCAATCGATTAACAACCGGGTTCCTGTTTACTACTAGGTAAACAGAGGCATATGGAATAAGAAAGCTTGCCTAAAGTTTTACCCAGCCCAGTAATCGAACCCGGGTCCTCTCACTTGCGAGGCGAGCACGCTAACCATTACGCTACAAGACTCTGCTTGTGACAATGGTTCAGAGTGCTTCAAAAAGCTGATTGGGAGCTGGTGTGTGTGTGTGGGGGGGGGGGGGGGGGGGGGCGGGAGTGGGGGAGTTGTGGGATGGGAGGGAGAGGTGGCTAAAAGTGCAGTAGAAAAGATAGGTCTTGAGGCGGGACTCAAAGGCAGGGAAAGAGGGGATGAGTCTTTGAGATACAGTTCAAGAGAGAAAGGCAGAATGGCTGAAAGATCACCCATTGATGATAGAATATATTGGGTGGGCAACATGAAGCATGCTGGTGTTTGTTGCGTGGAAGGAGTGGCTGGTGCAGTAAGGTCACATGAGGTAAAATGGTGACAGGCCATGGAGATATTTGAAACCGAGGACGAGAATCTTGAATTCAATCTGTTAGTAGATTGGGAGCCAAGGGAGACAAATAAGGATGGGGATATAGTCTAATGGAGCATGGATAGTCTGCAGCTTGTGTAAATTAATCCTTACATTTGTATAGGCAATAAATGGGAATCGGATGGAGGGTATTGGACATGAGGTTACTTGGAGGAGCAAACAAGTGAATGAGAGCTGGAATTTTCCCACTTCAGTACTATGCAAACCTAACAGATAGGGTGGTCCCAGCTGGACAAGATGCGGGAAGCTTGTTGGTCAGTGCTAGCATTGGCAAGCTGCACGTTTGGGTTGATTAAATTTCAGTAATATCCCCAAATAAACTCTGGAGTCCCCAAGCCTTAATTCTTACCAACCTGCATCTAGTGGAGTCCTGTAGCTCAGTGGTTAGAGCACTCACCTTGCAAGCGAGATACCTTGGGCAAGTTTCCTTACTCCACACGCCTAATAATAATCCCTCCAAAATAAAACAATAATAAATTGGTCATTTTCAATCCACGACTGTTTGTGGGACACTGCTGTGCGCAATTGGCTGCCACGTTTCGTCCACAAATATACGGTCAATTCACTTTACAGTCTATTCTGTGAAGTGCTTTGAGATGTCTAGAAGATGTGAAAAGCGCTATATCATTATCATTATTATTATTATTATTATTATTATTATTATTATTAATACTTTCCAACTTTATGTGCATATGATGCATCCCTCTGAGAGAGAGTCCCTAAATATTCACATTTCATTCCAGGAAAGTTAACATTTTCATGCAGTAGTTTGGTTTGAATACTCTTAACAATGATAATCCTTGCATTTGATATAATGCCTTGTCACATCTTCAAGACGTTTTAAAGAGCTTCACAGAATATACTGTAAAGTGAACTGAAAGTATATTTTGTGGGCGCGGAATGAGTTTCTGTATGTGTCAGACACCCAGCTGACCAAAACCAAATGAGCACTCACTGTCAATTTGGGATGTCATTTCTTCAAGTGTATAAAGTTAGTCAGAAAATAATTAGTTGGATGTTACTAGGTTATTTTCATAGAGATATTACTTGATTTTGGTTCTGATGATTGATTTCTTTTGTTTTCAAGCTAATGGATCTGTAGTTTTAGTTTCCAGGCATGACTCGATCAACTCTCCTGAAAATGAGAATCTTACTTGTTTGTTTCAAGTATGTCAGAACTGCCCTGTGTTCATCAACTCCTTTAAAATAACCATCAGTGCTTCACAAATCTACTCTCTTTTCTCTTCAAATAGTCTGTGGTATAATTCATCCTTCCTGGAGCAATTTTTGTTCTCTAGCCTACCTGGAACTTCTATCTTATGAATGTCAAAGTGCTAGCGTTCACATAGCGTGTGTTGAATGTTTCAGGTATGTTTGAATTTATCTTGTAAGATTTCACAAACAAACCATCTGTGAGAAAATTGCAATGAAATGCATTTTGTAGAATCACAAACATTGTGAAGACAGGGTTACATCACAGTTAATTTGCATCCCAATGCCAATATCATTAGTATCTAAGCCTGAAGTCTTATTCATTCAATATCTTTAGTATATAAAGTAAGGAGTTTACAGATAAAGGAATATATTTTTAAAAATCTTCATTTGTTGGATATAATGATCCAATAAGTAAGATATAGAATTTTTGCTTTTTCAACAACAACAACAAATTGGATTTATATAGGGCCCTCCATGCTGAACAGCATCTCAGAGCGCTTCAGAGTAACGGATCCCGGGGCCATGCCAGGGGGAGGGGGAGGAAGGTGACCAAAAGCACGGTCGAAAAGAAAGGTCTCAGCTGAGATCTGAAAATAGGAAGAGTGGAGGTGAGACGAAGGGAGTGAGGAAGAGAGTTTCTGAGCCTCGGGGTATAGTGGCTGAAGGCATGGCCGCCGATGGTGAAGTGGAGGATTCGGGGGACAAGGAGGAGGCCAGACCCGGTGGAGGGAAGGCAACGGGCACTGTTGTGAGGAGAGAGGAGATCAGAGAGTTAGGGGGGTGCAGAGGAGTGGAGGGATTTGAAGACAAGGGTGAGGATCTTGAAATCGATCCTCTCTGGGACAGGCAGCCAGTGCAGGGGGAGCAAGTGCGGGGAGCGGAGTTTGGTGCAGGTAAGAATGGGGGCGGCAGAGTTTTGGATGACCTGGATTTTATGAATGGTAGTGGAGGGGAGACCGGCGAGGAGGACATTTGAATAGTCCAGCCGAGAGGTGACAAAGGCATGGACCAGGGTTTCAGCGGCTTTTGGAGTGAGGTATTGGCGGACAGGCGATGCATCGGAGGTGGAAGAAAGCGGTGCTGGTGAGGGATCGGATGTGGGGGAGGAAGGATAATTGGGGGTTGAACCTGACGCCTAGGTTGCGTACGGGTTCGGAGAATTTTACGGGGAGGTCGGGAAGGTGAAAGAGGTGAGAACTATGTGATTTTAGACGTTGACGAGAGCCAAAGAGTATGGCTTCAATCTTGTCAACATTCAACTGAAGGAAATTCGCACTCAGCCAGCTCCTGATGTCAGACAGGCAGGCTGACAGAACATCAGGGGACTGGGGGTCGCAATGTGAGGTGGAGAAATAGAGTTGGGTGTCGTCTGCATACATGTGGAAGCGTACCCCATGTCTGCAGATGACATCCCCAAGATGGAGCATATAGATTAGGAAGAGGAGGGGGCCAAGGATGGATCCTTGGGGTACCCCGCAGGTAACCGGGTGAGAGCAGGAAGAAAAGCCGTTTGTGAGGATGTACTACTGGCGGTTTGTGAGGTTGGACTCAAACCAGGCGATGTGGTCCCACTGAGGTGGATGACGGAGAAAAGGCTGTGGAGGAGGATGGCGTGATCCACTGTCGAAAAACTTGACTCGACTATGTTTTCAACTCATTTGCATGCATGTTAAATAACTATTTTTATGAACTATAAATTTTATTCCAGAAATATTTTGCTACCTAGTTTTAGTACTTTGTTGACTGAATTGTTGATGATTGCATTTAATATTTACTGAGTACCCTGCCTGTGCTACAAGGCTGAATGATATGTGTTTGCTATCTAGTAGTAAAGCGAGCCATAAAACTAGTTAGAATCGTCATGTAAATATTCCTAAATCTGTTCTTGTTACATGTTCTGAAATCTTGCTTGTTCATATCAAAATAGAGAGGCAGCACCCTATTCATCAACAGTATTTTTCATTCTACATTTTATCTAATCATTGTCTTAGATATTTCAAGCACGTTGGGATGTCCTCCCAATATAAAAGGCACTATATAAGCATAAATTATATTGTATTTTAAATTGTGTTTTATTTTTCTGCCATGTACAAAATTAAATCCTGTGACATGCTTTGAGACATCACCCCGATATAAAAGGCACTATATCAAATGTAAAAGTTATTACCAGAACAGAAGAGAATAAGAAATGCAGGAAATCTTTTTAAGCAACGGTATATAGGTGTGTGAAACAGACAATCCCCACAGCCATACAACATAATATACTTGGATCTTTGACACAGTGCAGTACTAGAATCTCCTTTACAGACTGGTGTCCCGTGGAGTCCTGTAGCTCAGTGGTTAGAGCACTCGCTTTGCAAGCGAGAGACCTGAGTTCAATTCCAGGCAGAGGGCGAAACCTTGGGCAAGTTTCCTTACTCCACACGCCTAATAATAATCCCTCCAAAGCCAAAAACAATAATAAATTGGTCATTTTCAATCTACGACTGTTTGTAGGACATTGCTGTGCGCAATTGGCTGCCGCGTTCGCCCACAAATATACAGTCAATTCACTTTACAGTGTGTTCTGTGAAGCGTTTTGGGACGTCCTCCCGACGTGAAAAGTGCTATATCAAATGCAAGGATTATTATTATTATTGGTAAGATTTGGATTATTTGTGGCCAAAGGGAGAGAGGCAGAGGGTATTCTTGTGGGAATAGGTTGAAAGGGAGAATAAATTATAGTTTCAAAAGGATTTAGACAAGTTTCTAAAAGGATTAATGGCTATCAGAGTAAGAGATAGATACATTGAGGTATCTTATGGAAAAATTGGGTGGATGACTTGGCCAATGGTCTAGATTATTTAAATTTGTTCTTTTGAAATTTGGAATGTGTGCCATCATTACTTTACAAAATCTTTGATCTGGTGGCAAGTTAGTGAGGGCATTGCATCCTTGTAAACGTTGCTTTTTCTTGTGGAATTTATAATAATAATTCTTGTAATGCCTGATACAGTGCCTAAAACTTCAAAATGTCTCAAAGCTCTCCACGGAAATCACAGTCAATTGTTGTTGCTTGTAGCAAGGTCCCACAAAAAATGAATGATCAATTTAACTAGATGATTGTTGGCCTGGCTACCAGTAGAAACACCTTCTTTTAAAGGTATGTCCGAGGAATTTTAATGTTTACCCAAGTAGGCATATAGGACTTTAGTATAACAATGCAGTGCTCCCCCCAATCCTGCAGTGGAGTGTGAGGCTAGACTGTGAGCATAATCTCCCAAATGTTGAGCATGAATCCACAACCTTTTGACCCAGAAGTACAATAATACAAATTAAGTCAAGGTGACACATTTAGGAGGTCAAAGTCAACATTGTATTGTAGTGGTCTGATTCAAACATTACCATCTCTTGCTGTATTGTACTGGACATTATCTTGTAAAATGATTCCAAATGAGGATATGAAATTCTGCTATTCAAAAGATGCATTCTGGCTGAACACTTAGCATCATTCTTGTCCTTCCAATGTGAAAGGTGCTATAAATATAAATTGTAAATTGTAGTTAAGAACAGGTTTGAAGGATATGAAGATAGACACAAATGATTAATATTGGAAATAAAATAGTGTTGCTAATGTTAATGGAAATACCATCTGTGAAATGCAGCTGCTCAAAGCTAAATACTATATAGGGTAAGGTTAGAATAGTATCCTAGAGTTTTGCTGCATTGTAAAAATAATAATAATTGCACTTGATAAAGTGCCTTTCATGTCAAAACATCTCAAAGCACTTCACACAATGAGTTACTCTGAACTGTGACAGCTGTTGTGGAGGAAAACCTGACAACTGATTTGCAACAGTAATGTCCCACAAGCACCGATGAGCTCATTGACTAAGAAATCTATTTTTGCAAATGTGAGGTATATTTGCTGGGACAATTTGAGAACTCATTTCTCTTTGAAATAGAGTCCATATATAAACAGTAAGACTGAACTTAGACGTAGCATCGCACCACTGGCCTGAACCTCCACAACAACAACAACTTGCATTTATACAGCGCCCCTTCATGCAGGGTACCAGCCTGGAGTGATGGTGAGCATTCTTATTGAATTATGTGACACACCTCTGTTTACCTAGCAGTAAGTAGGAACCCAGTTGTTAGTTGATAAGCAGATTGCTTTTGCAAGGTAATAAGCCCTCCAAATTTTAAAAACAATTTGGTCACTCAATCCACGACTGTTTGTGAGACACTACTGTGCGCAAATGGTTCCCACGTTTCACCCACACAATGTACAGCCAATTCACTTGAATCTGTGAAGGTTTTGAGACATCTCAAAGATGTGATAAGGTGCTATATTGAATGCAAAGAATATTAATATTATTATTATATTGCTGTCTGGCAAGCTTTCGCTCTGCTTGTCCAGCTAGGACCATGACATGCTGTGCTGAACAAAGATTGTAAGGAATATCTGAGAATGTAAGGGTATCCATTATTAACCAATAATGCTTATGATAATACAGTGGGCATACCCAAGGTCCATTTGATGTTTCAGCTCACCAGTCTGACCATTGCCTTTTACTTGGTTGCAATGTTTAAGTGATGTGTTGAGCTGCCTAGATATCAGTTTGTATAACCATGGTTTCTCATCCTGATTGACTTAGCAACCAGCCATCATTTTGGGAGCCCAATTTATAAAAAGATAAGTAAAGGGGATATTATTTCTAATCCGGCTTCAACTCAGTCAAATCTGAGGCCCATACCTTAACTCCAAAAATGACGTGAGAACAGGCAATCAAAACACCACTGCAGACAGGATATAAGGCTTAGATAACAGTGGACAGGGTGGATTTGTGGTCTCTGAAGCCAAAAATGATGCAAAATCCTTTAAACTATTGAAGATTCTTTTTTGAGTACAGTTGGATTGTAGAGTTGATTTAAAGCTGGCACTCACAAAGCTCTCAACAACTTCAACAACAACAACTTGCATTTATATAGCCCGCTTCACACCAGGCACCTCGAGTGCTTAAGCTGCGCTCATTTTGTGTGTGTGTGTGTGAATTACAGATCTTTAGGAATCGTATTTCATATTTTTTCAGAACCAGAGACAGATCCCCATAAATAATATACATTCCATCCTAAGTTGATACGGTGATGGATATTCTATTGCGAAAATATAACGACATTCTATATTTGACTGAAGCAATTGCTGTATTACAAAGGATAAAGGGGATAAACCTTAGAGGAATAAGCCTTTGTTGTCAAAATCGCGTTTTCTTACACCTGACTCGGTTTATGTTCTTATGGAAAATGTATTAGTGAGATTCTTAACATCAGCCCTAAGTACATGCCCTTTATACTATGAATGTAAAGGTAAACCGATTTTCCTTTCTTCCACATATTGATACAGATCAAGCTAGTTTATTAAAAGACATTTATGTTTTGAAGTGGGCATTGGTGCACACCGTGTCCATTCTTCTCTTCTTATTTTATATGATCTTTTAACAATCTCTAGTTTTCATATGTGGAAGGAATGTAAAGCATTTTCATGTCTGCAGCAGCATTTTGCTGGTCTGGACTGAAAAAGCTGCAGTGATGTAATGCTTCAGACTGCATTGCAGCACTGGAGCTGTTACTGTGTATCACTGAGTACCATTTGCACGTGGGGTCCTTATTGAGCATGGAGAGACTGGATGATATCTCTTTGTATAATACTTTTAATTTCCTTTAAGGATATGAAATAACAATAATACTCAGTCAACTTAGGGCAGCTTTATATAAAATAGGTGCTATCAAAGTTACACTGTATAGTGCTTTGAGATCCCTTGGTGATGTGACAAGGCACAATATCAAATGTAGGGATTATTATTGTTGATCCAATAAACTCTTGGAAACATTAATAGCAATGTTCCCTATTAACTTCAGCAGTACTGTAAAAGTACTGTAAAAGGGTGAAACATGGAACAGATCAGAGGTACCGAGGGTATAATAATGAACTATAAATGATTTAAAAATGAACCAAACAAGTTTGTGTCAACTAAAACAATTCAGCATTATTAGATTTATAGATAGATATATCAAAGGAATCTTGGAACATATTGAACGCGTAGACTGGACTGATCTGGACCTGCCTGAAATTGTTACTCTATAACTGACACAACTATTACATGCGAACCATAAAATACAATTTACATCTATATAGAGCCTATGACATTTGAGGACTTCTCAAACCACTTGGCCATGTTGACTGGGGATGCAAGCTGGGGGTAGAGCCAAAGGGGATAGGGAGAGGATAGATGACTGGAAGTGCAATCAAAGAAATACATCCTGAGATGAGGGCAGGGGAAATCTTGATCATTCTCAATGCCTAAAACATTTCACTAGCAATATACTCATAGAATAAGATGGTTTGCATCCCTTTTCCTAGAGAGGAATAATATCTGGAAATTTGCTAAATTCAGATTGAACACACATGCACTAAACATATCTTAATTCTGAGCTGAATGATAATTGTATGTGGCAGAGTGCAGAATTGGGAGCAGTGGACCGTACTTTATTTTGATACATGTCTTTCAAACACTTTAGTCTTCATCAGTCATTCTTCATCAGTCATGCTTTTTGATGTGTTCCTTACACAGAGATAAACTATTTCAGTTTCTTATTGTGCAACTTGAATAGTTTGAGCACATGTATCAAAGACATTTTCAGGATCAGTCACTTCTGAGGTAATCGTTGTTTGGGTACTCTAACAAATGAACATGGTCTAGGTTGACACTTGATTGCAGTGCTGGGGACACACTTCATTGTTGAAGGTGCGTCCTTTGGCTGAAACATTCAACTGTTAGCCTGTTAAGGTGGATGTTAAAGTTTCCATGGCACTATTTGAAAAGAAAATGGAGTTTCTCATGGTGTCCTGGGCAATAATCCCCTAGATAAAATTGGTCATTCACTCCATGATTGTTTGTGGGACATTGCTTTGCACAAATTGGCTGGCACTATAAAATGCAGTCACTGACTGCATTTCATAGTAAAATCCTGTGAAATGTTTTGAGATGTCCTTCTGACATGAAAGGTTCCATTTGAAATCCCAGGATGATTATAAATATTTATTATTGCATGGGTAAATTGTCTTTAAGAGGTTGGATTTTGAAAGGTATCATCAGTGTCAATATGGGGAGGGAGGTACATGATATGATTAGCATTACATCAACAGCAACAACAAAATTACATTTGTATTGGGCCTTTCACCACACATTTATTTTCAGTAATTAAGCAGGTACAGGGTACAATGGTTTCCCTTCTGATTATTGTTACCATTAGAGTTTTCGACTCTACAATTTACCAATTCAGTTTGTTTAATCGATATATTGTGCTCGTGGTTCTTGCAAGAACAAGTAAAAGGTGCATTAAGAGATTTGTAAGCTATTGTCGTCACTAGTTTTCTGTATTCCTTTTAAAAAATTAGCAGTGTTTGGTTTGCCATCAAATATAACCAGTAGGTAGCTGATAAATCTTGCACCCCTGTGTCTATGGCAAAACCTCTTACATGCATTAGTGGAAACCTTCTAATTGCTTTAGTAATTACTTAGAACTGACATTCAGTTAACATTGATAGGTTGGTTAAAGCGCCTTGGGACATCTTCTCAATATGAAAGGTACCATATAAATGCAAGTTGTTGTTGTTGTTGTTGTTTTATTCAGCAAGAGCATTTTAACCTCTAGCTGGATTTCAGTGGGATTAAATGAGGAGTATTTCTTAATGGGTATGGAATTCTGTTAGAATTCCTGTCATCTCGGGGGAAACTCTACTCTAGTAGTAGAATGTATTGGAGTAGAGTTCCCACAAGTTAGCATGACATACTCCCTGTTACTGGAAGGAGTCCCCATCAATTTGTGTTCTTGAACATGGAGAAGGGAGTTTTTCCCAGTTTCCTGGGCAACAATCCACCAAATAAAAATAATCAGTCCCTGCATGGCCAATTGTGGAATATTGCTCTGAGCAAATGCGCTGCCATGTTTGCCCACAAAAAATACAGTCACTGCATTTTACAGTCTATCCTGTGAAGTGCTCTTAGATGTCCTTCAAATGTAAAAGCTGCTATATCAAATATAAGGATTATTATTACTGTATTCCTTATCAATTAGATCCCTTGTGTTCAATGTGCACATTGTTGTCCATGTTTTGGTCATTTCCAGTTGGTATTTGACAGCCAAATGGACCGAACATCACTGGACCTGGAATCAAGAATAGAGTGGAAAATAGACCCGCATATGTGTAGAAATTAACCCTCCAAATGTGATCGTCAAGTGGGAGCATACGGATGAAGAAAAACAGAGGGCCGAGGATAGAGCCCTAAGGTACTCTGCAGGTGACCATATCGGGGCGGGAGAACAAACCGCTAGCGGAGAAAAATTACAAGAGGAATTACTTTTCAAAGTCATTTACCAAGATCTAAGATAATCTGCTCCTTTATCTCTTCCCTCATTCAGAGATAATACAAGGCATGGAAAGCTCTAAATGAATGGGAGCATGCAATTAATAAGGACTTAATAAGGACTCCTTTCAAAATCAAAACTTGAGATATGACGAATAACATTTACCATAAAGGAACTAAATATACTGCAGTTATCTAAAAAAGAGGTTGTTGCCAAATTAAATTGATCAGCAGATTGCCATAGCAACTGATCAGAGTCCCCCTCTGCCTTGCTGCAGTGCAAGTCTGACATAACATATTCATCAATTACAGAGGTTTCAAAGTGGGTAAAGATTAAAGTACAGAAAGAACATTGACCTCATAGACTCTCACCTTATCTTGCAGCAAGAAGTTTAATCTGAATGAAATTGGATGAGTTTGCATTCAGAGTGTGGTTTGATTAAGTATGACACTGAACCACATCACTATTTTTTTCAATCTATGATATTTTATGTGCTTATCAAGGTGGCAGACGCCAAGAGGTAAAAAATAGAACATTGAAGCACAGTTCATTGCCAGTAACAGATTTCCCAGCCAGAAATTACTTTGGATGCTCTTTTTACTTTGCTCAAGCAATGTGAACCTCAGATTCCAAACCTCAACAACAACAATTTGTATTTATATAGCTCCCCCTCACGCAGGAAAGTATCCCAGAACACTTGACAGTGACAGAGCATGATGCCAAGCTGGAGGCAGGGGGGGAATGACTGCAGGCAAGGTTGAAGAGGAAGGTCTTCAGGTGCAACCTGAAGATGGGGAAAAAGAAGGAAAGGTGGAGGGATTGAGGGAAAGTGTTCCACACTTTTGGGGCGTAGTGATTGAAATCACAGCCACTGATGGTGGAACTTAGGGTTCAAGGGACATGCAGGAGGCAGGAGCCAGTTTAGTGGAGGCAACCTCTGAATAGGCAACCTCATCACCCATCATCAGCGCGATAGCTTCATTTCTCTCACTATTTGTCATTGTGATGACTCTGATTATGTTAAATTAGTGATGAATTTGTATTGTGGGGTATTGCCCAGAGGCAATTATTACCCCTGCCTTGTCTTAGTCCTGGATTGGATTTGACCTAATTTCCCTGAGATGAAATAAATAATAAATAAATTTTACGCGCCTCATAGTTCCGAGAGTTAATTTACACTCTGTTGAAAATTCTAGCTTGTCTATTAATGAAGACATTAGCTAGGCCATGGGTCTAACCTCTCTCCCCACCCCCCACACCCCCCCACCCCATTAACAAGGGCCAGAAAATACACCTTGAGAATAAAGTCTAACCCGTGAAAGAGAACCCATGTATGTCATGTCACAACTTGTCACAACTCTACTCTGCTCAGAGATTAAGTGAAAGAGTTTTCAAGCTCTTTTTCATCCCCCCATTTTCCATGGAGCCAATAATAATAATAATCCTTGCATTTGATATAATGCCTTATCATGTCTTTGAGTCAGATGGTCATGGCTTCAAGCCCTGACTTGAAGTCTAAAAAGTCTAGGCTGATCCTTCAATACATCTGAGAGAGCACAGCATGATAGGATTGTAGGAGGTGCAGTCCTTCAGATGAGATCCTGTCGGCCTCGTCAGGTGAATACTACAGACCCCGTGAAACTATTTGAAAAGAGAGGGTGTTTCTCTTAGTGTCCTGGCCAATAATCCCCTAGATAATACAAGTCATTTATTTTATGGCTGTTTGTGGGACATTGCTGTGTGCAAATTGGCTGCCATGTTTACCTACAAAACGCAGCCACTACATGTTACTGTAAATCCTGTGAAGTGCTTTAAAATAACCTCCCGACATGAAAGGTGCTCTATCAAATGCAAAGATTATGGTTATTTTTTCTGCAGAGCTACAAGCTATGGAAACAGCGGAAACCCCTCCTCTCTTTGAATGGTCTCAAGTGATCTTTAACAACCATCTGAAACAGGCAGACAGGACTTCACATCTCACCCAAAAGATGTCACTAAGAATGGTTAATATTAATCATTTGATATAGCTCATTATCACATCATTGAGGCATCTCAAAGTGCTTCACACAATATACTGTAAAGTGAATTGGCTGTATATTTTGTGGACGAACACAAAATATACAGTCAATTCACTCATTCAATTCAATCATTCATTGCAGAGAACAAGTGCAGCAAACAACTGGTTGGATGCAGAGAAAAGGCACGAATGCTATATTTAATGGTAAGTTTCAGTAAGCACAGAGAGCTTTCTTTCTGACACAACTTTCATCTCCTTGTCTTAAAAACTAAATTTGAAAAGGAAATCATGGATAATTAAAGTACAGTATTGTTGTATTAGGTGTTGTTTAGTATAGTTGATAGATGTGATATATCAGCACTTTGGCTGTTTGATAAACAACCTGTAATTTTATCAGACAATTACCCCTGACAAGTTCACTTGATATGTCTTTCTGCTGCCTTGCTGATTAATGTTAGGACACTGGTGTCAGTCAGCTTTGAAGATTACTTTAGGTAAGGATACCTGAGGGAGTATTAATAGTCAAACGTAGTCCGATTTTAAAAGACATTCTTTATTCCCCATGCCAAGAAATACCATAATGCAATGCTTACTTAATTAGTCACAATTGGGTTATGAACATATTATTCATAAATATATATTGATAACATATATGGTTTGTTTGGTTGTTGAATAGGCATGAATCTATAATGGAGTCCTTTATTTCAGCTATTGGATTGTGAGGATCCCATATATAAACTTAACTTTATCAAGGAGCATTTATTTCTATTTAATTCAGACCTAGCACACACTAATGTGCTAATTCCAATACCCTGGCCAAGTCAAATTAGTCCTTTTATTTTCAACCCACTTAAAATACAATTGTAAATTGTTTTTATGAGCCTGCAGTAAACAGATATAATAAACAGTTGCAATCCATCTTGGTGAAAAATTTGATCATTCACTTCATGGTTGTTTGCGGGATATTACTTTGTGCAAATTGGCTGCCGCATTCACCTAGAGATACAGTCAATACACTTTACAGAAAATGTTTAGATATTTTGACATCTTGATAAGGCACTATATCAAACGCAAGGATTAAATCTGGGCCTTGGTTTATAGTCAGAGATTCAGTGTAAGATAAATTGCAAGATAAAATCACATTGTCCTGTGAAACTACCCTTTTTGGGAGGTTCTTTAAAACAAATAGGAGGATGTTGTGGGAAAATATTTCAGGTACAATTGAATACTTACTTTCAGGGCTGCATGTGAGCGACTCAAAATTTAGGGTAGACGTCAAAGGTGACAAAGCAATTCTGTAATCTGTCATATGAGTCTAAATTAGATCCTATGCATTAAGGGGACAATATTGTGATATTTCTAAAAGCATTTGGTTCTTATTGCTGGTGAGAGTTAAGCATCACTATCAATTGGAAACTGCCCTTATGATTGGAATTAAGACTGAAAAATGCCTCCTTACCGTCTTTGTAAAAAGATTTTTCCCTCCAGCCCTTTCTGAATTGAAATGGACCTATGTTTGTTTCTAATTTAATGAGGGATCTGGTTTACTCATTCACAGTTGCTAAAACTGCTTTTTAAAGTTGAATTATTTAATTTGTAAAATTGTTTGTAATAATAATAATTACATTTAATATAGAGTCTTATCACATCTTCGAGACATCTCAAAGCGCTTCACAGAATATACTGTAAAGTGAATTAACTGTATATTCTGTGGGCAAAACATGGCAGCCAATTGCGCACAGCAGGGCCCCACAAATGTTTGATTGAGTGTCCAAATTATTATTTTTTAAAAAATTTTTTTACATTGTTTGAAGGGATTTTTACCCCCAGAATGGTGATCTGCCAATCGACTAAAAACCTGGTTCCTACTTACTGTTGGGTAAACAGAGGTGTGTGGAGTAAGGAAACTTGCCCAACATTTCGCTCTGCCTGGGAATCGAACCCAGGTCCTCTCGCTTGCGAGATGAGTGCTCTAACTCCTGAGCTACAGGAATCCTTGTAGGCCAGTGGCTGTCAAAGAAGTACGAAATTTATGCTCTCAGTCTCCCAACCTGCTACTTGCTTAAAGACATTTCCTGATTTGCACAGGATTTCCCCATTACCGTCTATGATTCACTGTTGGAAATGAGCACAATGGAGATTTTTGCACGAACATAACTTGGAATATTCTTTAAATATATTTGAACAAGGATGACTGACTACTATTAGATGAATCACTGAGAATTTGTTGAAGTGACATGTCAATGCAGCTTGTCAGTTGTCCATGCACAAGCAGTGAATAAAAGATGATTGCGCCACTTTGCTGTTCATAAATTATTTTCTTATTTCTCTGATAACCTTCTGATTGCTTACTGATCGAGTGAGTAAAATGCTTCCAGAATGATACACTGCATCTCTCAGTAATAAGAATGGCCATCTGGTCAATGCTGCAATAAATCCACATAAAAAAGCCATTGCAAGTGATTTTCAGAAAGTGATGAGGAGTGATGTAGGACCGAATAGTAAGTGGAAGAAATAAGAAGTTAATATTCCCTACACTCGTTTTTTGAAGGTGCTTAGTTGCCATGCAGGATAAGGTACAAAGGATGATATCGTCTCTTGTTTAGTCTGGACAGTTGTGATAGGATTTCCCATTATAAGTTCCTTTTGCTAAGATTGCTAAATTGACAAAAGGAGAAAAAAAAATTAAACTGCAAACTAGAAAGTACACAGTTAGAACAATTTCAGCACTGGCGTGTGGCACAGCATGCCTGACTGTCTTGGCCATTTACTACTTACTGACCAATAAAAGTTATTTTATTTGGGTTTTAGCTTTCAAATACTTCTCCAATTTTCATATATTTAAAAAGTTGAATATCAAAATCAAATGTATTTATTTAACTGTTTTTGCTAGCTTTACAATAAAAAAACAGTTGAATTTGATATAGTGCCTTATCACATCATTGTGACGTCTCTAAGTGTTTCACAGGATACTCTGTAAAGTGGATTGACTGCTGCATTTTGCCCACAGCAATGTCTCACAAACAGTCATGGAATGAGTGACCAATTTTACTTGAGGGATTCTTATCCAGGACACCAAGAAAAACTTGGTTCAGCGTCTCATCTGAAGAACGGCACCTCCAACAATGCAACCGCCCACCCACCCCCACCCCAGCACTTCATTGGATTGTCAGCTTTGAGTTTATTGGTAACACTTCATGTTTCAATAAAATGATCAGCAACCACATCCAATCCTTCACCTTTACTAATGTTTGTTTATTAATTTAATTAATTTTATTAATATTTTTTATTGTGTATGTATGTTTTCTGTGCTTCATTCCACAGTGCATCGCCTCACCTTTATTTAGATTCAAATTCATTTGCTATTCATTTTGCCCACAAATATACAGTCAATTCACTTTACAGTATAATCTGTGAAGCGTTTTGAGACGACTCGAAGATGTGATAAGTTGCTTTATCAAATGCAAGGATTATTATTCTAAGACAATTAGCTTGGATGGCTAAGATATCCTTGAATAGTATTTATTGGTACCTAAAACACACCTCTTTGACTGCCCTTTCGTAACCCCTCCTCTTTATCCCCCAACCCCCACTCAGGTGCCCATTCAGCTTTGTACTTTGAGACGTCCTTCTAATGTGAAAGGCACTATATGAATGTAAATTGTATTGTATTTCCTGTAAATGTGTGACCTGGGCACATAGCTTTATTTCATCAGCACAAATGTTATTGTTACAAAAAGTACAAGAGTAGCAGGGATCCCAAAACAGACCTACCTAAAAGTCAACCCTCCCCATTATCCATCCAAAGCTGTTTCCATTTTTCAGCATTTGGTGCTTTCTATTCCAGCTCATTTTCCAATCCAGTTGGCTAATTGTTATTAATTCCATAAGCTTTAACTGTCTGCAAAAGCTTTCTGAAAACTCAAGAAAATTACATCCACCCTTATCCACTAATGTGACTAAATAGCAGCTACAATACAAATTGTGAGCTAATATCATGACTTCTGGCATCTTTCACTTAGAGGCTATAATTGCTTTACTAAATGAGTAAAGGCTTTTACATAATTGTGCATCAAAAATGTTATTTAAAGTCATGTTGATTGCATCTGAATTTGAATTTATGATTAATTATTTTTGAGCAGCATCCATTATCTTAATCTCTTCAAAGAATTTCAAAAAGTTAGGGAAGTGTGACCTATTGCTTCTAAACCCATGATGGCTTTTGCCAAACCATCCTCAACTCTGCTCTTTAGACAAGTGTTTATGGAGCTCCTAAAATATTAAGCAGAGCATCAATTATTTTCTCTCTCATTAGTATTCTTGGGTGCATTCAATCTGGCTGTTTGCTCATAACTCTTTAATTCTGTGAACTTCCTCATAACACTTGCAGCACTGATGCCAGCTTCTGCTATAGATTTCAGTGCCAAAATGACTAGATATGGAATACAATATAATGGGTTTTCCTTTAAGAAGACTGATGTGTGAAAAATCCATTGAATGCATCTGCCATTTCCTGATCTGAACTACAGTATTTCTACCCAATGTGTATCAAAAAGAATCTACCTGGTATTTACCACAGTGCCTATTAAGATAGCTCAAACCCTTTTTAGAGGTCTCACATTGCCATCTGCTATCAACCTTCCCGTTGCCCCTTTGCTTCTTCTCAACTTCATCTTGTAACACACTTAGTTCTCAATACTTTCTCTTTAATTGCATTTTTGAAAATACTTTAGTTTAAGTTATTTTTGACCTCCCCACTATTGTTCTATGATCCAAGTCTTGTATTGTTCCCCTTTTTTCTGGTATTTCCTTTCAAAATACCTTTAAACATCTTAAAATCTTTTTTGTGCTTTAGTTGTGCTTCCCATTCAGTCTTCCCTGGTATCTTCTCATAGGTCCAAGATTTGATCCTTTAAATTTATGTCTTGCTTTTGGTCTTGGCCATTAACACAATGAGGTGTAAGAAAAGTCATATGGGATTTGATAATTATCAACAACAACTTTAATTTTGATAGTGTCTTTCACCTAAAGGGAAACATCTCAATGCATCACAAAATAAATTTATCAATAATCCTTACATTTGACTGACCTCAAATGTTACCACAATCCAAGTCTTGCTATTTTCCACAGGTCAGGCAGCATCTATGGAGAATGGAAAGCGAGTCAATGTTTCGGGTTCACGACCCTTGTCAGAACCTACATTGAGGCTACATCAAGATCTGGCTTAAGATCCAGGCTGAGATTGATAGATTTTTAAAAGATAGAGGGATTAGGGGATATGGGGATAGGGAAGGTAATTAGTCAGGTCAGAAGATCAGCCATGATCTTATCGAATGGCAGGGCAGTCTCGAGGGGCGAATGGCCTTCTCCTGCTCCTAATTCTTATGTTCTTATGTAAGATGGGAGCTTGATTTAAATAACTTCTATCATCAAATGCCTATTGTTGGATAATTCCGTCCCAGTATTATATCCAGCATATATGTTTTTATAAGGTTAATCCCAATTAATTCTGTGATGTTTGTCTTGAGGAGAGATTTTGACAATGCCGCTAAAGGATAATGCAGGAAAGTGTATCAGTTCTGGCTTCACTCCATGAGTCTAATGGGCCAATGAGAACTCCTGAGAGATGACCAATAGAGTCAATTATTTACACATGGGCAGAACTCTCAAATGCAAAGCACTGTAACTTGCAGTGGGAGATACAAATCAGCCTACCTGACCCTACTTGCTTTATTGCCGAACCAATGTCACCCCACTTCCAGCACTTTAAAATGGGTTTTAATCTCTTAAGAGGCTAAATATAACCAATGTATACTGGCTTTCAGATGGTTGTCCAAGTTATTTAAATGAAATGGTAATGGTTCCTGTGGGAAATCATGTTAGAGTGAGCTATGTTTCTAAAACCAGTTGATTATACATTCCAATCTAAAAGCAATCGATATGGCCTTAGATAAGATATTTTATTCACAATTATTTAAAAGCCTTTGCTGATTTATCAATGCAATTTATAGCTTCTTAGTAAAATATGCTGTGGGTTATGATATTAGCTATCTGTTTTGTTTTCTATTTTGTTGCCGCTCCACGATATTGTCTGCCATACATTATAATAATAATATATGCATTGATATAGTGCCTTTCACTTAGGGAGGAGTGCTTCACTGAATATATGCTGTCCTCCTCCACTGCCTCTCCTCCCTCATCCACCTCAATGGGACCTCACTTGCCTGATTCGAATCCTACTTAACCAACCAGCATTACTTCACCTCCACAAACAGTTTTTCCTCCCGCACCTGCACAGGCACTTGTGGGGTATCCCAAGGCTCCATTCTTGGCTCCCATGTGCCTGTTCAGGTGGACATTAAAGATCCCATGATACTATTCGAAAAGGGAAAGGAGTTTCTCTTGGTGTTCTGTCTGACAATCCCGAAATAAAATTGGTCACTCATTCCGTGGCTGTTTGTGGGACATTACTACGTGCAACTGGTGCTGTATTTTATTCACAAAATACACAGTCAATCCATTTTACAGTATATCCTTCAGGTTTACCCCATCACCAGACTTGGATGCTCAGCCATGTGAAACACTTTGAGACGTTCTCCCAACACGATATTTGCTCCATAAATATAAATTATACCGTAAATAAACCTATTCTATCAATCCAAATCCATGACAAGAATGAAGACAGCACTGATCTTTCACCTGTCTTTTGTGCTCCTCTTCTTAAAACAGTGTCAATGAGGAATCACCCAAAGCCACTCCTGCCAGGGTTGTTGTGCAATTTTACACCCTGCTGAATTTTTTGCTTTGGTGCATTGATTCAATGGAACTGGACTTTCCCTCTGGTTTTCCCAATAGTTCATCTTTCCTGAGTGGCAGTTTGATTGAGCGCACAGAACTGTTAATCTCAGGGGAAATTCATTTTCGATTAGCAAAGTAGGTTACAGACTTCAATTCATAGTTCTGAATAAGAGACTCCACTCATTCAGGCACTGACGTATTTTATATGTGTAGATCCTTAATATAGGATTCTGAGTGTTTAGCTGCCTGTATGTTGTTTGATTTATTCATTAACTAAGCCATTTTGGATTTAGTTGATGAAGTCGGCTGCAAGAAAATATATTTCCATTGCTAATAAAATTAAGTAGCTTTGAGGATAACTATATTTATTTATATGACTTTATCCTGGCAAGAAAAGCAGGGAAGTACACAATTAATTGGGTTTCAATAATAACAGCTCACACTTTTATACTGCCTATTTCACGTAGGAGAAATTTCTTGATGTACTTATCAGTTGTGAGAGGCAACACCAAGGAGGGAGAAAGAAGAGGGAATTAAGGATCTTGGCCAAAAGAGATGTGGCTTTAGAAGGTCTTGATAGGCAGGGAGAGTGGAAGCAAGGCAAAGAGTGGCTGATATCAATTTACTTGTATTGCATATCTTTGCAGTATACATCAGGGTCTATTGTTAAAAGTAGAACTCTTTTCACCGTATCTTTGTGATACATCTTTAGAATGGAAAATCCCAGAAGGGAACTAAAGATGTAGCACAACAATTGCTACTTTGGCAATCAGCAACAGAGAGACTCCATTCCCTAGCATATGGCCTTCTGCCCAACTCGTAGGTGCTAGTTTTTGTATTCCATACACCATCCTTTCAAATCCTGTCTCCTATATCCATCTATGTCATGTATTAATAGAAATTGTAGGACACGTTTACGAATTCAGCATTACTTGCCATGCTTAGAGTTAATACTATTTTGCATCCTTTGATTTGTTTCAAAGTCACAATGTCTAACATATACTAAATTGCCTTCATTTTGCAATTTAGTCACATTCTTTTAAAGCTGCAGTAGGTTTGTAAGGAATAGCCTCCCATTCAAAATCTATGTGGAATTGAATTAGTCAGATTGGTTTTCAATATTGATCATCCTTCAATTCCTGAAGTTGTGGCTGTGTTCCTCTATATTAAAATGGCACTTAATTATCTGATGTCATTCTGTTTTAAAAGCAAATGAATATTTTTGTCAATAATCTTCTATCTCATCCTTTGTTTCTAAATAATTCCGACATTCATGTTATTGAACCTAACTGTTCATCATACTTCTGTTTTTTGCTCCTGCATCCACTTCTTTAGATACTCCTCTAAAGTCTCAGTTGCCTTGACTGCAGGATCAGTGATGATTCAGGAACTGTCCTTTGGGAATACAATAATGCAGATCACATTAAAACTTGTGTCAGGAACTGATCTCCTGCTATAAATCTGTGTATCTTACTCTTTAGAGACATAACAGTGTATAATCCCATATTGTATAGATAGCTGGAAATGGCTTCCTGTTCCCCTATGATTTGTTATACTTCTCTTCCCGATTTAAAAATTGGTAATTATAACTGTCCTTTTATATTCCTTATCTTTTCTCTCCTGGTCCATTATATATTATTTAAACTCTTTTCTTTAGTATTCTATATTATTCATTGCATTAATATTCAACTACTTGTCCCAGGTGTAGATATTCGCTTTTTATCTATGAATTATAATTTAATCTTTTTTAACAAAAATATACTTTCTTCACTGTGATGCTTCTTCTCTCTCTCACACCACTAATCCCTCCTGAAAACTTTGCAGGCTCCCAATTAATCATTCCTACTTCCTCCTTCACAACATTAAGATGCAGCAGCAACAACAAAATTACATTTATAGAGCGCCTTTCACGTCGGGAGGACGTCCCAAGGCGCTGGACAGTCAGGGATCAGGACCCGAGCGTGGGGGAGGGGTGGGGTATGGGTGAGAGAAGGCAGAGAGGTAGGAGGGCAACTGAAGGCACAATCGAAGAGGAGGGTCTTGAAACCAGCCTTGAAGGAGGCAAGGGAGGAAGCGAGGCGAAGGGACTGTGGACTGAAGTTCCAGAGTGTTGGGTAAGAGAGGCTGAAAGCCCGGCCACCGATGGTAAGGCGGGTCGGGCGGGAGACATGGAGCAGGCTGGAGCCCACTGAACGGAGAGAGCGAGCAGGTTGGTAGGGAGTCAGCAGATCAGAGAGGTAGGAGGGGGCAAGGCCATGGATGGCCTTGAAAATGAGGACGAGGATCTTGAATTCGATCCTCTGAGGGATGAGGAGCCAGTGGAGTCGGCCGAGGGTGGGAGTGATGGAGACACGATGAGCAAGACTACACAAGCTGCAGAGGTTTGGATGATCTGCAGCTTGTGAAGGGAAGAGTTGGGAAGGCTGATGAGGAAGGAATTTCCATGATCGAGCCTCAATGTGACGAATGCGTGAATAAGGGTTTCATCAGCCTGAGGGGTGAGGCAATGCCGGAGTCTGGCAATGTTGCAGAGGTAGTGGTAGGCAGTGCCTGTCATGGCGCGGATGTGGGGGAGAAAGGATAGTTGAGGGTCAAACAAGACACCCAGGTTCCTGACTGGCTTAGAGAGATTGAGTGTGCAGCCATGGAGGCTGATGCTGCCAGCGCCCGAGGTGCAAAGGCGCTGGCGTGAGCTAATCAAGAGGGCTTTGGTCTTGCTGACGTTCAGCTGGAGAAAATTGTCCCTCGTCCAGGATTTGATGTCGGACAGGCAGTCGGTCAGGACGCCAGTAAGCCTGGAATTGAGGGTGGAAGCTAAGAGACAGAGTTGGGTGTCATCCGCATACATGTGGAAATTTACCCCATGTCTGCGGATAATGTCACCAAGGGGGAGTATGTAGAGGGTGAAGAGGAGGGGATTGAGGACAGAGCCCTGAAGAACATCACATGAGTCGGTGCGGGGGCTGGAGGAGAAGCCGTTAGCTGAGATGAAGTGGAGGCGGTGTGAAAGGTAGGACCTAGGTTAAATCCTAAAATATTATTGCGCATGCCTAGGTGATGTCATGTCTTTAGTTTACTGATCATTTCCAAGCCATGTCTAAATATTAAATCCGATGTGGCACCTGCCTTGGTGCACTGATTCACACTGTATTAGAATGCTGCCCTGGACAACTGAACCTATTTATTTCTTCTTCTTAAAGGAGATCCCTATGCAATCCTCTTTAATAGACCATCTTTAAAACTACCTGTAATCACGACTGCATTTGCTATTTATTATACTAATCTGTCTTATTTTTCTTCTAAGCATTTGAGCATGTTCCTTGTGTTGTGCAATAAAAATAGAGCAATATTTTATGCAATATCTAACATAAGAACATTTTGCTGGTAATATTTTATATTGCAGGCACATTGCCTTTTTCTATTTGTTGTAGCTAAGGTAGTGCTTCTTTGATATGAACAGATCCACTCCTTTTGTAGGGATACCTAGATACGTGCAAGATTTTGGTTTCAACCTACTGCATATACAATTGAGATAAATTATGAATTGAATTTAAGATATTGGGATGATATGGATGCATTTACAAACTGTAAATTTAAAAAAGTGTAAATTTATTTTAAAAGTCTAGAAAAGAGAGATTAATATCCATATAATCTAGCTAGATATTCACATGAGGGCGGAGGGAATAGAAGAATAACGGAGAGAGTAAGGAGCGGGTGGAGGCTCATGTGCAGTATAAACATCAATATGGACTAGTTGGGCTGAATGTCCTGTTTCCGTGTTGTACCATTTCTGTAAATCTATATAGATCTTCACCATCTTAATTTTAAAGCAATATTCTTTGAACTGATACTTGAACTGAACTGTTGTCCTTATATGGACAACATTATATGTCCTTATATGTCCTTAGGTTCTATATGAATGCAATTAGTTGTTGTTGATACGAAAATGACATACTCTGTAGTGAGCAACAACAACAAAATTACATTTGTATAGTGCCTTTCACGTCGGGAGGACATCCCAAGGCGCTGGACAGTTTTTGACCTGAGCTGGAGGTCGGGATTGGGAAGGGTGGAGGGCAGGGGGGGAACAGGGTGATCGAAAGCACGGTCTAAGAGGAGGGTCTTGAGATGGGTCTTAAAGGAGGCAAGGGAGGGGGCGAGGAGGAGGGACTGTGGGATGGAGTTCCAGAGGGTGGGGGCAGGGTGGCAGAAGGCCCACCCGCCAATGCCATGGCAACAGCGATGGCAGACACTGAATTTGTCAGGCTAGCTTCAGGTCCACACATTGTGCCAAAATCCGAAGGAGTGGAGGAATGGTTTCACGGTTGCAGCTAATAATTGACTGGTTAGGCTGCAATTTTTATTCAATTTTTTTTATTCCTGGTGATAATTATCACATCACGCATTTTGTACTTCCAAATACTTGCATGAGAATAATATAAAGAAAATTTCAAAAAGACAGGTCCCTTCAGTAAAAATGATGATCTAGAAAGAAAAAATAGAGAAAGTTGAGCTTGCTACCAACAGAAATGGTAGTTGAGGGACTATTATAATAATCCTTGCATTTGATATAGCGCCTTATCAGGTCTTCAAGACGTCTCAAAGTGCTTCACAAAATATATTATAAAGAGAATTGACTGTATATTTTGTGGGCAAAATGCAGTAGCCACTTGCGCACAGCAGTTTCCCACAAAGAATCATGGATTGAGTGACCAATTTTTTTTGAGGGACCATCACCCCTGGAAAAGTAATCCACCAATCAATTAATAACCAGGCTCCTACTTACTGCTAGGTAAACAGAGGCATGTGGAGTAAGGAAACTTGTCCAATATTTTGTCCTGCTCGGGAATCGAACCCAGGCCCTCTCGCTTGTGAAGCGAGTGCTCTAACCACTAAGCTACAGGACTCCACTTATCATGTCTCTGAGACATCTCAAAGCACAGGATATACTGTAAAGTGGTGTATATTACACTGAATGTATATTGTGGATGAACAAATTGGGACTCACTTAGATGTTGGATAGTACCCTACATCCTATAAATGTACTGAATCCCAAGCTGTATATTTTCAGCCATTACCTGAGGAAGCTCAGGGTCCAACAATTATCCTTTTGGGCAGATACTTAATACCAGATTGAACATAGATTACTGCAATGTCAACAGCAATAAACACAAAATTACAATTATATGGCGCCTTTCACGTCACCAATGCATTTCAGTAAGGGTAAATGTTACTAGTAGGAACAGATTCCAGGCCAAAACAAATTGCAGTTACTTCCCAGTTAAAACAGGATTATAATACAAGATCCAAACGAATACTAACAAGCACTAAAACATTGGAAAAGTGCGCAGTTAAGGAATTTACTATATCTTGCAATCTTTTCCAGAGAAAGTAGGCAATAACTGCAGTTTGTTTGATATGGAAACACAGTCATGACTACAAATGTAAGATGGCAAAGTAGATTTGCTTAGCAGAGACTGGCAGTGATAACTGAGTGATCACATGGAAGGATGTCTTGGCATTTTGGGCAATTGTTTTCACATTTTTCTTCAAATAAGGAGTGACTTGCCATGAAATATGAATATGTTAATGTTGACCTTCAGAGTCCTATGCCCCCTTTTAAGTTGTATAAGCCTTGGATCTCAGACATTTTCCTTTGAAGATATAATTCCATGTATCTTTTACATGGAATATACGCCTTGGCTGGTCCTCACCAACAGTGCCCTTGCCACCATCCGGGACTCTCTGAGGGCTCAGCCAATTAACAACCGGCTGCCACATAACGTCATCCCGCCCGCCTCATTTGAATCTCAAGGCTAGGACTCCCTGGGAAGACATCACTGACCCCATCTCCTCACTGAGCCTGACCAGCCCAGCCAAGCGGGCTAACCATGGCTTGCTGAACACTCCTGTCCGCTCCGAGTCTCAGCTTGCGCACATTGGCTGTCGCAATTGACCCGAGCTGTTTCCCCAAGATGTTCCCGACCCCGTCCTGTTCCCTCCACTACTCCCGCTCAACCCTCCTCTCCTTCCGCCTGCCCCGATTCCTATCCCTCCTCGACTCCCACACGGCCTCCCTCTGTTCCTCCCTTCACATTCTTCATCATGCTCACCATGGTAGATGCCGTCGGCTGACCTACAGCATCCATCCTGATTGCCCCTTCCCCCACTCTCGCCACAAGGCCCACTGGCCCTCACTCACGGGAGCCAACCTTTCCTCCCTCACTCACATGCCCATCCAACCTGTCTGTCCACCCCTCCCACCCATCATCCCCCCCACACTCCCACCACTAACTGTCCCATCCGTATCAGTCTGCAGAATGTCTGCTCATTAACCAACAAGTCCCTCACAATCCATGACCTCACCATCAAGGAAAATATCGACATCCTCGCCCTCACCGAAACCTGGGTCACCCCAAGCGACACCTTCTCACTAGTTGAGGCCACACCTCCAGGTTACACCTTTCACCAAACCCCACAGCCTAATCGCCATGGCGGTGGTGTGGCTCTCATTTCCTGGTCCCTCCTCAGCCTTCCCCCTTACTCCTCCGGAATCTTCCCCTCCTTTGAACACCTTACTCTCTACCAGCCCTCCATGCTTTCCTTCAAAATCCTCCTTGTTTACTGTCCCCCCAAGCCTTCCCCCACCTTCCTCTCGGACATATCCATCCTCCTATATTCCCTCTCTCTCTGCTCTGAACACCTCATCTTCGGCGACTTCAACCTCCACTTCACCCCCTCCTGCTCTACCTCTGACAACTTCTCCTACCTCCTCTGTTCCCTCAACCTCTCCCTCCTCACCCATTCCCCCACCCACGACTGTGAACACCCCCTTGACCTGATGATCATCTGGGGCCTCACCGTCTCGGACATCACCATTGTCGACAAAAGCATCTCAGACCACCACTTCATCTCCCTCAACACCTCAGTACCCCTTCCCCTTTCCTCCCTCTCCACTGCCCTGGAGTCATCTGAACTCCTACACTTCTGGCCCTCACTGACCGATCTCCCCTCCTCACTTGCCTTTCTCCACAACTCCCTCTCCTCCATTTTGGACTCTCTTAACCCCCTCACCTCCTGAACTGCCTCATACTCCCGTAAATCCCCTGGTACACCAGGCATCTCCATTCCCTCAAGGCACAAGGGCGAGCTGTCGAACGAGCCTAGACCAAAATCCAAACTAACGGTTCATCGGCAGATTTGGCTTCACCACACCAAGACCTACTGCTGCGCTCTTGCCTCTGCCAAATCCTCCTTCTACTCCAAGGTTATCTTGGAGGCAAAGGACAACCCCAGGCTTCTCTTTTCCACCACTAACCATCTCCTCCGTCTACTTTCCCATGCCTCGACCATCCTCTCCTCAAACTCCAACTGTGAGGAGATGCTGGACTTCCTTGATTCTAAAATCGAGGGGATATGTTCAGCCACCTCAGCCCCGTCTACAGCCACCCCCACATCACCTCTCCCTCATGCCCCTCCACCCACCCATCCCCCCCATACTCCCTCAACCCTATCTCTCCATCCTCCCTCACCACGACTGTTCGCAAACTCAAACCCACCACCTGCTCTCTCGATCCCATCCCCACCTCTCTCTTCGTCTCCCAGCTCCACCTTCTGACCCCTCTCCTGTCCGATGTCATCAACCTCTCCTTGTCCACTCGTTCAGTTCCCACTCCCATAAAAACAGCCATCATCACCCCCATCCTGAAACAACCTTCCCTGGATCCATCCCTCTTCTCCAGCTACTGCCCCATCTCTGACCTCCCATTCCTCTCCAAGGTCCTGGAACAAGTCGTCGAGTCCCAGCTCCGCTCCTTTCTCTCTTGCCATTCCCTCTTTGAACCCCTCCAATCTGGCTTCCGCGCTGCCAACAGTACGGAAACAGCCCTGGTCAAAGTCACTAATGACATTCTGAACATCTGCGATCAGGGCTCCCTCTGCCTCCTTGTCATCCTCGACCTCTCTGCCACCAACGACACTGTTGACCACTCCATCCTCATACACCACCTTTCCGCTTTACTCAATCTTCAGGGATCTCTCCTTGCCTGGTTCAATTCCTATCTCTCTCACCGTCTCCACTTTGTTGTCTCTAACGGTTTCTCCTCCAGCCCCCGCACTGTCACATCTGGCGTCCCCCAGAGCTCTGTCCTTGGCCCTCTCCTCTTTAATATCTACATGCTCCCCCTTGGTGACATCATCCGCAGACATGGGGTGTATGCGGATGACACCCAACTCTATCTTTCTGCCTCCACCTTCAACTCCAGGACCACTGCTGTCCTGACAGACTGGCAGTCAGACATCAAGTCCTGGATGAGGGCAAATTTCCTACAGTTGAATGTGAACAAGACTGAGGCCCTCCTGATTGGCTCACGCCAGCGCCTCAGCACCTCAGGCTCTGGCAGCATCAACCTCCATGGTTGCACACTACAACTCACCAGCCAGTCAGGAACCTCGGTGTCTTGTTCGACCCTCAACTGTCTTTTCTCCCCCACATTCAAGCCATGACCCCCTCAGCCTTCCCTCACCTCCATAACATTGGCTGACTCCGCAACTACCTCACCCCTCAGGCTGCTGAAACTCTTGTTTATGCCTTCATCATCTCCAGGCTCGACTATGCTAATGCCCTGCTTGTCGGCCTTCCCAACTCCTCCCTCCACAGACTGCAGATATTCCAAAACTCTGCAGCCTGTGTCCTCTCCCGCACCAAACTCCATGCCCCCATCTCCCCCACTCTCGCCCGACTCTACTGTCTCCCTTTTCCTTCAGAGGATCCAGTTCAAGATCCTGGTCCTTACATACAACACCTTCCATGGCCTTGTCCCACCCTACCTCTGTGACCTCCTAAACCCCTACCAGCCCACCCGTTCCCTCCGCTCAGCTGGCTCTGGCCTGCTCCACGTCCCCCGACCCACCCGCCCTACCATTGGTGGGAGAGCCTTCATCCACGCTGCCCCCAATCTCTGGAATTCCATCCCCCAGTCACTCAGCCTCATCCCCTCCTTAGCCTCCTTCAAGTCCTGCCTCAAGACCCTCCTCTTCAACCATACCATCGGCCACCCCCCTTCCCCTCGCCTCCCTTCCCCCCCCACCCAATCCCAGTTTGGGTCTGAAATGCTGTACTCTGTCCAGCGCCTCGGGACGTCCTCCTGACGTGAAAGGCACTATACCAATGTAATCTTGTTGTTTTAAGAACCACGATGATTTTACAGTAAGGATAATGTGCAAAGTGGAAACTGCACCAAACTTGAATAATTGTACTGAACAGAACTGCAGCATATTAACCACATTGTAAATACTTGGGAACCTGACCAAAGATAAAGTTTTGCATCTGAGTGCAAGAGAGGAAAAGATTTTAAAAGATGAGGATTGTTGAAAATGTCAAAGGGAAATCTTTTAACTGCTTCATTAATGAAAGTCAGACGTACAATGTGCCATTAATCATCAATCTGAGCAAATATTTCATGGAGGATGACCTCCTGTGGTTGACCACATGGAAAGCCAACAGGATTTGCAGATAATTAACTTATTTAAATATTGGAACTTTGAGCTCACGGTCTAGGCTGACACTCCCAGCGGGCTGCTGGGATTGTCAGAGGTACAACCAAAGGTCTTGTCCGTCCTTGTTCAAGTGAATGCTAAAGATCTCACGGCACTTTTTTAAAAGAAAAGGGAGTTTCTCCCTGTGTCCTGCTAACATTCCCACAGATAATAATACATCTATAATATTATGGAGTCTGTGTGGTAGAGTCCTGTAGCTCAGTGGTTAGAGCACTCGCCTTGCAACCAAGAGTTTGATTCCCGGCAGGGCAAAATGTTGGGCAAGTTTCCTTACTCCACACGCCATTTGTTTACCTAGCAGTAAATAGGAACCCGGTTGTCAGTCGACTGGCGAATTGCTTTTGGGGTGTAATAATTCCTTCAAAAAAAATTGGTCACTTCAATCCACGATTGTTTGTGGGACACTGCTGTGCGCAATTGGCTGCTGCGTTTCGCCCACAAAATGTACAGTCAATGCACTTTACAGCATATTCTGTGAAGCGCTTTGAGATGTCTCAAAGACATGATAAGGCGCTATATCAAAAGCAAGTTTTTTTTTTAAGAAACATTAATTCCATGAACTATGTTTTCATGTTTCAGGGATGTCTCATCACATTTGACTACAGATGAGATGGTGCCATGAAAAAACAAAATGAATGACGTCAACTCTGTAAATTTTAAAGCAATCAAATTCTGGAAACTGTATATCACTAGCTGAAGCATCCTCATCCTTCTTTTTTAATGGACGCTATAATATACGCACAAAGTGACAGACTACTTAATAGCAAGCTGTTGAACAGATTATTCAAGACACATAAGTGGTGAAGTCACTTGAGATAATTGTCACGTCGGCCAAAAATGGGCTTGAATGCAGCAGATAGTCATTGGCCTTGGTATTGTTTCCACTCAACCCTTATCAGGAATTTACGGTAAATTATTTACTCTCTATCTATTAATGAGTAAATTCTCCTTAATGGAACCAACAGTGAATAACTGTTGACTGCATTTGACTGTGGTTTTTTGGTCGATGTTATCACTCACACAAGGAATAAATTCTGTAATCACTTCTACATTGAATCTGCCATCCCACAATTTAGAATTTGATTTAAAATTGACATTTACATCTTTAATTCATTTAATATTAGCGGCACAAGCAGATTTTACTTTTGTCAGGAAATTTACATTCATGCAATGACTAGGTGTTAAATAAATTCCTTTATTTAATGAAAGGTTTCAAATTGATGAGTATTTTTGAAAGGGTATATGGAGAGAGATTATTTCCACTGACTCTCTATTCAGGATCAAGAGGGTGTGAAGCGTATAGTTATTTGAAAACGGAAAGATTATTTGTTTACTTTAATGCAGATAATTGTTGGAATGTGAATGCTTTACCACAAATTGCATTTAAAAGGCAATCTGATAAAAGCTTGAGGAAAAATATTGGAGTATAGGCAAAAAGCAGAGGAATAGATTTAGAGTAAAAGAGCTTCAGTGTCAAATCTGGTTCTAGTACAACAGCAACGATTTGTATTTATAGCATTCTTCATGCAGGATAGAGTCGCAGAGCACTGCAGGGAATGTTGATAAACCAAATGGTCTCCTTCTTTGCAATAATAATTCAAAAATCCTGGTATGAATAATAATAATAATAATAATCCTGGTATAATAAGGAGCTATAGGATAAGATCTGTATTATACAACAGCAACTTGCATTTACATGGTAATTTGCCAATTGAACTCACAAATGATATAACCTATAAATTTGTAAAAAAAAAATTCAATTAGATAAAGTTGGTCATTCATGCATGATTGTTTGTGAGACATTGCTGTGCCAAATTGACTGCTTTGTTTGCATATAAAATACAGAGTCACACTATACAGAAGCGCTTTGAGACAGCTCAATGAAATGATAAAGCACTATGCCATATACAAGGATTATTGTTATTCAAAATGACATAGGATTTCACAGAACGTTACAACATGGAAACAAACTAAATGATCCAACTAGTCTGTACGGTATTTATACTCCACATGAGTCTCCACCTCTCAAAATCCCCTCTGCCAAACCCCTCTATGCATACTTCTCCTTTGTGTATACATTAAGACAAATTAAGATATCTAGGTAAAGGTTCGAGATGTACTAAGGATGAAAAGCTAAGGAGAAATTAAGAAATAGTGATAATGCTTTGGTTTTAAAGGCCTGTAGTTTGCTGGAGGAAGGTAAATCTGCAGCTGTGAAGAGGTATTCCAGTCTCAAAATCTTTGGAACGTTAGAGAAGAAGGCAGTGCAGTGTGTCTTGACCTAAACACTGTGGAGAGTGTGTGAGCTGTGCTTCATGCAGACTACACAGGCGGTATACGTGGAATAGTCAATAGAAAGTTGGTATCAGAATGTATCTCACTTATAGTTGGCATTCACTGCTTACTCATCTCAAATAACCTCTGTATTCAACAGTTTACCATTACATAGTTTATATTGCTTAATGTTGACACAATTGGCCGAATGGTCCTCTTCTTTGCTGTAAACTTCTTTGTGGAGTCCTGTAGCTCAGTGGTTAGAGCACTTGCTTTGCAAGCAAGACACCTGGGTTCAATTCCAGGCAGGGCGAAACCTTGGGCAAGTTTCCTTACTCCACACGCCTAATAATAATCCCTCCAAAAAAACCCAAAACAATAATAAATTGGTCATTTTCAATCTACGACTGTTTGTGGGACATTGCTGTGCGCAATTGGCTGCCGCGTTCGCCCACAAATATACAGTCAATTCACTTTACAGTGTGTTCTGTGAAGCGCTTTGGGACGTCCTCCCGACGTGAAAAGCGCTATATCAAATGCAAGGATTATTATTATTTATTATTAAAATTCTATGTTCATTTTAAATAAAAAAAGCAAAAAGCAAAATGATATGCAAGATTCATTATTTTTATTGTAGTTGTTTTACGACAGCTCTATTGTTAAGATTTTAATTGGCAGCAATGATGCTTACATAGAGCAGTGACAATGATATCATTTGTTCAGTCCATCCATCTCTTTTTTGTTGTAGATCCGCTCAGTTACTACATTTGCTCAAACTTTTCAAGTTTAGTCATAAGAACGATTTATTATCAATAATAATAATCCTTGCATTTGATATAGCATCTTATCACATCGTTGAGACGTCTCAAAGCGCTTCAGTTCACAAGTTCACAAGCAGTTGCTGTTCTGGATTTCTTCCCCCTCAACTCCAGATTGAACCTATGTTACAGTGAGAATCTGGGTCTCCTTCTGGATCTGCCTGGTGTGGAGAGTCTGTGTTACAATAATTGTTAATACACTGAGCAATGGATAAGGATTATGTAGGTAATGTCCATGTCGATAGCAAAGTGAATGTAAGCATCTTCTACTCGAATTCACATTTTCCAATGTAAGTTTAAAATAGCATTAAATGCTATACACTGGTGAACTAAATTATCAATATGGCCAATTATTGGAGGGGAAATGAGTCTGCACAGATCCAATTAACTTTAGTCAATTTTCCAATACTGTATAGTTAAGCAGTGTATATAGCTTAACATCTGGTGCTATAAGGTTATTCTAAAACCAGAGCATATATTTATGCTGACAAAGTAATCAGTCAGCACAATAAAAGTTATTTTATTAAAACCATCAAAAACATTGTGCTTCCTGTAGAGAGGTATCATGCCTCTGCAATAATTTGCAGGAATAAAATGGGCCTGAATGATTTGATGTTTTAGAGTCAGCACAGACAGGCTGGGCTGAATAGTCTTCTGTGCCGTAAAGTTCTACGATCCTATGCACAAAGACTGATGGTATGCTCTTTGCACCCTGGAATATGTATTGTACAACAAACAATTGGCATATCATACTGTATCAGCTGCGTAATTCAGAATAGACATGACCCATGAATCAAATTATAACATATTTAAAAAGGAAGAGATCTTGGAATTAGACATCCTACACAGAACCATTCTCAGATCAGAGGATGCAAAGCATAAATGAACATTCCAGGAATAGTTAGCTATATCCAAGAGGGAAAAAACAAAAACTATGCTGAATGATAATTAATAGATCTGAAATGGGAAGGAAAGACTGGAAACATGAGAACAGTGCAGACACAAGCAAAAAGAAAAACAGTTGCAAATTGAACTAGAAAATAATAATGAGTAAATTCAGTATGACACTTGAACAGAAAAGTAAACTTGGATTAATTGTAGTGAACTCTGCTGTAAATTGAGGTAGTACAATATGCTGCATTGAAGAGATGATCTATACAAGAAAGTAAAATATTTTCCTGTGCCATATCACAGTGATTCTATGCAAGAATGTGGATAAAATATACAGAAAGAGTTGGTTCAAAATAGGATAGGATGAGAAAACTAAAATCCAACTGCTCATTTCTGACCTTAAGGTTGACATCAAATATTATAGCTGATGGGAGCCAGGCCGAACAGAGAAGGTACTGGGATACGTGTCTCTGTTTATATTGTTGACAACTTAACCATTCCTTCCTGCATTGTACACCAGGTGACTATGACGCAACTCCTTGAATTATTTTCAGTGCCAGAGGAACAAGTATTTAATCAGGGGCTTCCATGCTCCTTAAAAGAGGTGTGGAATATAAAGCAAGTTATTTTTATAAACCAAACCAGAAATGTTTTTTGTATAACACACTCCATACAGAAGCAAGTTAAACATCTCCACAGAACCGAATACCCCAGGTAAACATTTCCAATTCAAGCTCGGAGATGAGGAAACTTGTTATTTATAATGCTCATTATAAATTTAATCTATTTTCAAAATGTTATCAGATTTTTTTCAAGACATGATTCATGTATAGAATTGTTTATTCATAATATAAAATCACCATAGGAAGAAGCTATTTGGCCCATCAAAGGCAAATTAGTGCTAGCTCATTAACTTGCCCCTTAGGTAGCACTGCCTGGATTCCAAAGAAATATATAATGCATTCACTTTTATTTTAAGACGATCCCTTATATTTTATGAAGCATTGAACCAAAAATAATAATTTGGGTCCTGTAAACATAAGGAAACGTAATCACTTCTTCTTCATCACTCAATTTTGTGTCCTTAAAATACCACAAAATATCACATACATTGGCATTTGTTTGTATTCATTAGCACATGTATAGTGCTTCCTTCAGGTGGTAGATTTTGAATGAAGTCAACTAGCTTCACATCCATCCTATATTTCTTGACAGAGATAAGAATTTGTTTGAAATTGCAAGTTTTTTCTTAGGCAGCAAATGAAGCTTTTACTCATGATTAACTGTCTGGAGAACTTTAATGCTTATAGTCAAAATATAACTCACCTCTCAACTATTATCGCCAATTTCTCAGTTGTATTCTTACCCATATTTAACATTTTAAAAGGTTTTGAGAGGTTGAATAGTAAAAGATTATTCTCACTGGTAAATTGGTAACTAGGGAAACTATTTTTAGTTTTTGAGAATTTCTATTTGATTTCTTCCTCCTGCCCATCCTTCTCTGCTCTTGTGAATATTATGCATCTTTTCCAAGTCTCTTTGCTTAACTATAATTTTTCATCCTTGGTAAAGGCCATTTATTATTTAAAATTTAAGCACAATAATAAGTGCTTTTATCAGGCAAAACGTATTTGATATGAATTCTTTCAAATAAATGGAAGCCCGCTTTGGTTAATTATTCCCATTCCTATTAAAACCGATTCCTATTAAAATTATAGATCTGCATCATTAATTTTAGCAAGTCTGAGAGGGATTAACCAGTTGAGCTTTTGTTTTAATATACTGCTATAATGTTTACATAATGAGGAATGCCCTCTAAACTAGACATAATACTCCAATTTGTAATTGTTTCGTTGAATTTTTTTTCAGGTAAAGACCTAGTGTAGTCGTTAATGCACTCGCCTTGCAAGCGAGTGGACCCAGGCTCGATTCATTGGCAGGGCAAAACCTTAGGCAAGTTTCCTTACTCCACGTGCCTCTGTTTACCAAGCAGTAAGTAGGAATCCAGTCTATCTTGGATCGTTTTCCAGGGGTAATAATTCCTTTAATAGGGGGTAATAATCCCTAACTGTTTGTGGGACACTGCTGTGGGCAATTGTCCGCCACGTTTCTCCCACAAAATACACAGTCAATCCACTTTATAATATATTCTGTGAAGAGCTTTGAGACACTTCAATGATGTGATAAGGTGCTATATCAAATATAAGGATTAATATTAACTTCAGCTGAACCAGTCTTGGACAAATTCATATTGAAAAAGTATTTATCAACTTATTTGGTTTCATCTTTCCAGGATACAGAGAAGTGTCAATGCATTTGTCATTGGGAACACAACGGTGAAAGGAGTAGACAGATGTTTCTGCAACTAAAGGTGTGACTCTCACATGGTTTGTTGCCTCCCTGGTGCCAGGGTTGAAGACACCATGGAACAGTTGCAAAACATTCTAGAGGGGAAGGGGAACGTCCAGTAGTCGTTGTCCATATTGGGATCCATGACACAGGGGAAAAAAGTGCTGAGATCCTACAGGGAGAGTATTAGAAGCTAAAGAAAAAGCTAAAGAGTTTGACCTCAAAGGTGGTGATCTCAGGGTCTCGTGCAAGTGAGTATCAAAACAGCAGGATCAAGCACATAAATGCATGGCTGGAGAAATGGTACAGAAAGGAATGCTGCAGGTTCCTGGAATGTTGGGAACAGTTCTGGGGCAGGTAGGACATGTACAATGTGGATGGGACCTGAACAGGGCTGGGACCAATGACCTCACAGGAGGTTAACTTGTGTTGTGGGGAAGGGTTTAACTAATTTTGAGGTGGGAAAGGAATCAGGATAGAGCATCAGAGAGGAGAAGAAAGTTACATAGAGGACTGGGTGACACAAATCGCAATGCAATAAGGAGTAGTCCAGAAAAAAGGAGGGATTAGATGGGGGAGAAAATGCAAAGCAGACTAAGTCAGTCTTGGAGTGCATGTGCATAAATGCATGGAGTGTGACAAATAAGGTTTGGTGAGCTGCAGGCTCAAGTTGCTATGTGGGGTTATGATGTAGTGGCAATAACGGAGACCTGGGTCAAACAAGGGCAGGAATGAGAGCTGAATACTCCTGGCTACAATGTAGTCAGGAGGGATAAGGAAGTAAAAAAATGAGGGGGTGGCAATATTCATTAAAGGCATGGTTATGGCCCTGGAAAGGGACGATGTGCTAAGCAGAATCTATTTGGTGAGAGTTAAGGAGCAGAAAAAGAGCTGTTACTCTGTCAGGTGTATACTATAGACCACCAAATAGTGGGAAGATGATAGACGAGCAAATCTGCAAGCAGATTTCAGAAAGATGGGGAGAGAGCAGGGAAGTGGGATTGATTTGGATAGCTCTTTTCAAAGAGCCGGAACAGACACAATGGGCCGAATGGCCTCCTTCTGTGCTGTATAATTCTATGATTCTATGAATACCAATCCTCCAATCTTATTGTAGCATCAAACTGTTTTTTAAATGAATTAATTATCCTAGCCTTAGTAATCCATTCCGGTTGTTAATTATTCTTTGGGTATTGAAATACTTCTCGTGTTTGTCCAGAATTATCTTTCTCAATCTTTGAACCTGTGCCCTCTTGTCCTATTGACATGGCATACCCTGATAGTGTTCTTCTCTATCCCATTAAACACCTTAGATACCACTACATACAGTCTGACAGCATCAGCATCCAAGGCTGCACGCTCCACCTCTCAAAACCAGTCAGGAACCTCGGCGTTCTGTTCGACCCTGAGCTGTCCTTTCTTCCTCATATCCGCGCCACAACTGGCGCTGCCTTCCATCACCTCCGAAACATCACCAGACTACGACTACATAGCACTACGTCACCCCTCACGCTGCTGAAACTCTGGTCCACGCCTTTATCACCTCAAGGCTGGACTATGGGAACTCTCTCCTCGCCGGCCTTCCCGGCACCTCCCTCCACACTGCAGGTCATTCAGAACTCTGCAGCTCGTGTACTGTCCCGCACCAGGCTTCGGGACCACATCACTCCCACCCTCGCTCACCTCCACTGGCTCCCCATCCCCCAGAGGATCGAATTCAAGATCCTCATCCTCACCTACAAGGCCATTCACGGCCTTGCTCCCTCCTACCTCTCCGACCTACTATCCCCCTACCTTCCTGCCCGTACCCTCCATTCCTCTGTCTCCTGTCTGCTCCACATCCCCCGCCCCAGCCGCCCTACCATCGGTGGCTGAGCCTTCAGCCTCTCAGTCTCTAGGCTCTGGAACTCTATCCCCAGTGCCTTCGCTTTGCTTCCTCCCTTTCCTCCTTCAAGGCTGGTCTCAAGATCTTTTTCTTCGACTGTGCCTTCAGCTCCCCTCTCGACTCTCTACCCCCTCCTCGCTCCCTCCCTTCCCTCCCCTCACCCTGACCATTTCCCCCCTGCTCGGGTCCCGACCCAATTGTTCAGCGCCTTGGACTTCCTCCCGACGTGAAAGGTGCTCTATAAATGAAATCTTGTTGTTGTTTTTGTTGTTGTTGTTGTTGTTGTTGCAGTCTAACATTTAAATAGGTTTTGATGCAGCCCACTTATTCTCCTGAGGCATACTTCTGCATGGGTTCCCAGAGACAATCGAACACACCAGAATATTCTTCCATCCTACAATTCCGCTATATAACACTGAAACGCTCCCCTATATAAACACATGCAGTTTGAATAGCATAAAAACAATGTATTCCTTGGAGCATTTCCTCACATCAGTCTCTACCCACCACTCTAACCTCTGATCCCACTCATATTCATCTAACTCATCAGTAGCACAGAATGCAGAACTTGCAGTGAATGTAAAGCCGGTTGAATCTGCAATGGTCATAAATATTGCATAATCCTGGTTATCTAAGGATAGATGGATAGATGGAGAGCTTTTATTTAGAAGAGAAAAGACAAACAAAATCTGTTTTTCCAATGTCCACTGACTTTCTTGCACGTTTCAATGATTGTAGAAATATTTATGGCAAAAATCTCTTTAATTGCTGTTTATGTTAAATATAGCTACATAAAGTGAAAATCAGCTTATTGTTAGGTAAAAACAAGGGGAAACGCAATATATTACAATGAAAAGCTGAACTGCAAAAACTCTCTCAAAGGCTGTTAAAAGTAATGTTGTCCTCTATGATTTAAAAGGAAGCTATAGAACAATACTGAACTGCGGGACCTTTTGTTTTGTCAATTTGTTTTAGATACTAGTGATTATATTTTGTGTGTCAGATTTCCAACAGAACAAAAAAAATAGATTTTGCATGGTGCAGACCTCAGTATTACATTGGTGTTACTATTGTGAAAAAACATTAACATTGGGTAGATACCATTGCAATATAGTGCCCCAATACAAATAATAATAATAATCCTTGCATTTGATATAGCGCTTTTCACATCTTCAAGAAGTCTCAAAGCGCATCACAGAATATACTGTAAAGTGATTTGACTGTATATTTGTGGGCAAAACGCGGCAGCCAATTGCACACAGCAGTGTCCCACAAACAGTCGTGGATTGAGTGACCAAATTATTTGTTATTTATTTTCTTGAGGGATTATTATCAGGCATGTGGAGTAAAGAAACTTGCCCAAGGTTTCGCCCTGCTGGGATTTGAACCCAGGTCTCTCGCTTGCGAGGCGAGTGGTGTAACCACTGAGCTACAGGACTCCAATATTTGTTGTGCCAGGAAATAGGGATAGATATTCATTATACAGGACAGAGTAGAAATTTAATTATGCCCATGGACACACTGTGTGGCAGAGAAATAAATGATACCTTTCTTTAGAAATATTCTGATATTTATTCTATTAAGCGGAATTCATTAGCTATCCACAGAACTTTTGTGATGAATCCCATCAGTAGCAATTAGAAAAAACATTTCTGCTTGCCTGCAGAAAAAATGTTTATAAAAAGTAAACATTTATCTTGTTACAAATAGGGAATAAAAGTACAGTTGACATCTAATTAGCAAAATTAAAATGGGTTTTTGCCAGGAAATGCTAGAGGCTTGAAGAAAATAGGCTTTGGCATCAAGTTACAATAATTTTCCAAAGTAACCCTTCACAAATAACATCCATTCAAAGATTCAAAGCGGTGTTGTTAATCTACATTATTCAAAACTGCCCCTCTCTGGAAAATTAGATTTTGCTTGGTAACTATTCACAGAGCAGCCTCAATACACACATTGGATAGAAAGGTAATATATCGCAGCAGGATTTACATATAGCAGCTTATCATGCAAAACATCACAAAGAGTTTCACAGCGGTTTTCCTGCAGAATATAATAATTGGATTTTGTAGGTGAAAGCAGCACGGCATTATCCCACAACAGCCATGAAGTGAATGAACAATTTTTATTTGGGATATTGATAACCAGAATACCAGGAGAATTTCCTTTTTGAAAAGGCCATCTGAACAGTTCGTCTCATCTGAAGGATGGACTTCGACAATGTGTCAAGCATCACCTTAGAATCTGGATTATGAGTGAACCAAAAGAAGTACACATTGCGATTTTGTCTCAAAAAAGCTTTCAATCCATAAAATAATATCATGATACCAAGTGTTATCCCACTGTTAGCACAGGGATATACTGGAAAAAGCTGAGGCTTTGGTTATATATTCCATGTCTATGCTGGTTAGTGGCATGTGATCAAAATTAGGGTTGATGTGTATATCAGAACCAATCTGTTCTTGCCTCTTTTCACATGTATATTACGTTCATAGGCACAAGTTGAGATGACATCAAAGAACTTGCTGAGGCTGCTCCCTATCTCAGCTAATTAACATTCAGGTAAACTTTCTCTAAATTTACATCAGTACAAGCAAACAGTTGGAAGCTGAGGGAAAGCTGACTCCAGTTACTTTTATACCTTTTTTAACCCAAGGGACAAACAATTACATAGAAATGCTTTTAAGCCTTACCCAGAACCATTTGACAATTCAGAATGCATATCTTTGTGATAAATAAAGGAGATGGTAATTGTGAATGTTGACCTCACCAGGGGCCATGCTCAGTATGAGATGGCCCTACGGAATGAGTGAATTTGTTTGCCCGCATGTTGTATGTCCAGGAAGTAGATTGGTTACCTATACAATCCACTCTCCTAATTTGTGTAATGTCCTGGGTTATAGAAATCCACAAGTTTTAACGTCTTCCCCTGCTCGCAGCCCAGATACTCTTCTCAGTGGTGCAGGTGAAGATCTGCAGAACTGGGCATCTGATTCGGGATTCCATTGCCGGTTAATCAGATAGCAACTTTGAATGTTTTGTTAATTACCTTGCTAAAAAACTGACTAACATCATGAACCATAGACACAAATGATCTGACTCTTGTTTGCTTGTTCAGAAGGATGTTAAAGATCCCATGATACTATGTGGAAAACAAAACTCCTGGTGTTCTAGCCAATATTCCCGGGGTAAAATTGATCTCTCACTTCATGTCTGTTTGTAGGACATTGGTATGCATAAATTAGCGGTGTGTTTATCTACAAAAAACAAAACACTTCACTTGACGTGGCCATAATGCACATTCATTGTGTCTGATGGCAAACAACCACAAAAGTTAATGGGAGATGCATTCTCTTACCAAAGTCATGTTGCAATTCTAGTTTATTAAATTTTAGCTGGTTTCTTATTACGAAAGTTCTTGAGGAGATGGTTTGACCTTCCAGATTCCTTTTGGGAACAGGCATTTCAATGATATGCTAATAATACAGGAGCTGCAAGCACTTGACGTGACATCACAAGCACACAAGGGAGCTGGAATTGGACTTGCAGATGTGGGGAAAGTGTCAAGTTTGAATATTCAAAGCTCTCCTGGTCAGACCACTGAATCATAGGGGAGATTTTTTTCATATTACCCAATGTGGAAATCCATCACATAGCAACATAGGAATTTCTGGACTAAACAAGGCTGAGGTCCATTTAGTCCACCTTCTACCATCCTGCTTGTCGCAATCAACAATAATGGAGAAGTTGCTAGCAATTCATTCTGCATGGATTATTCTACCATCACAGTGGAAAGCTTTGGAAACCTTAGATCCAATCACCATGCTCAACTGTCTTCACGTCAAACTGCTAAGAGTTTCACATGTGTATGGTTTCCATACAAGTCCAAAGTTATGAACGTAGAAAATCTAGAAAAACGCTATAAACACTAGAGCAGCAACCATGGTACCAAGAGAATTATGACTGACAGCGACCAAGTTTTGAAGTGTTGGAAAATAACTTATTTCCCTCACTTCAGATTTTTGGAGAAGTTTTGCCAATGTACCTGCCAGGTTATTTCACAAAAAAACTGTAGAGGTGGAATCAATAGGATGTTTACGTGAGAGATAGACAGATAAAGCTATCAGTAGGCTGGTAGAGTACAAGAGTTATTAAGGGGTGTGTGAAAAGATGTAAAATATATGTCAGGATCTAATAAATTAGTGGAACAAGCCTCCTCCTGTTCCTGCCCATCACATTCCTGATCCTGTGCCCTCTTGTCTTGCAGTCTTGGCATATCTGAAAATGTTCTTCTGAGGTTACTTTCTCAGTTCCTTTTTAGCACATAATATAATATTTCTATAAGGTCCCTTCTGAGGCATTTATTTTCAATGCTGAAGAACAAAACAATATTCTTCATAGCTAGTCGTTCTTCTCAGCTCATCCCTCCAACACTAGGAATCATTCTCCTCAACAAAGTCGGTATATATGTTGCAGAGATGAGAAATGTACTTATTGCTTCATGTAGGGTCCAAACTAGAGCATTGTAATAAGTAAATAATCCTTGCATTTGATATTTTGATACCTTTCATAGGCTTTACTGTAAGGTGCAGTGACTGTATATTTGTAGGCAAACTCAACAACAAATTTGCACACAGCAATGTCCCACAAGCAGCCGTGAAGTGAATGACCAAATTTATCTGCGATAATGTTGGCCAGACATCAAGAGAAGCCCCCCTTCTTTTTTTAAAATGGTGCCAGAACTGCATTAGAGTGTCAGCCTAGACTATGAGCTCAAACATCAGACCCAGACATGAGGCTCGTACTTAACTTTTTAACTTAGAGACGAGAGTGCTACCAATTGAGCCAGGCTCATACCACACATTGTATAATGTAAGCTGGACTTTGGGGGATGTCAATGCAACTATTTTGGCATTATAGCCCAGTGTCATGTTAATCTTGTTTATTGCTGCTTCATACTATTTAAGATGGTGAACAACAAGCCAAGTCTCTCAACTTCCCCATTGGCAAGTGAAGGACTGAATGGACCTATCCAAACCAGAGTCAATCGACTGAGCTGCCCAGAATGTTTGGCTCATTTGGTATCTGAGAAGTGTTTCAGCCTAGTTTAAGTCCTCAGTCTACTGCAGTGCCAGGGGTGTGCTTCACTGTCAGAGGTGCTGTTCTTTGCATGAGGTCTTGGATGCTGATGCTGTCAGGCGCTGACAGCATCAGCATCCAAGGCTGCACTCTCCACCTCTCAAAGCCTCAGGAACCTCGGTGTTCTGTTCGACCCTGAGCTGTCCTTTCTTCCCCACATCCGCGCCACAACTGGCATCGCCTTCCATCACCTCCGGAACATCGCCAGACTACGGCACCACCTCACCCCTCACGCTGCTGAAACTCTGGTCCACGCCTTTATCACCTCAAGGCTGGACTAGGGGAACTCTCTCCTCGCCGGCCTTCCCGGCACCTTCCTCCACAAGCTGCAGATCATTCAGAACTCTGCAGCTCGTGTACTGTCCCGCACCAGGCTTCGCGACCACATCACTCCCACCCTCGCTCGCCTCCACTGGCTCCCCATCCCCCAGAGGATCGATTTCAAGATCCTCATCTTCACCTACATGGCCATTCAGGGCCTTGCTCCCTCCTACATCTCCGACCTACTATCCCCCTACCTACCTGCCCGTACCCTCCGTTCCTCTGGCTCCGGTCTGCTCCACACCCCCCGCCCCAACCGCCCTACCATCGGTGGCCGGCCTTCAGCCTCTCAGCCCCTAGGCTCTGGAACTCCATCCCCCAGTGCCTTCACCTTGCTTCCTCCCTTTCCTCCTTCAAGGCCGGTCTCAAGACCTTTCTCTTTGACCTTGCCTTCAGCTCCCCTCTCGACTCTCTACCCCCTCCTCGCTCCCTCCCTTCCCTCCCCTCACCCTGACCATTTCCCCCCTCCTGCTCCTTCCCTCCCCTCACCCTGACCATTTTCCCCCCCAGGGCTTGGGTCCTGACCCAACTGTCCAGCGCCTTGGGACGTCCTCCCGACGTGAAAGGCGCTCTATAAATGGAATCTTGTTGTTGTTGATGAGGTCCGTCTGCCTATTCCGGAGGATGCTAAAGATCCCATGGCATTACTCAAAAAGAGAAGTGAGTTTTTCCTGGTGTCCTGGTCAACAATCCTTCAAATAAAACTTGGTCATTCACATCATGGCTTTTTGTTGGGTTTTGCTGTGATCAATTGAGTCACTGTGTTCATCTGGTCCTCCCACCATGCTGAAGGCCGATGCCTGCCAGATAGCTGATGAGGAACCTTTGAGGCTTGTGGTGACAGCTGCTGGAAGGCGTTACCTGGAGTCTGAGTTCGTTAACACGCATTTGTACATCCAGTGCTTGGATTACATTGGATTGGATTACATCCTCCTTGACCTCTCTGCTGCTTTCGACACCATCGACCACTCTATCCTCATCCACCGCCTCTCCTCTCAACTCAACCTCCACGGCTCTGTCCTTGATTGGTTCAGATTGTACCTCTCACTCTGCCTGCACTTCATCTCCTCAAACAGCTTCTCCTCTAGCCCCCGTACAGTCTCGTGCGGCATTCCTCAGGGCTCTGTCCTTGATCCCCTCCTCTTGAACATCTATATGCTCCCTCTTGGTGACATCATCTGCAGACATGGGGTCAACTTCCACATGTGTGTGGATGACACCCAACTCTACCTCTCTGCCTCCACCCTTGACTCCAGGAACCCTGCTGGGCTGACAGAATGTCTGTCAGATATCAAGTCCTGGATGAGAGCTAACTTTCTTCAGTTGAACGTCAACAAGACAGAGGATCTCCTGATTGTCTCCCGTCAGCGCTTCCTCACCTCAGGCGCTGTCAGCATCACAATCCATGGTTGTACATTCCACCTTGCTAAGCTAGTCCAGAAAGTTGGGGTCTTGTTTGATCCTCAACTATCCTTTCTACCCCACATCTGCGCCATGACCCGCTCTGCCTTCCCCCATCTCCGCAACATCGCCTGGCTCCGACACTGTCTCACACCGCAGGCCGCTGGAACCCTCATACTTGTCCAACTCCACTGGCTTCCCATCACACAGAGGATACAGTTCAAGATCCTGGTCCTCATCTTCAAAGCCCTCCATGGTCTTGCTCCTCCCACCTCTCCGACCACTTAACCCCCTACCACCCTGTTTGCTTCCTCCACTCATCGGGCTCTGTCCCCCGCTTTTCTCACCCCACCATTGACAGGTGGGCCTTACGCCACTCTGCACCCACCCTCTGGAACTCCATCTCGCAGTCCCTCCATCTTGCCCCCTCCTGTGCCACCTTCAAGACCCACCTCAAAACCTTCCTCTTCGACCGTGCTTTCAATCTCCCTACTTCACCCCCTGCCCTCCACCCTCCCCCACCCCGACCCTCAGCTCGGGTCTGTAACTCTGTCTGGCCAGCTCCAATGTGAAAGCCGCTATACAAATGTAATTTTGTTGTTGTTGTTGGACCCCACCTTGATTGGCCTACAGAGAGGCAAGCAGCTGCTGCTTAAATTCCACACCTCCAATTGGTGAAACATTTCTCAATGTGAAGGGACATGTGCCCAAGCTGCAGACAGGAAGACAGAGACAATGATCTCACAAATTTCATGCTAAGATGTGTTGCCCACCAGAAAGCTCACAGAGAGTTCTTTGTACCTACCATCCACCTAGTGATGGCTCAAACCCGCACTTGTTGGATGTTGAATGGCCAACTGATGACTGTCCTCCTTGGGAGTGGGTGGGTGGAGGTAAGCGGGGTCTCCTTGGACATGAACTGGCTCAAAGGTGACATGCCTGGCAATGGAATGGCGGAATCGAGCCAGCCCTCTGTGGCCGTCTCAGTGGTCTGGGTTACTAGCTCATCAGCAGGACCTGGAAGGACTGATCAGTCTCAATCTTGACATATCTTGACTGGTCCTCATTTTCAAAGCCCTCTATAGCCTTGTTCTCCCCTACCTCTGCGACCTCCTAACCCCCTACCAACCTGCCTGTACCCTCCGCTCAATGGGCTCTGGCCTGCTTCACGTCCCCTGTCTCGCCCGCCCCACTATTGGTGGGCAGGCCTTCAGCCACTCTGCCCCACCCTCTAGAACTCCATCCCACAGGACCTCCGCCTTGCACCTGCTTCAAGACCCATCTCAAGACTCTCCTCTTCGACCGTGCCTTTGATCACCCTTCCTCCCCCTACCCTCCACCCTCCCTGATCCAGCTCGGGTCCAAAACACTGATTGTCCAGCGCCTTGTGATGTTCTCCTGACATGAAAGGCACTATAGAAATGTAATTTTGTTGTTGTTATCTACTGATTATTCAGCACCGTTTCTGGGAGAACTGTTTACTTATTGATGAATCTGCAGTAAACAACACTTGTGGCAGTGAAGAATGGAGCTGAACCACTGAGCAAGAGTAAGGGACAACCTGAGCAGCATTTTAGATGCTGAAGTTTTCTGTTTTAAAATTAAATATTGAAAACCTTCTGGCATAAATAAAATATCCACTTGCTGCACTTTACACAAGTATTATAAAAACTGGTTTATTTTTGAACAAGGCCAGACTAGTGGAAGTAAAAGTGACATATATATAGTGTTATATGTCGGCAGCACTCCTCTGCTGGATGGGAATAGTATTACGGCTAACCTCGGACATACCGGACAAAACAGCCGTCCCTGATGGGTCTGGTTTAATCGTCTTCCACCTTATCTAAAAAAACTGCACTTAAATGCAATTCTTATTCATGCAGCTGTTGTGAACTGACAAATGTTGCTGTCCATAAGTTTGTCAACTATTTTAGATATTTTGACAACCGTAGCACTGGATTAATTGCTGCAATTTTAATACTAAGATCAGGGACTTTGTCATCAGATTTTGAAAAACTGAAGATAAGTCCCTTGTAAAAAAAACCAAAGGCTTCATATTTTACATTTAACCTTTCGACTGCCAGCAGGTTCATGGAAGTTAATTTGTACCTCGTCCAAATGGTTTTCAGGTAAGGAACTAATGGGGATTAATGGGGAAATATTCCATCTGGGGCTAGATTTCCTCCATTTGTGTAGCATTGAGTAAGAGTATCCAAACCATATCGAGGCTTCCACATATGTATGTAAGCTATAATTAATCTGCATCTGGATTGGAAAGTGAATTCTCTCCCTGGAAAGACACACTCTGCTTTCCAAGGCTTGGGAATCCCAGATTTTGCATTGGTTCCACTGGAGGTTCATTAGCTAAAACCATATAAAAGTGAGAACATCATCTGGCAACCTTCCCCTAGTGTTTCCATCTAGGACCATTCTAAGTTTGGGGGCTTTGGCTTGTAGGGTTAACAAACAGCTGTGTGAGAAGAATCCCTGCCACCAGTGACTGGTCTGCCCTTCCACACCCTGTTGATGAACCAGGTTAATTAGTACTGGCTCAGGAATCAGGAAGGCCACAGAAAGTTGACTCAATTCCAATATTCCGTTGTCATGCACTTCACCTTCGAGCCAGCTCAGCACCAAGGATACCCCATTAATGCTACTGATATTACTAATAATAATCCTTGATGTAATGCATTTCACATTAGGAGGATGTTTCAAAGTGCTTCACTGGATAGACTGTAAAGTGGAGTGACTTTGTGTTTTGTGAGCAAATGTGGCAGCCAGCCTATGTACAACAATGTCCCACAAACATCCAAGAAGGGAATAAACAATTTTATTTGGGGGATTGTGGCTAGGACAGCAGGAGATACTCCTTTACTTTTTTGAGTTATGACATGGGGCTTTTACATCCACATGAACAAACAAATGTGGCCACAGTTTAATGTCTCATTCGAAGCATAACACCTCCAACAATGGAGCACACCTCCAGCACTACATTGGAGTGTAAGCATCGACTATATGATTTCCAGGACCCGACATCGGGCTTGAACCCACAACTTTCTGACTTAGAGGCGAGGGTACTACCAACTGAGCCATGCTGATTTTGGGGGGATATCATAATAGACATTTGTGTCTACTTTCTGTGACCATCCTGAGACCTGAGCCAGTACTCCAAGGCACTGGTAGTGACAGACTAACTAACCTGGTTCATCAACAGGGTGTGGAAGGGCAGACCAGTCACTGGTAGCAGGGATTCTTCTCACACAGCTCTTTGTTAACACTACAAGTCAATAGACTCCCCATTTGGTGTTGACTGTAGAAGTAGCAGATTTGTTGAGGCTGGTAGGGTGGTGCCTTTGTCCACTCCACACTGGGTTCTCCATTGTACATACAGTATTTCTTATCTCAAACTAACTCCCTTATGCTAAATCTTCTACACTGACAGTTTTATTACAAAGTTATTAGCGATGCATATTGTTCAGATTGCAGGCCAATCAATCAAATCAACATGATCCAGCAGAAATAGCAATGATTTACTATGAAAGAACACTATATAAAAACCATTATAAAAACTCCATTGTGCTTGCTCCTGCTATTAAACCTTGTTCCACCACTGGGGAGATCTTTGATGTTCACAAAGTAATCTAGAGTTGAACAGTAAGTTTCCTGGATCATTTGTGCATTATGCTAAATGGCTGTTACAGTAGTAATGCTTTCAACAAAGCATAGTGGAGTCCTGTAGCACATAAGTTATTGCACTCACCTCGCAAGCGAGAAAACCTGGGTTCTATTCCTGGGATTGGCAAAATGTTAGGCAAGTTTCCTCATTCCACCCCCTCTGTTTACTTAGCAGAGGAGTCCTTTAGTTCTCAAATTGGCTGCCACGTTTCGTCCACAAATATACGGTCAATTCACTTTACAGCATATTCTGTGAAACGCTTTGAGACGTCAAGAAGACATGAAAAGCGCAATATCAAATGCAATGCTTATTATTATAAGTAGGAACCTGGTTGTTAGTTGATTAGCGGATCCTTTTCCTGGGGTAATAATCCCTTCAAATAAAAATAATAAAATAAATAATAATAATTTGGTCACTCAATCCATACTGCTGTGCGCAATTGGCTGATGCATTTCACCCACAACATATACAGTCGATTAACAATATATTCTGTGAAGCACTTTCAGATGTCTCAAAGACCTCATAAGGTGCTATATCAAATGCAAGGATTATTATTATAGGTTTAAACCTTCAGCAGGTCTATGCATTACAGAACTGTTCACTGCGGCAGAGAATAATGAGCATCTAGTACTGTATCCTAAACTATTCCAACCAGAAATGTTTAGACAAGTTATGTTTTGAAAATATTTGCTTGCATGGCAGCACACTATCAGACCAAATGGCCCGTTTAGATTTAATAAGGGATAAGCTATCTGCAATAATGGGCAACAAATGCCAGATTAATTTTGCTCATTAATCTTCTTTTTGACATGTTGCCATTATTTACCATTTTCTGTCCTCTGAAGGCAATGCACATCTTTCAATTAGAGACCCCATTTTAAATACTTGTCTGTTGATGATACTGGAACTAGAGTTTTATGGTTCACATAATTTAATTTGAGTTACACACTTCATCACAAGGACCTTAGGTTTGTTACTCTGATTCCCAAGTTACTTTGGTTACTGTTACTTTGGCTCCAACCTAAACTCACATCTGAACTGAGATTCCATGGTTCAGTCTGACGTGCATGGGTCCAAGTAGTTACAACTACTTGCGGTAGTTGAAATTTGCCCAAACCCAAATGGTCATGACACTTCACACTGCAAAGTGTTTTGAGTTGTTCTAGTGTGAGAACACGGCATAAAATACAAGTTTTACTTTGCCTACATTACTGAAAATCCCACCTCCTGCTAGTACTAGATTACAATTCCTAATTACAATGATTACACAAAGCATAAGCACAAACAAAGAAATTAATAATACAATTATGTAGGAGAAAGCACTTCAGAACAGAATGCACGTTTCATCTCAGGGACCTTAGGTTTGTTACTCTGATTCCCAACTTACTTTGGTTACTGTTACTTTTGCTCCAACCTAAACTCACATCTGAACTGAGTTTCCTTAGTTCAGTCTGACGTGCATGGGTCCAAGAGCTGCTCTTTTTGTATCCAGGTGCTTTTGTCAGCATTGAGACACCAATTACACTGCAAATGTGCTTTCTCAATCCCATTTAACGTTACCCTCCCCACTCTCTCCCTTTATGTTATCCATGGATTATTTTGAACAATGATTTTTTTTAGTGTGGATTCCTATTTACCAATAAATATAGAAAATTATGCTTATCCAAAGGGGATAATAATGAAACTATCAAAAAGGAGAGAAAAGAGAAAGAGAGAAATTAGGAAGGGAGAGAGATAGAGAAAGATTAATAAAATAAGCACACTTTACAACCCAATTCAATCTATGTTAAAATTTCCCACAGATGATGATCACATGAAAAATTCTAGAAACTTTCAAGATGTAGTCCCATTTAATGCAGTTTGGCATAGCACTGCATTGGTCACAAGTTTTATCTCAAAAGTGACAAATACTGTATCTATTATGTGAGTTGTAATCTGAAACTAATATCCTATGTGTGGGCGTTAGTCCTTGCTTTTGTGAAAGATATTGCGGTGCAACCACCTGAAACTTGAGATAAGCTTCTCTTTAAATTAAAGTTCCAATAGATGCTTTGAGGCATATTTCTTTTTTTATTAATATGTAATAAAGTTATAAAATGTAATGGTCGCTACATTATTCAGGTCACACAATCCTTCCTGTCAGTCAGAGAATCTTAGATCCATTACTAGATCCATTGCTCCTTAATTATTTTCATATAAATTTATTGTGCCCAAATTATTGTCTTTTAATTTCCTCCCTATCCACATATGCCTGCCCCCCTCCTGTAGCCTGGCCATTTGGCCATTAGTTTATGTGTGTTCCTTGATGGCTAGTGTCAAGGCCAATTTAGCCTCTCTATGCAACCCTGGATGAAACCAACATACTCATCACTGAGCAGGACTTAAACCAGAAAACACCTGATCCATGAACTCAAGCTCTCGTCACTAAATCATTTAGGCTGCACCAATCTTTTACTTTAACAGAGAGCCATTAATAGTGAATGAGGAGCTGTAAAAACACATACACACCAAAGACCTGGAAAAGTGCTACCTTAACCAGTTCAGGAACACAATTGTGAAACAGTAGAGGCAAGCATTCCTAACTAGATAAGGTACAAATGATAATGATGGATGAGCGCAAAAGAAATCTAGAATACATATTATATATACTAATCATGAAATTGTAAACTTTCCATGTGAATAATAATCTAAGACAGAAGCATAAAGGGAATCTATATGAACAGCAAACAAAATAGACAACCTCTGCATATTAATTAAACTGTTGTAAAGTTTTGTAATGATTTGGTCTCAGGATGAGGAACCCTGTGAATATACAAGAAAATAGTAAGAGGAGAAAGATGAGATCAGACAATCATAGGACATATGACATTCCAGAGAGTGTTGCTGCGCTAAGAGTGGAATATAACAATAATTAGGTTAATAATCATTAACTTTATCCAAAGGTTCTACATTATAAAAACACATTTTAATTATGAGTGTAATTCCAGGGGGTACTCAAACATCTGCCACAAGGCCTTTGTAGTGCAGAAATGATACATTTAATGCAAATGTTAATTTCAGATGTAATAAGGGCAGATGCTGGGCCCAGCAGGTTTCCACTGATAATACCTTAAATTATTAAGCGAAAGAAAAGCTGCTGTGTGAGCCCTTAGATTGTTCTGCGATTAAAGACTGGTGCTCTGTCTCTATTCAGCAAAAGGCAAATTTGCACACCCGTGGCTAAAACTAATAGCAATGTTGAATACAAAATAATAACAGTGGTGTGCGAGCACCTAAAACAGCAATGCAATGCGGTGCTAATGCGCTATATGACCTAAATTAGGAATTATTGACCTGTCATGCATAACCATGCCAAAATCATGTATTTATTTTGAAATTCATTCATTATATATTTAGGAAAGGTCACGTGAAAACAGACACTTGAGGGCTACCGTAATCCAAATCTGGTCTGTGATGGAGTTGCCTGGTGTGCTTCATATTGTATTAAATTCATACTTCCTTGCTGGCAGTGGACCAGAAGAGACATTATAGTAGCTTTCTGTGCTGTTAATGCAAGAAGGGACACACTAGAGCAAAATGGAAATCTGGGTCAGACATGGTACAGCTCATTAGGAAGAGATTTTTAATGTATCCATTCAATGCCACTGAAGGCACAGGTCTCTTCAGGTAACAAAATGATTACTATATGATGAAGAAACATATTTCTAAGTACTGTATACTATAGTGGAATTTTTATACATAATAATATTCCTTCCATTTGGTATAACACCATTCATGTTGAGAGCATATCTCAAAGTGCTTCACAAGAATTTACTGTGTATTTGTAGGCAAAGTAGCACATTTCCACACAGCAAAGCCCCCAAACAGCCATGACGTGAATTACCATTTGTATTATCTGGGGATACTTGGCCAGAAGACAAGGAGAAACTCACTTTTCTTTACAATTAGTGTCATGGGATCTTTAATGTCCACCCTAAAAGGCAGACAGGAGTTTGGTTTAATATCTCATCCGAACCCTCACACACACATTCAAGGCTTGACTATACAAACTCCTTGCTTGTCGGCCTCCCCAACTCCTCCCTCCATAGGCTGTAGATCATCCAGAACTCTGCAGCCCATGTCCTCTCCCACACCAGGTTCCATGACCCTATCACCCCCATCCTCACCCGACTCCACTGGTGTTAGAAAAAAAACCTTTTTGAGTTCCAATCAAACACAACCACTGTTTGCAACCAGAGTAATGTTTATTAAACTCCAGGATCCGTCCAAGTTCCCGATGGGTGTGGGCAAGTAAGCACAATCAATAGATTCACTAACAGAACAATAGTACCGCGTAATCCCTCCTCGTGGCGTCTACTTCTGCCTTTTAGTTCTCAGTCTTCCATCCACGGTAGGTACTGTCCTGGGCGCGCCGATCTTGGTCTGGCACGGTGTCTTAAGCTTCTGTCCATCCAATCATGGTGCAGACATTAGATCACCTGGCCAAAATAATGCTGGGTTCAAGTGAACATCTCATGGAGTGTACGTGCCTCACACACACACAAACACACTGTCCTTGAGACAGTCCGTTATCTTGTGTACTTGCATGGGGCAGTAGTACACATCTTATCCTTGAGACATTCACGTGATCCTGAGAAACTCATGAGTTTCAGTCCAGCTGCCCACAACACACTTAACTTAAAAGTTAACCCGTTCGCAATATCTATTATGATTCTAACATTATACAAAAAGTGTAAATTCTAACACTGGCTTCCCATCACACAGAGGATACAGTTCAAGATCCTTGTCCGCACCCTCCATGGCCTTGCTCCCCCTTACCTCTGCGATCTTCTAACCCCTACCATCCTGCTCGCTTCCTCCACTCAGAAGGCTCCAGCCTGCTTCACATCCACCACCTTGCCCACCCCACCATTGGTGGGCAGGCCTTCTGCCTCTCCGCCCCCACCCTCTGGAACTCCATCCCACAGTCCCTCCGCCTCGCCCCCTCCCTTGCCTCCTTCAAGTTCCTCCTCTTCGACCATGCTTTCGATCACCCTGCTTCCCCCCTTGCCCTCCATCCTCCCATTCCTGACACCCAGCTTGGGTCCACAACACTGACTGTCCAACTCCTTGGGACGTCCTCCTGACGTGAAAGGCGCTGTACAAATGTAATTTTGTTGTTGTTGATAGCATCTCTGACAATGCAACAACCACCTCGCACCACATTGGTGTGTCAGCCTAGACCATATGAATTAAAGTCCTGGCACTTAAACCACAACCTTCCGACTCAGAGACAAAAGTGCTACCAACTTTTAATGTCAATATGTACAGTACATCTAATTCTTGTCGGTGAGTGAAGGGAGCATTATTTGATATCAGCACTGATGAAAAAAGGTTTTATCAATTCTGATATCAAATAATAGGTCTTCAAAGGCAGGCATTTATGATAATAATTTGGCTTCTCTTTAAAACACTTCAATTTTTTATATAATTTTGTTCCCAGAGAATACTGTTTTTTTGCCCTTGGAAAATTAATATAATTTATTACACTGCATTGACTTTTAGAAGCTGAATGAAAAATATTATCTTTTTTCTGGTATTCCCTTCATATTTAATATACAAACCCCTGGGCCCAATCTACTCATGCAACTTGTAGTCAAAATGCAGTCCGTGGTCACTGTACACCATAAAACAACTCAACCCCGTTAGCAGAAAGTTCCCATCATAAGGGAGCTGGGTGGACACCGTAGCAAAGTTAAGAGCTGATGAAATTCCCAAACAAGTCCAGAAACACTGATGGGCTTGAAACAACACCCACAGATATCCAAACATTCCAATACTTCTGCAGAAGCAAATCTTTTAAAATGTGATGCACAAACCTATAAACAATTATCCAATGAAAGGTAATGCTCATGTAACAACACATTACATTTCTATAGCTCCTTTCATTTCAGGAGGACGTCCGAAGGCGCTGGACAGTTAGGGATCCGCAACCGAATAAGGAGCAATTATGGTTCAGGGCTCAGTCATTCTCTGCAAATGTAGTTTGAAAAAATAGTACTTTGTAAGTACTTTCTGGACATGCATTCATAAAGTCACAATTCTTTCTCAGTCCAGTGCTCTAAGTTATTTATTACCTGATATATTCTTGCATGTTAAATAAAATGAAACATTCAATCTCATGTATAAAGTTATCCAAGCATGATGATCCTTTTTCATCAGTTTTTAATTCCTAATCTAGTCCCTCTCCTTCCCTTTCCTCTGTGCTGTGGTCCAGTTCCTATGGAATTCTAGGCCTATGACTTCTATTGAATCTTCCCCATGTTCTACACACTAGAAACATAGGAACCGGACCACTGCACAGGGGAAAGGGAAGGAGAGGGACTGGATTAGGTATTAAAAACTGATGAAAAAGGATCATCATGCTTGGATAACTTTGTACATGAGACTGAATGTTTCATTTTATAATAACAATAATTATCATAATAATATATAATTATTAATGTAGAAAATATGAACCATGGTTAATTCATTTTCATTGATCATGATCAGAATTGTAATTGAAAAATAGTACTCGACAATGCTTTTTTTTATCCTTGCCAATACTATCCCAAAGTGATTTCATACTGCTTACTAGCTGTCAATTTTCTCTGATGTTTCTTTTTTTAAGTTTAAAAAATGAAATGTGAACAGTGTGGTTCAGTTTTCAAAATGTTGAAAACGTCTTTGACCATATTTTCAATCATCTTCCCCACCCCTCGATTCCCACCCCAAGCTCTGGTGCCCATCCAAGTGTTGTCAAGTGCCTCGAGACATCCTCCTGAGGTGAAAGGTGTACATAAATGTAAATAGTATTGTATATTGTAGTATAAATATCCTTCACTCAATACCAAAACATCAAAAAAAAACTTTCTTTAACCTATAAACATAGTACACCAGGAATCTCAGGGTGATTTACTGAAGCAGACCTGCGCTTATTTTTCCATCTGATACATAAATTTGATGCAGTTTCCATCATGTAACATTTAAAAATGATGCTACAGTTAAACTGCACATCATTATTACAAGCACATCTATTATGAGTACAGGAACACTGCAGTTCATGGAAAAGTCAGCCTTCCCTTGCTGACAATGAGTTAATTACTTCAATTTCTTCATGGCCCTGGCCCTAACATGGAATCAACTTCATTTTCCTTTGTTGCTGGAATTGATAAAGTGGATGAAAATGAATCCATTGGTTCCAATGAATAATTTTGCTCCAAGTTCTCATCTCGACTTTAAAGTAAAATTTGTGTTACAATTAGGTTAGCAACAGTCTGCCACCAGGTGATAAAAGATAGTTTATTTGTCAATCAAGTGCTTTGGGGTTTCTGCTGTGATGTACCAATAGACTGTGAATGGATTCTCATGCTAAACTGTAAAATCCAGTAAATACCACTTGGGCTTTGACAGAAACACAGCATTGCATAATGTTAACAGCTGCATTTGCAACATAAAATAGGAATGCATTTTTACTTTTCGAAGAGTGGTTGTAAATAGCAGTGACATTATTACTGCCAGAAAGTAGATGCTAATGGTTCATTGCAAGATAAATAAACTCCAGGAAGATTAACTGGAAGAGTGAGGCAGAAAATGGTTGGAATACATCAAGGCAATGGAAATAGTTACAGGAATTCACGCCCACATCTTTTCCATCAGGTCCAATCTCTATCTTCTTCCTTAATTCAAGTTAAAATGTCACACTGGGGTCTAAAATAGCCCATAGGCAAACCACATTCCAACATATGCAGGTACCCATAATTAGATACGTATTCAATGAAAAGGAATACAAAATGACTTGCAATTCTTCCATTGGTGGATAATTACATTAATAAAAGCACATACAGGTATCTAAACATGAAAAACTCAAACTGCATTTTAGATCCCATGATTAGTGCATGGTTGAAGATAGAGAATACACCTGATAAACTAACAATGCAGTAAATAGCTTGGGTATCTCACTGTTTTAAGTCTCAACTGATACTTCAGGGCAGTACAACAACAACAACAAGATTCCATTTATAGAGCGCCTTTCACGTCGGGAGGACGTCCCAAGGCGCCAGTACTGGGGGAGCACTACATTGTTAGAGATGTTATCCTCTGGCTGAGACATAGGCTGCATTGAAACAGGCCATTGGCCCAACTAGTCCATGCTAGTGTTTCCCATTTCCCCATATTCCCTTTAACCTCATAACATCTGTGATGTTAAACTGAGCTCGTGTGTGTCTGTTAAGGTGCTCATTAATGATCCCATGACACTATTTGAACAGAGAAGAGAATTTCTCCCAGTGTCCTGACCAACAATCCTCCAGATAAATTGGTTATTCAATCATTCACTTCATGGCTCTTTGTCTGACATTACTGCATGCACATTGGCTGTTTTCTATGCCTACAAAAACAAAGTCACTACATTTGTTCCCTGTGAAGCATTTTGATACATTCTTGATGTTAAAGCTGTTATATCAAATGTAAGGATTTTCGTGATTGCTGTATTCATCCCTTTACGTGAGATTCATTGACAGCTGACTCTGAGCCTTTAACTAATGGGCCAATAGATATCTGCTTACAAGGCAGATATCACACTGTGTACATTATGAGTATTAATAAATTTATTATGAGTGCTTCAGAGTGACTCACTGTGCGATTGAAGTGCTCCTCGAACTCTACTTTGAGATGTGTTGAAGCATAATTTCAGAGGCGAGTATTCAAGTGTTACTTTTCCTGTGACTGTAAGGATATTTTATTGTAATCTTCGTGCAAATCGTCGGTGTGACGTCCGAATATATACACGAGCGGGCAATGTGCAATTCAGGGGGGAGGAGGGTTGGGAGTGAGGGAAACAGTGGGATTATAAAGATCGCTCTTTAAAAGAGCTGGCACAGACACGATGGGCTGAATGGCCTCCTTCTGTACTGTGAATTTCTAAGGTTCTGAACTGATTCTAGATATTTCAAGTGTTGTTCTTTTTCGTTGTTGGATTGAGACCTTGGTCTTTCGAAGATGAGAGGTTGCAGTGAGAGATCTTTTTGTAACCTATATTCCACGTGGTAACCTGCAGCCTAGTGGTTAGAGCACTCGCCTCGCACGCAAGAGGACTTGGGTTTGATTCCTGGGCGGTGTGAAACATTAGGGAAGTTTCCTTACTCCACACACCTCTGTTTACCTAGCAGCGAGTATAACCTTTGTTAGGCGATTGACAGATCGCTTTCCGGAAGTAATAATCCCTCCACCGAAAAATAATAATTTGGTCACTCAATCCATTGTGGGATGCTGCTGTGCACAATTCACTTTACAGTATATTCTATGAAGCACTTTGAGACGTCTCGAAGACGTGATAAGGCGCTATATCAAATGCAATGATTATTATTATTATATTTATAAGGTACTCCTAATTTACTCCTAATCTTACATAAGTATACTCTGCCTATTTGAATTGAGCTTGTTGTTTAACAAATGTCTGAACAATGACTGATTTAAGTGTGCAAAGGTAAACCAATCTGGAATTCTTGGAATGGTTTAAAATCTATATACATCATAAATCCCATGAAAAGAGAGTGGCAATACTATGATAAATTAAATGTAGCACAAATGCTCACTTCACTGTAGTGTGATTAATTGTGGGCAGGTCCCAAGAAGGTGCTTTCATTTGTGGAGTCCTGTAGCTCAGTGGTTAGAGCACTCGCTTTGCAGGCGAGAGACCTGAGTTCAATTCCAGGCAGGGCGAAACCTTGGGCAAGTTTCCTTACTCCACACGCCTAATAATAATCCCTCCAAAAAAAACCAAAAACAATAATAAAATTGGTCATTTTCAATCTACGACTGTTTGTGGGACATTGCTGTGCGCAATTGGCTGCCGCGTTCGCCCACAAATAAACAGTCAATTCACTTTATAGTGTGTTCTGTGAAGCGCTTTGGGACGTCCTCCTGACGTGAAAAGCGCTATATCAAATGCAAGGATTATTATTATTATTATTATTATTATTAATATACCGATGCTTAAAAACATTCAGCCAGAGAAAAAGAAATAACATTACAGAATGCTCTAAAGCATATTGGGAGCTCCAAATCCAATTATCTGGAGGTTTTAAATTCAAAATTACTGCAGTATGCAGCCTAATTTGTACCACTGCACTTTCAATACGTAAAATTATTACTCAATACAAGAGTTACTGGGAAAATAAGCTTTATGTCTGAATAGCTTAGGCAGTAGTTACAAAACATAGATACCTGAATGAGGCTAATACTCTCAACAGGGATCCAGTGATATTTAATAGTCACATCTAGATAATAAGGGTTTACAATTGCTTATTTCAAGGTAACTACTGCATGCACCGCACATAGAAGGCCATTTAATATGTATTTTGCATTATAATATTATTACTAATAATAATCCTTGCTTTTGGCATTCTTATCACGTCGAACGGACATTTCAAAGCACTTCACAGAAATGGAGTGACTGTGCATTTGTAAGCAAACATGGCAGCACAATTGCGCACAGCTATAAACACATGAAACAAATTGCCAATTTTATTTGGGAGATTGTTGGCCAGGTCACTGAGAGCAACTCTCTTTTTTTTTTGAATAGTGCCATGGGATTTTAATGTCCACCTGAACAGATAGACGGGACCATGATTTAACATCTCATCTAAAGGACGGCACTTCTAACAGTGCAACACTCCCCAGCACTGCATTGATTTTATATTATTTCACTCACAAAGCTCACCATAAATCTCATTATGAGCTTTTCTTTTGAGCCAGAGAGAAAAAAAAAAGGATATTCATTCTATGATACCCTCCATAACCTATATAAAACCTCATAGACTTCAACTCTCCCAGGTGTCGTCCTGGCTCAGATAGTAGCACTCTCACCTCTGAGTCAGAAAGTTAGGGATTTGAAGACCCACTTTGGGACTTTCAACTCACAGACTGAGCTGGGGGTGGGAGTCTAGACTGATTGGCTCATGCTAGAACCTTCGCACCTCAGGCATTGACAGCATCAGCATCCATGGATGCACACTCCACCTCACCAGGCCAGTCAGGAACTTGGGTGTCTTGTTCGACCCTCAACTGTCCTTTCTGCCCCATGTCTGCGCTATGACCTGCTCTGCCTTCCCCCACAACTGCCTCACCCCTCAGGCCGCCGAAACCCTCATACACGCATTCGTCACCTCAAGGCTCGACTACGGAAAATCCCTCCCCATCTCTTCCGTCCACAAGCTGCAGATTATCCAGAACTCTACAGCTCATGTTCTCTCCTACACCAGGCTCTGTGACCCCATCACACCTACCCTTGCCCGGCTCCACTGGCTCCTCATCCCTCACAGGATAGAATTCAAAATCTTCGTCCTCACTTTCAAGGCCCTCCACGGCCTTGCCCCCTCCTACATCTGTGACCTGCTGACCCCCTATTAACCTATACGCTCCTTCCATTCAGCAGGCTCCAGCTGCTCCAGATCTCCCACTCGACCCACCCTAACATCGGTGGCTGGGGTTTCAGCCTCTCTGCCCCCACTCATTGGAACTCCATTGTGCAGTCCGTTCGCCTTGCTCCCTCTCTTGCCTCCTTCAAGGCACAACTCAAGATCTTCCTTTTCAACTGTGCCTTCAGCCGCTCTCCTACCTCTCTGCCCTTCCTCATCCCAATTCAGCACCCCCACGCTCGGGTCCTGGTCCCTGACTGTTCAGCACCTTGGGACGTCCTCCTGACGTGAAAGGCGCTCTACAATTGTAATTTTGTTGCTGTTGTTGTAGACTACCAGTGCAGGGCTCGGGTGTGCTGCATTTTTGGAGGTGCCATACTTCAGACTCGATGTCAAACTGAGATCCAGGTGGTTGTTAAAGATTCTAACACACAGCTTGAAAAAAGAAGTTTCTCCCAGTGAACTAGCCAACAATCTCCTAAATAAAATTGGTCATTCACTTTGTGGAATATGGCTGTGCCCAAATTGGTTGCCAAATTCACGTATAAAATACAGCGTCATTACACTTTACAATAAAATTCGATGAAGCGCTTTGGAATGTTTTCCTTTCATGAAAGGCATTATATTAAATGCAAAAATTGTTATTTTTTATGTATCTCCTGGCAAAATGCGTAGAGTCCCAAAGGCAATTTGGCTCTGAGGAAACATCAGGTATGCAAGGGATTATGGATTATGGACATTAATTCACATTGGCATTAATGAAAGCGTGAAGTATAGACATACCCTCAAACGTGCAAGCCAAGTGCTAACAAATAGGATAATTCTAAATGAGCAACAACTGAAAAACCTATTAGTGCTTCATACTCAAGCTTTACAAAATCCATTTGCATACAAAATATACAGCCACTACTCTTTCACATCAATAGGATATGTCCCAGAGCATTTCACAGAATATAGTGTAGAGCAGGGTGGTTCAACTTTTTGGTTCCCGTGGACCGGATGCCCTATGTGAGAAATGTCTGCGGGCTGCATAAGTAATATTTTAGTGTTTCTTTTCCAGAAACATAACAACATTTACTCAGAGCCATTTTCATGGTGGAAAGACGTCTCAAAATGCTCGACCTGCCGGCCATGTACCTGTGCTGGGGGTGGGAGCCTAGGAAGGTGGGATGAGAAAAGATGACTGAAAGCGTGGTCAAAGAGTTAGGTCTTGCCGTGCCTTGAAAGAGGGGAGGGAGAGAGCAAGTCAATGGGACTCCAGAAATAGAGCTCCAGACAGTAGGGCCAAAATGGTGATAGTGGGTCATGGTGCTAATCCTCAGACCCACACTAAAGGAAGGGTCAGTATCTCAGGAGATCTTCATCCAGAGTGTAATTAATGACTGGAATTAATGACTGGATTGGGTGGTTGAGGGCAGGTTATTGGACTCATTTAAATAAAAACTTAATGCTAAAATAATAATATAATAATAATCCTGGCATTTGATATAGCGCTTTTCACATCTTCTGGACGTCTCAAAGCACTTCACAGAATAGACTGTAAAGTGAATTGACTGTATATTTGTGGGCGAAACGCAGCAGTCAATTGTGCACAGCAGCGTCCGACAAACAGTCGTGGATTGAAATGACCAATTTTTTTATTTTTTTTTAAGGATTATTATCAGGCATGTGGAGTAAGGAAACTTTCCCAAGGTTTCACGCTGCCGGGAATCGAACCCAGGTCTCTCGCTTGCAAAGCGAGTGTTCTAACCACTGAGCTACAGGACGACACTTACCTAACAAACATCTATCCACCTCCATCCACCAGATTTCCACTGCCTTTGAGTGAAAAATTGCCTCCTGATTCCACTCCTAATTAGCCCAGCTTTAATTTGAAGATTATGCCCCTTGTTCTGGACTCTGGTCTGCTCTATGACCCCTGCCCTACCCGCCCCATCATTGGCAGTCAAGCCTTCTGCCTTTCTGCTCCCACCCTTTTGGAACTCCATCCCACATTCTCTATGCCTCGGCCCATCCCTTGCCTACTTCAATACCCATCTCAAGAACTGCAACTTCTGTCACCTTCCATCCCCCCAACTTCCCTACCCGTGCTGCCTCCTGACTCCAATCTCCAGCTCATAATGCTATGATGGAAAGATAAGATCAGATGGGCCAAAGAGCCTTCTTCATCTCAACTAATGTAATTTTGTGAGGAAGAGGGAAAAGATGGAGGTATAAAATTTGTTCTGGTCTGTGAATACCAAATGTGAGATTCATGCAAACTTACAAAACAGCAAACCTCAGATCCCAGACCAGCAAAGTCCACTAGAAGGCCATTCTTGTGTTTGCCTATAGGTCTTTTTTTCATAATTACCTGACTTGGAATTCATGGTTTGTTGCTTTGTGAATCTCATTACGTGGTGTTCGCAACTCAAATCCAGATTGTGAACTTCATATTTTAAACCCCAGAAATTCTCTGGACTTGAAAGGATTAATGATTTATATTTAAAATCCCCTAAATGACAATCGGGAAGGTTTGCAAAGATACTGAGGAATTCGTCAAAACATCAGTTCCAAAATAATTACTGTCTGTTTTGGAACTGTCCTTCAAAGAAAAGAAAGACAAAAACAATGCATGTTGAGTTAAATTAAAATGTTATTGACCTTGGAAGGGCGTATAGTACTGAGTGGAGCCACTCGGATTCAAGCCTTATGGAGAAATTCCATTTTGGTTTAGATTTTTTAAAAAGTCTTAGCATTCCTGAGCATGCAAATCATGGACAATTCTTAAACTTAGTCTTAATTTAAAAGTTGTTTTTCTGTACTACATAAAACCAGCTTCAAAGTTAAGATTACACTTAAGAATTGTGCAGAATTTGCAGTCAATAAAATGTTAGAATAAAAGTCTCACTCTCGACTCAGGTGAATTTTTTCCCTGGTTTTTCTGTCCCAAGTTACACCATTGAACCTACTGTACTGGGCTGAATCAATTCAGCCAGACAATAGTTAAAATATTCCAGCAGAAAGTGACTTGGATTTTCTATTGTACTTGGAAAGATTAATGTATATGTAAATACAAAATGTGCCTCAGTTTCCATTTAGGGTAACATGCAAGTCTAATGCAATAGGCTTGTTAGATTAATGCACAAACCAGCAGCTTTGTTCATAAGCATCAATATTGTTTCTTAGTTCACTGTAATGTTTCAGCAAAGTTTTAACACTTAACTTTTATGTTTCAGTAAACTTGCTGCTAAGTCTCTTAGTGGCAATAAATGTGTTCCTGCTGAAGTGCTGGTAGTACGAGAGCTTTGCAATGTCAGAAAAGGTAATTATTTAAATTATAGGATTACTATTGGTGCTTATTGTTACACTGAGTTAAACCTGTATTGGAATATGAGACCCAGAATAAAACTGACTGAATGAATATTGATGCTAAGATTTCTATTTACCTCTTGACAGTAGATCGGCATTACTTTGAAAACAGGATCCAATAATCAGTAAAATGTTTTGGTAAGCAATATTAAAGACTTTACATGTTTGACTACAGGAAGAAAGTGGAAATGTTGTTAGTTAAATTAGGTAGAGGTACTAAATATAATGTGGAGTCCTGTAGCTTAGTGGTTAGAGCACGCACCTCGCAAGCGAGAGGACCTGGGTTAGATTACTGGACAGGGCAAAATTTTGGACAAGTTTCCTTACACCACACGCCTCTGTTTACCTAGCAGTAAATAGGATCCCGGCTGTTAGTTGATTAGTGGATCGATTTTTTGGAGGTAATAATCCCTTTTAAAAAAAATTGGTCACTCAATCCACGACTGTTTGCAGGACACTGCTGTGCGCAATTGGCTGCCATGTTTCGTCCACAAAATATATAGTCAATTGACTTTACAGTATGTTCTGTGAAGTGCTTTGAGATGTCTAGAAGACCTAAAAAGCACTATGTCAAATGCAAGGATTATTATCATGTTATTATTACATTTTGTTGTGTTTTGGAAAATGTCTAATTCCCATGATACATTTTTATAGATGGCACAAATGGTTGCCATTATCCAATTTGTTTTATGAAGAACATTTGGCCTCGGTAGAGATTCTTGCAAAATACAGAACCATAAATTTCCAGGCGAGCTTCTTCACCAAAGCTTTTATTATTATAACAAGGAGATTAAATAAAATCTGTGCATTTAAACATCTATAGTATCACTGATTCATGTCGTAAAAAGCATTGTGTCTTCATTGGACAATATATCTCGTCCACTTTTCTGTGATAGAGTGTCATTTTAGATGGTGATGTCTTAAATGACTTATGACCTTTTTAAATGGAGAACCAAAGCTCTATAGCACTACTAGCATCGCATTAATCAGTATTTCAACATTTTCATTTACTCTGAATCTCCATTTAAATTGACTCAGAGCAATTCTCAATTATACCCTTTTTCCTGGAAGCTTCTGGATTTGGAAGCGCAATTTGAAAAGTTTGTAGTGGGCTACCTATGGAAGGGAACAGAGCAACTCAAGCATTAAAATCATTAATCACTTTGTGTTCCTTAATTTCATGGTGGAAATAGGAAACTCAGGCATTTTAAGATACCTAAACAATCTGTTATAGAATAGTCCAGTGTTAAAATGTAGTGGACTGTCAAGTCTAAAATAAATGTAACAGTGTTGGTAACTTGGAATGGGGGGCGATATCTCTGGCTTCGGAGAGCCAGAAATAATAATAATAAACTCTACATTTGAGACATCTCAAAGCGCTTCAAGACTGTGGATAGATTTTTGTTAGGTCGGGGCATTAAGGTATACAGAGCAAGGGAGGTTAATTGGACGACTTGAGGTACAGATCAGCCATGATTTTATAGAATGGCGGAAACAGCTTTGAGGGGCTGAATGGCATACTTCTATTTCTATGTTTCTATGTTACTGGAATGCTAATAGAGGAAAAGTCCATATTCCCTAATAATCTAGTGGTGAATATGTATCTAATCATGGGTTCTTTTCCTGGTGATTGTGGGATGGTTGGGTGATTGCTTTATCTGGTTATCCAGTAAAGAGTATGTGTAAGATAGGCCTCTTCAGCCTTGAAAAGAGAAATCTTAGAGGGGTTCTATATAGAAGTATATCATTTTCTAAGTGGGATTAGAATAGAAATGTAGAAACAGGAGTAGGCCGTTCAGCTCCTCGAGCCTGTTCTGCCATTCTATAAGATCATGACTGATCTGTACCTCAAGTCCAATTACCCGCTCTTGCCCCATATCCCTTAATACAAATAGCTATCCACCTCAGTCTTGAAAATGTGAATAGATCCAGCATCTACACCCTTTTAGGGAAGAGAGTGCCAGATTTCCACTACCCTTTGGGTGAAAAACTACCTCCTAGTTTCACTCCTAAATAGTCTGTCTCTAATTTTAAGTTTATGCCCCCTGGTTCTGGATTCTCCAACCAGAGTAACATTCTTCCCACCTTCTATGGATTACCAAGACTCAACAATATAAAAATATAGAATTTCATACTACTTTAATGCTAGTGGATTGTGCATTGACCCCCTTGGAGAAATCTTGAGTTGCATTTCAAGAAAGAGTGTACAGTATTTACAAAAACCTGATTACTGTACTCTGGCACTGTTCTCCAGCTCCACAACACTAACAATTCAACCTACTCAAAGCTGTATTGTAGATGGCTCTTTAATCTGAGCTGCTTTCTATGTTTTTGCTTTGAGTTAAACTATTTGTGTTTAATCTAAAGGTATGCCAGCTAGATGTATGTCAGCAGGGTTGGTAGAAGGGAAGGGATTAGATTTGGGAAATTCTATTGATTCCTATTCCTCTGCTTTATTCAAGTTCAGAGGCCTTTTTTTATTTACAAATACATCTGATACTGCCAAATTAAAACCACTTCATATTGCAACACATTTTCACTGTGTTTTAATCCATAATTTATTGGGATACACAATGTTGCACAGAGAGTGATGAGCATATAAAACAGACAACTGAAGGAAAATATCAGCATATTCCGAAGGAGCTGGATACATGTTTGAAGAGGAAGTTATTGAGAAATATTCTAGGGTGCTCTTCAATGTTTGTGACAGGCCAAATGGATCCCATTGCCCTTTTCACTCCTATAGAATAATAATAATAATCCTTGCATTTGATATAGCGCTTTTCACGTCTTTTAGACATCTTAAAGCACTTCACAGAATAGACTGTAAAGTGAATTGACTGTATATTTGTGGGCAAAACGCGGCATCCAATTGTGCACAGCAGTGTCCCACAAACAGTCGTGGATTGAAATGACCAATATATTATTGNTTTTTTTTGAGGGATTATTATCAGGCATGTGAGTAAGGAAACTTTCCCAAGGTTTCACCCTGCCAGGAAGCGAACCCACGTCTCTCGCTGCAAAGCGAGTGCTCTAACCACTGAGCTACAGCACTCCTATTTTCCTAAAACAGAATAAAAAACAAAGTTTGTAGGAAACACACAACTGTGTGTCTAATTTAAACTGCACGTTTTACACTGAATAGCAGCAAAAACACTATATAAATGAGATTGAACACAGCAATTTGCTGTGAATTCAATTGAGTGATTTAATTGTTAATGGGGTGGTTTAGTCTGGATATGTTTTAAGTTACTATTGTATACAGGTGTCAATTTGGCTCAGTCAATAGCATTCTTCTTCTGGCTCAGAAAGTTATGTGTTCAAATCCTAATTGGGTCTTTGATCATAATGTCCAGGTGTTACACACCAGTGCAGTGATGGGAGAATGTATTGTTAGCAATGCAGTGCTTCAAATGAGACATTCATCTGAGCTTCTGTTTGCCTGTTCAGATGGATAATAAAATCCAATGACACTGTTCAAAAAAGAGAAAGCAGTTGTTCACATTTCCTGTTCAACAATGCTCAACATAAAATCATATGTTTCGTCGTGGCTTTTTGAGGATCTTGTGGTGTGCAATTTGCTTGCCGTGTTAACTCACAAACATGCAACCACTAAACTTGACAAAATTTACTTGCATAGTTCTAATAAAGTGTTCCTACCCTATAGACCTCAAATGCAAGAATTGTTTATTATATAAGTTTAGATGTGAATCAGCCTCCACTTAAAGAAATGTCCTCAAACTTTCCTGACAGTTTAGTACAGTTCTTTCCAGAGATCTCCTGAATTCCCAGGTGGAAAATCAGGCGACAAGATAGGAATCACTTCTCTGTTGTGACACAACAGTCCATCTACTAGTATAAACGGCTCGTCCAGTTCAAACCACCAATGATATTTGTGGTAGAGAATTACCGTTGTGTTTGACTACTTCTTGGAAGATGATGTACAGCAATCAAACAGCAACCTGCAAAGAGAAAATAGGAAAATGGAGACAAAATATAGACATGAATTTCTTGCATGACTAATGTTATGCAGTCATGAGGCAATTTATAAGAGCTGATACATAGAAAATCACAAGAGATAAAAAACTGAAATAAAACAGAATATGCTGGAACTGCAAAACAGGTCCATTAGCTTCTGACAGAGAAAGATTGGCTTCAGATGTGTTTTGTCATCCGAAGAGCCAAGATTGAGCAAGCCAGAGAGCTGTAAGATTGACGTGTCTTGAAAACAAAGAGGAGAAATGAAAACAATAGGAATCCTTTTAAGTGTTTTTACAAAGACGTAACGAATAAACCGTAAGAACCCTTTAAATACTGGAAAGTGATTTAAAGATACTGGTCTTTAGAAAGATAATTTTTGACGATATAGATATAATAATAATCTTTGCATTAGATACAACGATTTATAGAGCAGTCAAAACATCTCAAAGAGTTTCATAGAAATTACTGTAAAGTGTAGTGACTGTGTATTTCTAGGAGAATGCAACAGCCAATATTCTGCAAATCAACATCTCATAAGTAACCATGAAATAAATGAGCAATTTAAACTGGAGGATTGGCTAGGACACCAGGAATAATATCATTGAAGCTTTAATGTCCACCGGAACAGGCACCTTTGTTTAATGTTTCAGCTGAAGGATGGCATCTAAGACAATGCAGTATTACACTGGAACGTCAGCCTAGACTAGGAGTCAAAGTACTGATATTGGACTCAAACCCACAAACTTCTAAATTAGAGACGAAAGAACTAACTAGTTAGCCAGGGTGCATCCTTTTAGGGAGAGTGTGGACATTCCATTCCAGGCACAGGGAAATTTCAATGTGTAGGTGGCAAACATTTGTGGAACTCTTAATCTGGTTTGGAAAGTCTTCTTGTTGATGGGTTTACGTGGGTGTCAGACAATCGGTTATGCATCCCGCTGAACCAAAAAGAGGAATGCATAAATAAACAACAACAACTTGCATTTATATAACATCCTTCATGTGGGTAGTAGCTTGGAGCACATAACAATGGGAGAGCTGGGAGAGAGGGAAGGTGACTGTAGGCATGGTCAAAGAGGAAGGTTTTCAGATGCGATCTGAAGACTGTCAAGGAGGGGCAATGCAGAGAGATTGAGGCAGAGTGGCAAAGTTCCAGGGCATAGTGAAGGCACAGTGACAATAGTAGAGCAGAGGGAATGAGAGACCTGTAGAAGGCTGGAAGCAGCTGAATGAAGGGGACAGGTAGTGGACTCTCAGGGTAAAAAAACACTTCCTGGTGTCTGTCCTGAAATTGCTGTTTGCAACTTTAAACCATTGTCTTCTTTTTCTGTTGTCTTGGTGCACCCTCAAGTATTGTTCTGGGTTTACTTTTTCAATCTAATTTACAATTTATGCACCTCTATAAGGTCCCCGCTGAGTCATCTTCTCTCAATATTGAAAAGTCCTAGCTTGACTAATCATTGCTCATAGCTCATTCTTCTAACACTGGGGATCATCCTCTTTGTAATCGAAAGGAAAGTTATTTAGTCAATCTGTCATCAACATGGAACTTTGATCTGAAATACAGATCCTGGATAAAATGGGTTTATGCATTTCTATCATTATCTGGTTCTATTAAGGAGACTATTACATTTCCTTATTATGCTATAAACTCTAATTTTCTTGTGCTCTTCCTTTGGAAAAAGCCTTCAGTGCTACATAAATTTTATGCTTTCTTTTTTGTCTAATTATTAGACTCATTGTTTTACAACACATACTTTATACTACATTTTTGTGAAATAGAGTGAGACAATATAATTTGTAAATTTAAATGTACTTTGTTCAATCATACATTTATTTAAGGAGTGCAACAAACATTGTGAATGATTTATGTTCATTTCAAGACTCTGTAATGGAATTCAACTTGCAGTATTATTAAACAGGTTGAACAGTTAAATTAATTTATTTTTTATAGGTCATTATATTAGGTTGTCATTTTGTAAGACAGTCGTATTTTAGACTTTATGTAACCTAAAATCTTAAGCAACTCTGCTAATGTTTCATTTATAAAGAATCTCCTTATTCATTTAGTTTCAATTTTGAAATAATTTATATTTTATGGTTCAGTGTAATCTAAGCAAAGGATAGCTGTGCAATGGAAGGAAATACTTCTGCAGTTTGGGCACCAAGCATGAACTTGAAGCATTCCCCATTCAGCTATAGCACGCCCAGGCAGAAAATCAAGTTTGCTTATATCTGGTGGGTGCCTCTAATAGGATACCTGCTGATGTGTTTACCCATTCATAGCTCCTGCTGTAGCTACAAAAGTCAATTTCGGAGCTATATATTTGATGTGGTCCAATGTTTCACTGGCTCAAAACTAGCCAGCTAAGTCTGGTTAAGCTGATGAAGATACAACCTTAAAATAAGTTGCCCCTTCCAATTTATTAAAATAAGTTGTCCCTGGACAATCTAACTGAAAGAAATGTGATTTATTTTGTCATTTGGGATCTTGATGAAAACAGCATCTTGATACTATCAACAAGCTTGAGAATCTCCAAACCAACCATACAACCTTTTTTTTAGAATAGGGTTTGCACACAATTTATATAAGCACTATAAAAACTAGAACAAAGTACCATCCTGGTCTCTTAAGTGCTTTGAGATGTTACCCTGCATGAAGAGTGCTATATAAATGCAAAGTTGTTCTTGTCTCAAACATCCTTCTGGAAATCTGTTCCAGTCAGTAATTATATTCTGGGCAAAGAAATACTTCATGGTGTCTGTCCTGAAATTGCCCTTTGCCACCCTGATTCTGTGCCTTCTTGTTCTACTGCTCTGCCTGGGATATCTCAAATGTTTGGATAGGTTCTCCTGCCTTTTTAAGCAGATAATAATAATAATAATAATAATCCTTGCATTTGATATAGCGCTTTTCACGTCGGGAGGACGTCCCAAAGCGCTTCACAGAACATACTGCAAAGTGAATTGACTGTATATTTGTGGGCGAACGCGGCAGCCAATTGCACACAGCAATGTCCCACAAACAGTCGTAGATTGAAAATGACCAATTAATTATTGTTTTTGGTTTTTGAAGGGATTATTATTAGGCGTGTGAGTAAGGAAACTTGCCCAAGGTTTCGCCCTGCCTGGAATTGAACTCAGGTCTCTCACTTGCAAAGCGAGTGCTCTAACCACTGAGCTACAGGACTCCAGATGTCATGACATTGACACTTCATCATGATATTCAACATTACTCACAGGGGAGATAACTAAAGTGAATGTCTCAATGTCACACATGATGTTTCAGCAGGGGGGTTCCCAGCCAATTGATTACCCTTGCAGAAAACCTTGGTGTATGTAGACACACCAGTTCTGCATGAAAAACGGAAATATTATACACTTTTCACCTGACCTTTTTATTACGTGGTTCCCTGTACCTAGCAGGATTTAGAGCCCCAGAAATCATATTCAAATTGTATAATGCTCTGGTCAGCCTGCATCTAGAGTACTGCATACAAATCAGGTCACAGCAATATAAGAGGAATGCCAGCCCCTAAAGACAGTGCAGAGGAAAGCATTGTGGACCTTATCATCTAATTCTTCCAGAATAAGCCACTGCGCCCCACCCCTGCCCCCCCACCACCCCATACACACACACTCACAATCTTCCCATCCTATCATGTCATGCAGTGTCTGTATCAGTGTGCTGTCCTCAACCATTCTTTCTGGTAAAATTTAATTATATCCACACCCTTGTCCCGTTGAGCATTTCATTTTACCTTGCAATGTATCTTGTGAAGCTTTGAAACGTCCTCCCAACATGAATGGTGCTATACCAAATGTAAGGATATTGAGGATGGTCCTCATTTTTAGAGGAATGAGCAATGATTAGAAAAGCTAGGGCTTTTCAATCTTAAAAGAGATTTCTCAGAGTGGATATTACAGAGCTATATAACAAGATTACATTTGTAGAGCACCTTTCATGTCGGGAAGACGTCCCAAGGCACTGGACAGAGTATAGCATTTCAGACCGAAGCTGGGGTCGGGGGGGGGGAAGGCAGAGGAGGGGAAGGGGGGTGGCTGATGGCATGGTCGAAGAGGAGGGTCTTGAGGCGGGATTTGAAGGAGGCTAAGGAGGGGGCGAGGCGGAGTGATTGGGTAATGGAATTCCAGAGGTTGGTGACAGAGTGGCTGAAGGCTTTCCCACCCATGGTGTGGTGGGTGGGTTGAGGGACGTGGAGCAGGCCAGAGCCGGCTGAGCGGAAGGAACGGGCGGGTTGGTAGGGGGTTAGGAGGTCGCAGAGGTAGGGTGGGACGAGACCATGGAGGGCTTTGAAGGTGAGGATTGTAGGTAAGATTCTAAATGGGATTGAGAAAGTTCACCCAGATCATAGTCTCAGAAAAATAAGGCAGCGCAACAAGAGAGCAAAGATTAAGATTTGTAAAGAGCAATTTAAGGACAGAAAAGCAAGGAGTATTTCATCTTACCAAGAAGATGGTATGATGGGTGGATATTCTAGAAGGATGAGATCAAATGGGCCAAAAGAACCTTGTGAACTCTGCAAGCTAAAGCCCTAATAGTTAAGGTCTTTTTTTAGCAGGAAAAGAAGTGTGAAACTTTGTGCAAACAGCATGGTTACCACTGTATTTTAAAAAAATGATCATTGCAGGATTGAGGCAACAAAAGAACATTTCAACAGTTTACTGCACTATCAAGTGCAAACAATTTCAAAGCAGAGCTTGAAGTAGTTTAAAATGGAATTAGGTTTTCAAATAATTTCAAAGACCATTAAAAATCAAATCATGGAATTGAACACAAAAACAGTTTTCAAAAATGATCATGGGTTAGTGTGAGGGTAAAGGTTCTTATTTTATTTTAAGTTAGCAATTTTGTGCATGTGTGAAGACGAAAATTATGCATTAGTACTTATCATTAAAATGGCATTTATATTGTGAGCCTGATTGGAATAGCGGAATCAATGTTCCATCTGAAATGCATGAGCACAATTGCCAGCAATGGATTGTAATCACTTTTTATTTCTGTGCTGCACACCCTCTGGAAAATCAGTTTTAATATCATTGAACTTTAAGTAGGAGGTCACAGCTAACATTCATTCTGTTTAAACTGAATACGGATTACACATTCTAGACTTCTTCTATGATCACTGTGTTCATAGAACTACATAGACTTACAACATGGGAACTAGCCATTCAATGCCACTAGCCCATGCCATTGTTTATATTCCACCCCTTCTAATGCCCTCTTCCATATCCATTTATTCCCTTCTCTCTCATGCAATACTAATGATATCACACACATGATACTCTTTGCCCGTCAAGAGTGCTTCACTCACTGTAAAGTGTACTGGCTGTGCATTTTGCAGGTGGCAGCCAAACTGTGCACAGTAATGTTCCATGAACAACCATGAATGACCAATTTTATATGGGGGATTGTTGGTCAGGAAACTGAAACTCGCTTCTCTTGTCAAATAGTGCCATGGGATCTTTAACATCCAAATAAACAAGCAGGGAGGATCTCCAAAGGATGGCACCTCCAACAATGGAACATCCCAGAACTGTATTGGAGTGTCATCCTACACTGTGATTTCAAAATCTTGACATGGAGCTGGAACCCATAACCTGTTGACTCAGAGGCAAGGGTGCAACCAACTGAGCCAGGCTGACATTATCATGCATCAAGCTTCATCTTAAAAGCATTTGCCTAAAAATTCACAGAGACTGGATAGGACAGGCTGGACGGAGATAGAGTTACTGACTGGACAGTGACTGGATATGAGAAGCTGGATGGGAAGAGCAAACAGGGAGAGGCTGTCGGGGGTGAGGCAGAGCCTGGCAGGGGGAGGAGGCAGAGACTGGCAGGGGTGAGGCAAAGGAGGAAGGCAGGAAACTTCAAGGGAAAATCGTGTGAATTCTTCTGAAACATTTTGATGGTGTGCTAAGCAATTGTATGAAATGCACAGATTATTATTAATATTATTGTCATTGTATTTTTGATTTTCAACCACAGCTTGCGACAGTGAGATTCAAAAGTCCTACTATAAGGATTGACCTGAGTAGACAGTCCAGGCCCACGATTGGAGATCACAGCTAACATTCAGTCTGTTTAAACTGAAAAGAGTTTACACATTTAAACTTCTTCTCTGATCATTGTGTCCAAAGAACTACATAGACTTACAACACTGGAACTTGCCATTCGACCCCACTAGTCCATGTCAATGTTCATATTCCACCCCTTCTAATCCCCTCTTCCATATCCCTCTATTTACACACCAATCCACTACCTGTCATCTCTGCTCCACTGGCTCCAGCCTTCTGTTTGTCCTTCGTACCCTCCATTATTCCCAATCCTCAGCAATATTTTCAGATGAAACTCTGGAACACTCTCCCTCAATCCGTCCGCCTTTTCCCCTCCTTCCCCATTTTCAGATCATGCCTGAAGACCTTCCTCTTTGACCATACTTACGATCACCCCTACTCCCTGGCTCGGGATCAGGCTCTGTCACTGTCAAGCACTCTGAGATGCTACTCTGCGTGAGGGGTGTAATATAAATGCAAGTTGTTGTTGTAAGATAGAGAGTTTCCTTAAAGACTCTTAGCCTACCTTTTCAGGAAAATTCATACTCTGTTTCTATTATCAAATTCTGAAGTTATTATTGGACACAAGTTAGATTTAGTAAAAAAGGTTGACACAAAGACAAATTACACAGGACACTGGAAGCAATCTCCATAATGTACAGACATAAGACATGAGGAAGCTGCATGAAAGTTGGAAGACACTTCGCTAGAACAACAAATTAAGTTACTACTTAAAATGCGATATACTAACTAATTATTTTAAGGTCCACTAATAAAGATGGAAATCTTCACATTTATTTGGTGGTCAGGACAGTTAATTGCACCATGTATTTAAGGACAGAAACATGAGTCTGAAATGACATGAAGGATGAATGGAGAGTTTTAATAGCCACTCAGCAGCCTAATGTAATTTCAATAATGTATCTCACAATGGTTATTAATAAATACACCAATTCAGAACTGAGTGGTTGCTTCTGTTATAAATGACTGACAAGCTTAATTGTAATGTTATTTGCTTCACTGTAGCAATTATTACATTATAACCATTTCGCAAAATTTCACACAGCTAACGCAAAGCATGAGGAATGTTGCCATAGCCGATGAAGCTAGTCAGCGGTAATTTACACTTAGTCAATTCGTTGCTGCAATATTTATGGAAATTAATTATTGAACAGTTTTCATGCCCCAAAGTTATTATTTCAGTATAGAATTCCCAGCCTAGAGCGTACGAGTGGAGATGAATACTCCTTATATTTTCAGATACTGGCTTTGGAGCAAGTGAAACTTGTGCATCTGCATGTCAGAGTCAAAGATCTGACCTGGATCTTGCAGATCACTGTGACCTATAAAATAGGTAGATTATGTTTATTTCACTGTAACATAAGGGAAGGAAATATTCACGTTAGCAGTGTCTGATACAAACCTCGGATACATCAGGCTGTCAAATAGAAGCACTTCCATTATTTTTCCAATATGAAAAATGTCTATGTCCATTGGACTATTGAGGATCAGATAAAACCAGATAAAGCCAACAAGAATTATGATTTTACAAGTGTGACAATTGTTTCAACTTGGAGAAAAGTAGTAGCTGCTTGTCCAATACCAGCCATGATAGTGAGATCAATGAACCATTTGGACATAATGATAATAAACGTTGCATTTGATATAGCCCCTTATTACGTCATTGAAGAGTCTCAAAGTGCTTCACAGAGTATACTTAAAAATGAATTGACTGTACGTTGTGAGCGAAAGGCCGTAGCAAATTGCACGCAGCAGTGCCCCACAAACAGCCATGGACTGAGTAACCAAATTATCAAGGAGTTATTACTTCAAACCTCAAGTATCAGTATCATGCTTCTGAGTCTCTGCTTTTATGCCAACTAGCAATAGTATCAGACTGAAGTACTAATATTTTAAGAGTTTCCGAAAGTTCTTTACAGCAATGGAATTGTGACCATGAGAACTCACTTCCTCTTATTTGTATATCCATTGTTTAAAAAATCATTATAATTCTGGAATTTAATATAGCATCTACAATGCTGATCTGTCTCAAAATACTTTTCAATAATTATTGTTATTAATGACTTTGTATTTGTAGATGAAATACAAAGCTGATGAGATACAAATAGATGAAATACAAATACAGCGGCTAATGTACACATGGCAATGTCCCACAATAGCCATCAAATGAATGACTAATTTATTTTGGAGGATTGTTGGCCAGGACATTGTGAGAAACTTCCTTCTCTTTTCAAATACTTCAATGAGTTCTTTAAAGTCCACCTGAACAGACAAACAGAACCTTGGTTTAACGTCCCATCCAAAGGACAGCACCTTTGACAATGTAGTGCTCCCCCAACCCTGCGGTAGAGTATCACCCTAGTCTGCAAAACAGAGGTCACCATCTCAACCTTACCCTTTTTTCCATCAGCTACTAATCAAACAGGAGCATCCCTTCTCTGTGTGTCTATAAGGTTAGTCTACGAGGACCACCGGTATGGGTACTGATGAATTCTATTGTGAATCTGAATGCTTTTGAGTTTGAGATAACACTTCAAAGAGTGCAGAAAACATATCGACTTTCATTAATTACTCTGATAGGGATCTCTGTGCTGTCAAAAGAGGAAAACATAAAGGTATTGCCTATTCGACATATGTGAGTCAACTTATCAGTACTTCAGGGTCATTGCTAAGTCATGAGTCACATCTACTAAGGTAATTCATTCAATAATATGCAGCATTGCAGATTATGCATATGGGAGTGCAGTAAATTTAATGAATCTAATAAAGCAAGTTTGTGAACTTGTGGATGTAAATTAACATGTTGTGCCTGCATTAACTATACATCAGAATAGTTGAAGTTTCTTTTATCCATGAAATAAAAAGCTGCTTTTTTTGAGCTGGGGAGAGAATGGAGTTGGAATCTATTTTTTTAAGTGTCAAAAAACGGGTGTGAATCGAGAGAGAAAAAATGTGACACAAGAAGGTGGGTAAATTGGGTGAAAGTCATTTTAAAGATAAAATCTGCCATTGACTTTTTTCCTGCCTGTATTAATGGTAGTCAGCGAGCAGCATAAGATAACAGCATTAATTTAAACATCTCCTTCACTCTCAGATCACGAGCAATGACAATAATTTTTGCATCTGATATAGCGCCTTATCACATCTTCGAGACGTCTCAAAGCACTCCTCAGAATATGTTGTAAAGTGAATTGACTCTATATTTTGTGGGTGAAACAATACTACCAACAAATGACACAGAATAAAGCAAGAACATGTATTGAAGCACAATGTGTACATATGGGGAGATCATAGAATCACAGAATCGTACAGCACAGAAGGAGATCATTCGGCCCATCGTGCCAGTGTCGGCTCTTTGCAAGTTCCATCCAATTGGTCCCACTTCCCCGCTCTTTCCCCACAGCCTTTCTACTTTTTTTCTTTTCAAGTGTATATCCAATTCCCCATTTGAAAGTTATTATTGAATATGCTTCCAGGCAATGCATTCCAGATAATAACAACTCACCTTGTAAAAAAAAATCTCATCTCCCCTCTGGTCTTTTTTGCCATTTATCTTGAATCTGTGTCCTCTGGTAACTGACCCACCTGCCAGTGGAAACAGTTTCTCCTTACTTACTCCATCAAAACCCCTCATCATTTTGAACACCTGTATTAAATCTCCCTTTAACCATTTCTGTTCTAAGGAGAAAAATCTCAGCGTCTCTAGTCTCTCGACATAAATAAGGTTCCTCATCCCTGGCATCATTCTGGTAAATCTCCTTTGCATCCTCTCCAAAGCTTTGACATCCTTCTTAAAGTGTAATACCCAACATTGGACAATGATTTACAAAGGTTTAGCATAATTTCCTTGCTTTTGTACCTCTACACCTCTATTTATAAAGCCAATGATCTGTTTGGGGCCGCAGGTCATCCCCAAGTGGTTAATTAGTGCTTCAAATGATAGGACTGCGATACCATAAGCTTAAAAAAAAACAAAGCTGTTCAGAAAAATAGTTTTGTGCTGATCAACTTTCAGGAATAAAAACTTGCATTTATGTAGCAATCTTCATTTTAATAGACTCTGAACATTGAGAGACCCGAGGAGGACATGGGAGAGGAGCATGTGAGCATAGTAGGCCTGGATTACTCAAATGCACTCCTCGCCCGTCTCCCCAGCTCCACTGTTCAAAAGATCCAGCTCATTCAGAACTCTGCCCTGGCATACTTACCTGGACCAAACTCCATACTCACATCTCATCAGTTCTGGCCTGATTCCACTGGCTTCCCATCACCGAATGGATCGACATCAAGATCCTCAATTCATGTTCAAATCCCTTCATTCTCTGGCACATTCCTATCTCTCCAACCTCCTCACTCCCCAATCCATCACCTGGCGCCCATGCTCAACTGGCATCAACCTCCTGCTGGTCCTTTGCACCCTCTGCCCCACCATCGAGGGTCACGTTTTCAACCAATATGCCCCGAAGCTCTGGAACACTCTCTTCTCAATCCCTCCGCCTTGCCCCTTCTCTCCCCTTTTACAAGTCCTGCCTGAAAACCTTCCTCTTCGACCATGCGTACGGCTACCCTACTCCCCGGTTCAGAGTCAGCCTTCGCCACTGTTAAGTGCTCTGAGATGCTATCCTGTGTGGAGGGCGCTATGTAAATTGTTTATTCAATTCTCATGAGACTGGTTTCAGCCTCACTGGCAACTTATAACAAAGCATCCCATGTTCCAACAGGCCACCAGTGAGAGGACAGGGACCGACAGATATAAACTGGGTCATTCACTCCAAATTACTCCACCATTGGAAGCAATGGGGCATTTCTTACCGTGGGTATAAAAGAGCATAAACGGCTATTACTGACAGGCACTCATCCTTGCTCAGCTCACTGGTTCCTTATCCCTCAGCGGATCAAGTTCACAATCCTCGTTCTCATAATTAAATCCCTCCATGGTCTCATCCCAACCTACTTCTGTGACATCCTTCACCCTTATCAATCCAGCATTTCCTTCATTTGGCCAACACCTGCCTATTCCACATCTCCCACTTTAACTGCCCACCATTGGCTGGCGGGCATAAAAGGGCATAAATTGCTCTTACTGACAAGCACCAGAATTGCGTATCTTTTTGGAATTCATTAAGAACAGCCTCTGAAAACAGATTGCTTCTCTGAGGCTGTTCTTGATGGATTTTACATTGAAAGTTTTAAGATTTAGAGATAATATAGCTGCTTGTGGTTAGTGAATGAAACCTCAAGTTGAATACTCCAGATACCATTCGAGGATTTGAAGCCAGAAACTCCAGCAGTATTATCAATGCCTTGAAACTCCGCTGTTTAGCCATGTGTATTGATGAGCGATCCATTTTTACTGCGTTAAATGTGTTTCTTGCAAGGAGAAGCCAAACTGAGATTGCAAATGATGGATCTGGTTGCAGGCAGAAAGCAAAAAGATTTAAAAGAAACAATGATCTCAAATGCCCCACTGTGCTTCACTTCTGTGCTGTCTGTTCTTGGGATTTAGATTATGGATATAAATACATCAGGATCAACTGGAAAAATAATATTTTTACAACTCTATGCAGTAAAGAATCTGACTGTGAAGAAGCCGAATATGTGCTTTTTAAACCCCACGCTATATATCATAATAATGACATTTTTAAAATCCTAAATATCATTTTGTACCCGGGTTTGGTCAGTTACAATGCCTTGGTTATTAATGTCAGTCTGTAATTTGCAAGAGTAAGAAATCAAATTTGCAGGTACAGCAACACCTTTCAGAAAATTATTTAATCTTCTTCAAAAAAGGCTGTATGGCTTTATGGGTTCTTCCCATTTAAATGCTCTAATTCATGTTTAATGTCCCATAAATATAGATGTCTGAATTTTCTAGTATGATTTTAATCTTACTTGAATAAATGAAGATGTTCAATCTCCATAATCAGATTGAAATAGGAAGCAATTAATGTGCAAGTGGCATTCTTTTTGTTCTTAATCCCATTTTAACCCTTTATTTCCTGCTTTTCTACCCCTTCCTGGCCTCTGTATCTTTCTCAGCAGGCAAGAGAGCAAATGTTTTGATCATGAAACCTCTGACATCAGTAGGGTCTTGATGGTCCCTGTTTGCACTACAGATTGATGGGAGCCAAACGTCCCACATTTTTCACTGATTTGAGACTTTAGAATTCCCTGAGGCAAGGAACCAAGTAATCTGGTTGTTTGGTGGATCTTGGGGTAGCAAAGTATGATACTGAATAATAGATTTGATGTGATATTGAATCTGTTGAGAAATAAAATGTTTTCATCTATTTCCTGAAGACATTGGCACAATCATTTGGTCCAAAGCTTGATTTATAAAACTTTGAGTATCATCTTGAATACAGCTTAATGGAAGCCAGAGTGAGTGCTGCTTCATAGGATACCTATTGAGATACGTTGATCATCTAGATTTAGCTGGCAGGACTCAAACGTGATCTTCAAGATTGGCAGCAGAGAGTTTTTCAGGCTTGGACACTATGTAAAGGCTAGTGGAGGAATTCATCCTTACTGTCTCGGTATAATGGTTCGGCCCAAGAATTATTTTGAAGTTGAGTTTTAGACCAAAGCATTGTGCCAAAATCAGGATATAATAATAATAATAATAATGATCCTTGCATTTGATATAGCGCTTTTCACGTCGGGAGGACGTCCCAAAGCGCTTCACAGAATAGACTGTAAAGTGAATTGACTATATATTTGTGGGCGAACGCGGCAGCCAATTACGCACAGCAATGTCCCACAAACAGTCGTAGATTGAAAATGATCAATTTATGATTCTTTTTGGTTTTGGAGGGATTATTATTAGGCGTGTGGAGTAAGGAAACTTGCCCAAGGTTTCACCCTGCCTGGAATTGAACTCAGGTCTCTCACTTGCAAAGCGAGTGCTCTAACCACTGAGCTACAGGACTCATGGACAATCTTTAGGATTGAAACAGTCAGTGATAGCAGTGACATCTGCTGATCATATGTCATATGTAATAAGAGGGACATCTTTGATCCAGGAGCCAGAATGAGTGCTGTTTCATAGGATACCTATTGCCTTGGGACGTCTTCCCGACGTGAAAGGCGCTATACAAATGTAATCTTGTTGTTGTAGGATGGATGAAAATATATCTTGTAACAAGAAAAGTTGCATTTTTACCTTCTTATTACATATGACACATGATCAGCAGATATCACTGCTACCACTGACTGTTTCAATGCTGAATGTTTAAGAATCTCGTTAACTAATATTGTATATAGCTTTACTATTCAGAAGCATTTCTTGGAATTTAAATTGTAAATCATTTGGTTGATATGTTTAGCAAGTAAACTGGAAATACTTTTTCAGTTTAAATATTCTTGCTTGAGCAGATTAAAGTATTCAATCTCAAAACCCAGATGAATTGCAGTGCTCAATATGTTCAAATTTATGATTTATGATTTCTCATTTTGAAATGTATTTTAATAATATATAAGTTTCTCTATTATTTTCAAGAGGATATGAAACATTCACTCTCTTTCCCTGCAATGAAAATGTGACATATACATATTATATATATATACAATGGATCCTATGGAATGCTTTCAGGTTTCCTCTCTACGTGGAAGGTGCTACATTAAAATCCACAATTATTATAAGATCAGTGGACATGAAATCTGTGTACAAAACATACAGTCAATTCACTTTACAGTATATTCTGTGAAGCACTTTGAGACACCCAGAAGAAGTGATAAGGTACTATGTAAAAAAAAATCAAAAATGCAAGGATTATACAGAATTTTAAAATAAATGTAGATACATTTGGAAAAAAAATGGCTACACAATAGAATGCAGCATTGTGCAGCACAGTAGTCACAGAATGTAACTTTAATATATCTAACGCCATAATCTGGTTCTTCAGAAAACACTGCACAAGATCCACTCTTTAGCACATGGATGGTAAAAGATAGGAAGGTTCAGCAAAATAAATCATATCAAATACAAAGATTATTATTACAGAGTGCTGTATCAACACTATTGCTTAACAAGACCAAACTGAAGCTTAACTGTATCCTGGTTTGAATCACTATCCCTGGTGACTTAACTATTGATTGAGACCATTATTAGGAATTCTCTGTCAAGAAATAATATTGTGATACACTGCCTTCATTCAGTGTTGAAGACTGAAACTCAGGATATAGCAAGATACCTTGAAGTGCTACCACCCAGGACTATACATCAAGAGCAGAAATCGAACCAGGGAAGCAGCTGCCCTGTCAAAATTAGCAAAGAGGTTCAAGCTGCCTGACCATGACAAACTTTCCAGTATCGTCTGTGCTACTGCTGAAAAATGGGTTTTCTTTCTCAGTGTTTAAGCCACTAGTCTCAATTATTCCACCCACCACCTCTGCCTGGGGGCATGTCAGCCCTACTTAACCACTAATCAGTTTGTTTCGCTTGTGAAAATAGTACACTATTGGTATTTGTCCAAACTTATCTCTACTGGTCCCGATGCTGGCACTTGCACTTAGGCAACAAACTTTAAATTCAATTCAAACTGGAATTTATCAGCATGTTGGCAAGTTCCTCTTAAATATTTTTGCATCAGTACACTCAGGAGCAATGGTACCACAAATAATTTCAACATGGCATTTCACCCCTTGTGAGAGGATCAAGATTATTTTTTAATAATAATTTTGCACTTGAGACTCCACTTATCATGTCATCAACACGTCTCAATGCGCTTCATAGGCTATAGTATAAACTGAAATGGGTGTTTATTTTGTGTGTATCAGCAATATGCAAATACCAATCAATATGTACATAGCAATGTCTCACACAGCCATGAAGCAAATAATCAATTTCATTTGGAGGACACCAGGAAAATTCCTTTCTCTTTTTGAATGGTGCTTCAGAATCTTTAACATCCATCTGATCAGGCAGATGGGACCTTGGTTTAACACCTCATCTAAAGGGTGGCACCTCCAAAAATGCAGCGCATCCCAGACCCTCCAATGTGTCAATTTAGACTACGTGAGTTCCAAGTCCCCAACGTGGGGCTTGAACCCACAATCACTCAACCTCTGGCTCAGAAGCAAGAGAGCTACCAACTTAGTCAATGCTCCTGACATACTTTTATGGAGAGCAGATCAGAAATAGAGGTGGGAAAAATTATTTGAAGTGTCTCCTCATATTATTATGACTACCATATGAGGATATGGCTCCACTAATACCCAGCTTTTCAAAATAAAAGTAGATTGATATTTGTTTGGTAATGGTATGGGAGGTTATAGGGATGGGTACTCCCTTCCTTAATCCCTTCGTCTCGCTCCTTCCCTTCCCATTTTCAGGTCTCTGTTGAAGACCTTTCTTTTCGACCGCGCCTTTGGTCACCTTACCCCCCCTCCCCCCCCTCCCCCTGGCTCGGTCCCGGGATCCTAAACTGTAAAGTGCTCTGAGACACCGTCCGGCGTGGAGGGCGCTATATAAATCCAAGTTGTTGTTGTTGTTGTTGGGTATAAACTGAGAAGAGCAAATACATATTTCACACATTCGTCTATGATGAGGATACAACAAATTAGTTCGGGGTAAGAGTGAGACAGTTGACATTCTCAAAGACTGCTGAAATGCATAAGGGAAACAAAATTAAGCAAAAGATAGGCAAATATTTAAGAGCAAATGTTTAATTCAAGAACCAAGATGTAAAAATGAGCATGACGAAAGGATGGGACATTAGGATTAAAAGATCTGTCACGATCTACTAAACCAGTGGAACAGACTGGATGGGCTGAATGGCCTCCTCCTAGTCCTGTTTTTCTGTTTCCTATATTCCTACTCGTGATTTATGATTCTGTGTGGTAGAACTGCAGTGTGTCTTGCAGTATCCTGAGGCACACATTCCACAGTGCCGTCAGTGGAATGAAGCAATATTTCCTAGAATTAATAATAATGATCTCATTTCCATTTATTTCTACTGGGCTTTCATAATGTGTGACTGAATTCCCAATGGAAGGGTGGAATGAATTATAAAAGTCAAGACTACTTCATTCTTAGTATCAAAGGTCAGATGTAAGTAAGAAGAAAAGAAAAAGAAATGAAGGGCAATGGTAAAAATTGCAGTAATTTTAGATGCATTCTTTCAGCCAGATTTGTCAAGCACTTTGTGATGTCCTCCTGCTCTGAAAGGTGCTATATAAATGTCAATTGTATAGTGTAGTTAATTATTGCTGGTGATTGGAAATTGACCATAAGGCCAGGTTAAGGGACTGTCTTAGAGAGATTTTCTTCAATCAGCTTTTTTCAGAATTCTAACTTTGGTTTCAATTTAGGAAGAGGCTGTTTTTCTTCTCCTTGAGCAGATTGGGAAAAGTCTTTAACCATTTACTTCACAGCTATTTGTAAGGCAATGCTGCGTTCAAATTGGCTGTTCCATTCTCCCCAAAAATATACACTGTCACTACACTTTACAGAAAATCCTGTGAAGAGCTCTAAGATATCCTTCTGAAGTGAAATGCGCTCAACGCTGAAAAATACTGGTACATCCCGGTACTGGCATTGTAACTGTTTGAATCCCGCGAACAGAAACTAGCCAAACTGGGGTTAGATTAGGGAGGGCTGGGGGCCAAGAGAATTCACAGTGAGAGTGGTTCTGCAACATGGTGTTAAGGAAAGATTTTAAGGATGTGCATTTATCTTCCATTTCTGTACTGTTCCTTAATTATATATAGAAATTGCTAAATGAAGCAAAGCTCCTTAATTATTTAAGGAATATGTTTACAAATACTTCATTTCTAAACCGCTAGCTACTAAGAGTTATCAGGAATAGTGGTGTTCATGCCATGGTTTACAGGGTCAGAAATTTAGATGCAATGCAAGTTGCTTGCAATTCATGTCTGCAAGTAGATATATTACCCAATTTTGCATTTACGGAGACATCCGGCAGTCCATGTAAATATCTATGGTGAGTAAGGAAGATCTGATCTGAGGTATTGCATGGGCTTCTCACGTTTAATATTATTGCCTTGGTTGGCGATACGGATCTTGGCCTTTCATGAAACCCAGTCTGTCCACTTGACAATAACAGCAAAGAAGGTAAACAATTCTGTATGTTTACCAAATGACAACTGAACTATTGATTTTTATTCCGCCCGATCAACTGCATTGAGTTGAAAATAAACTGAAAACTTGAAGCTCAAATCCATTTTGCTGTAGGCGCGGTCTTACTTCATTTAGTATAGTTTGGGAATCTGTTCCTACTGCAATTTTAAACATATGATTTAATTTAAAATTTATATTGCTCTATTATTTATATGTTATAATTACATTACATACATAATAAGTGCGGCAGGGACAAATTTGTAAAATTTGCAGCATGGTGCAAACAGATATCAGTAATAGCTTAATTATTCTTTATTAATAATAATTCTTGCATTTGATATAGTGCCTTATCACTGCTTTGTGACATCTCAAAGCACTTTACAAAATATACTGTAAGGTGAATTGACTGTATATTTCGTGGGCGAAACGCGGCAGCCAATTGTGTACAGCCATGTCCCACAAGCAGTCGTGGATTGATTGACCAAATTATTATTAGTTATTTATTATTATTATTTTGAAGAAATTATTACCCCCAGAAAACTTATTCGCCAATCGACTAACAACTGGATTCCTAAATTATATATTAAAACCGAGATAAAGAGAAAAAAAGCGGCAAGTTTACAGTCTCTACACACTCTCAGACAACCACAGATATTCACACAGCGCGTTGAAGGAGATCACGGCAGTTTTAAATTGCATTCCTCACGATGGCCCAACCTTGCACATCTATATTCAATGCTTGGATTTTTTTTAAAAAGGAAATAAAGCAGAGATAAATTATAAGCATATACAAAAATCTTACATATGCTCATAATAATAATAATCCTTGCATTTGATATAGTGCCTTAACACGTTGTTGAGATGTCTCAAAATGAATTGACTGTGCATTTTGTGGGCAAAACGCGGCAGCCAATTGCGCACATTGGTGTCCCACAATGGATTGAGTGACCAAATATATATATATTTTTGAAGGGATTATTATCCCTCAGAAAGTGATTTGTCAATCGACTAATAATTGGGTTCCTACTTACTGCTAGGTAAACAGAGATGTGTGGAGTAAGGAAACTTGCCTAAAGTTTCACCCTGCCCGGGAATCGAACCCGGGTCCTCTTGCTTGCGAGATAAATACTCTAACCAATATGTTACAGGGATCCAGGACTCCACAATATTTTATTAATTGTAATGCCTTAAATAAACATTAAAAAGGCACTTTTTAGTTGTGTTTTCTCTTTTTCCTTATTCCCTCTATATTGTATTTTATTTTCAGCTTTATTTTACCATTTTATTTTATCATTGAACGTCAACAAGACCGAGGCCCTCCTGATTGACTCCTGGCAGCGCCTCCACACCTCAGGCACTGACAGCAACCCCATCCAAGGATGCACACTCCACTCACCAAGCCAACAACAACAACAACAAAATTACATTCGTATAGCGCCTTTCACGTCAGGATGAAGTCCCAAGGTGCTGGACTCTCAGTGTTTCGGACCTAAGCTGGGGATTGGGGATGGTGGAGTGCAGGGGGGGAAGGAGGGTGACTGAAGGCATTGTCGAAGAGGAGGGTCTTATTGTTGTTGTTGTTGTTGTTGTTGTCTTGAGACAGTTCTTGAAGGAGACAAGGGAGGGGGTGAGGTGGAGGGACTGCAGGATGAAGTTCCAGGGGGGAAGAGTGGCTGAAGGCCTGTTGTTGTTGTTCTATCTATTGCAATATTATTTCCACCTATTTCTACCTTTCAGCTCGCACAGTTAGTTTTGTAAGGTTGGAGCAACATTTTTTTAAATTGTTTTATTTGGCTTGAAACCACCTAATGAAGGCTAAAATTCATGCATTTTATATAGAGCCTTACCACACTGAAGCATCTCCAAGTGCTTCACAGTAAATACTATTACGTTTGACTGTATTTATAGGCGAACACAGAAAGCCAATTTGTGCACAGCAGTATCTCACCAGAGCCAGTGGTGAATGGCCAATTTTATTGGAGGATTATTAGTCAGGACACCTAGAATAAATTCCCTTCTCTTTCTGAATAATGTTGTGGGTTCGTTATCATCCATCTGAATAAGCAAACGTGTCTTACAGCTCATTCAAAACAGCTCATCCAAAGAACAGCACCTCTGACAATGCAACGCTCCCCTAGCATTGTACTGGAGTGTCAGCCGAGACCATGATCTCAAAATCCCCAAGTGGCTCAATGAAAATACACATTAATAATAAGAATCCTTGGATTATATATAGTGGCTGTTTACGTCATCAAAACATCTCAAAGGACTTCACAGGATTTGCTGTAAAGTGTATATTTTGTCAACAAAAGGGTTAACAATGAACAATAGTGCTTTCCACTAGTGCAAAATTTGCATTCTCACATCTCCTTCCAAACCATCTCTTCTGAACAAATGCACCATCACATTCTAATAAACGGTCATAAACACAGCGTTATATTTGTTTGCGTATCATAAACTGTTGTGACAGTCTTATTACAAATATTACAACTAGAATTTATTGGAATGTTTTCTGTAGAGAATGGTCTGGCTTCATACACAAACTCAGAAATGTGGCTAACTGTCTGAGTGTTCACAATCTATCATTTGTTTAATCTGAAAATCTAATTTTTATTAAAGTGAATTAATATTAATATACCTGTAAAAGTTCACTTGCAGAACCACTATTCTATTCTCACTACTACAGGAAGATAGAATCATACAAAATACAGCATAGCAGGAGGTGATTTAGCCCATCAAACCTAGGCTGGTGCTAACTCCTTCAGTGGAGATCATCTCAATTCAGTGCTCTTTCCCTGTATCTTTTTTATATTTACCTTTTAAAATATTTATCCAATTCCCTCTAAAATTTTCATTCCCTTCCAATTTTTTAATTCCCTTCTCTATCCTCTACCTAATGTGGTTTGCCTACAAAACACACAGACATGACACTTTGGTTGTGAATCCTGTGAAGTGCTTTGAGATGTCCCCCCAATATAAAAGGCACTTTATCGAATGAAAGATTACTATTTATATATTTTTTTATCTCTGTAGCCCTGTGTTTCCATTGGTAGCATATAAATTGTGAACTTTATGTGTATCTAATCATACATTACATAAGTTTTACAATTGGGATTGTTGTAGTATTCCATGGACACAGTATACAGTACTTGAAAGACATGAGTGAAAGTTTCATGTCACTTATGATCATGTCACCAGAAAGTAGTTGAACATTTTCTTGCTACTCTTAAAAGTTACGAAAGCACAGTATCGTTAATATCATTCGCTAAGTGGTTCTCCATATAACTCTTTCTATTCCTTCTGGGCTGTTGTAAGTGCTTTGTTTTGCTTTTTAATGGTTCTGGTCATTTTAACTGCTGCATAGCTTCTAGAGTGAAAGTTTTGTGAAAGTCACATGATAGTGAGCGATATGGAGTTTTTAGAACTGTGGGGTAAAAATGAAGTACATGATGTGATAATTATCCCATATGTGTCTGACGCTACCATCCTTGGGTGCAAGTATTTAAATATTGTTAGGGTGGATGCAGTTTAACCACAGCCAGATATTGACTGGGAGAACTCCAGTTCCAGAACATCAATCTATTTGATGTCAGAGGAAATACTGAGGTCACAAATGGCAATAGATAAAGAAGGATTAAAAGCAAAGCCATCAAAATTAATGTATGCAAAGCTCCCATTCAGATCAACACTTATCCTAAGGACTTTGTTCATTTGTTAAGATGTAACGGCTATTAGTTAGAGTTGCAAAGGAACTACGTCTTTGAAGAATTGAAAGAAGAAATATTTTCAAGGACATGGATGATATCCAAGATTTATTGATTCATCCATTGCACTGTGACAGGAACAAAGGTTGTGTGCACTGGGGGCATGTGATTTGAAGTTGATGAATGTAGAGTGGAATCATTAACAAAAGGGTGGATAGGGTTGGATGGTGACTTGTGAACAGAGGAGGCGAAAACATGGAGAAAAAAAAGAAAGTCCTAGGAATGCTTCAATTGATAAAAAAAACAACATAACTGGAATAGTTTGAGTTGACAAGATGGCCATTGAATAGTAACAAACACTACATTTATATAGCGCCCTTTATATAGGGTCACATTACAAAATATCAAGCTTACATTAGTGGATAAGATATGAAAGAAGACCGGTTGTTTAATAGGTAATCTTTCGCAGACCTTTCTTATCTTTATTCTATTGATGCTTCATTGCTTTTTGGAAATGCTCCTCCTTTGCTCCAAATAGTTCACATATAGTGATGAGATGAATGAAGAAGGAACTTCAGAGTAAAGCTTCAGAGTAATTTCTTTCACGTGTAGTGACTCTTTTTTTGGTAAACATGGCAGCCAATTTGTGTGCACACACAGTTGAATTCAAATACATTTCCAGAAAGCTATGACAATCTGTCTGCCAGAATCATATCAATTGGGAGAGCACAAAAGCTATTGATTGCAGATTTACAACAGTGCAAAAGGTGCATTTTGCAGATCATAGAATCATAGAAGTATACAGCATAGAAGGAGGCCATTCGGCCCATCGTATCTGTGCCGTCTCTTTGAAAAGAGCTATCCAAATCATTCTCACTCCCTCGATGAAGAGTAATCTGAGAAATCTGAGCATTCCAATCTGGATTGTCCAGCACCTTGGGACGTCCTCCCGACGTGAAAGGCCCTTTACAAAAGTAATTTTGTCGTTGTTGTTGGATTATCTCTCACATGCATAACACAACAGGACACAACATCATCCATCTTATTCTGATACATGGAACAATACTGCAAGATTTGTTCATTTAGTATTATCCATAATGCAGCTGGTTTCACAAATATATCAGTTTATTACAATGTAAATCTGTGTTCGAGAATAACTTGCATTTATGGAATTGGTTCATAGTTTGGCCCATTGAGATTTATGACTAATGGTTGTTCAATGTATAATTTTGTTACGATTGAACAGGGAATTAAAAGAGCAAAGAAATATTGCAAATGTTGGAAGTCTGAATTAAAAACAGAAAATCTGAAAGCGAAATATAAATTAATGTTTCAGCTATAACTATTCATAGAATTACACAGAACATTACAGCACAGAAACAAACAATCTGGCCCAACAAGTCCCTGCCAGTGTTTATGCTCTAGAATCATCAGAATGGTTATTTGTTATTCTCTTTAATGTTCCTCGACCAGTTTTTCTCTCTTGCCCCCGCCCCCACTCATCCTCTTCTCACCTTGACCCTCTTTTATTCAATAGTGGGAATGCCCTCCAGTATCTCGTCTAAAATGACCAGATTGATTCGGATTAGGAGGTTCTTAGGCCCATCTGATCTCATTCCTCCAGAATATCCACTTTACCATCCTCCCATCACGGCAATAAAATGGTTGTTAAATAAGTCCAATGTCCTGGCTGTGTGCAATTGGTTGCCACATTTCGTCCAAAAAATATCCAGTCAATTCACTTTACAGTATAATCTGTGAAGCCCAATGAGACAACTCGAAGATGTGATAAGGTGCTAAATCAATTGCAAGGATTATTATCATTATTATTATTAACCATCATTCCTGGCAACCTGAGCCACCCTACCTGGCAATCTGAAAGTGGCTATTCTTCTTGTGGGAACCTCAACAGAGAATATTTTCAGCCTATTGGGAGCATAAAGCTGAAACCATTCAGGGGTAACTAGGGTAGGTGGATGATGTTGCACTGTCCAACCTTGGGGTTCTGAGGTCAGTTATCATGTTCCTATTGCTACTTTAGCTGAGATCAGAGAATACAAAATAGAATGCAGAGAGCTTGAACTAGAGAGCTTTACAGACTGTATTGCTTAACTAAGCACCAGGTAATCTTACTATCAGAGGAACCACATAACTGGAATTTATTATCTTCATCAAGTTGTTTATAAAATCACCTGGAACACAAATGTACTTAGTTTAATCCTGAATGCCCTAACATTCCAGCCAACATTTATCATTTGGCATAAAAAAGTTATGGAAAACGTAATTATAGTTTCTAATCTCACAAAATTGCAGGAGTTTTATTTTGTCCCAAACTATGTTCTTAACATTCTTCAAAATGAGTTTGATTACAGAAGATGGATTAAATATTGCTCTGATGCATATCATTTCATGTATAGTCATAGCAACGCAAATACAATAACCCTCCCTAGAGATTTATGTGCTACAAATATAATAATCATAATAATCCTTGCATTTGATATAGCGCTTTTCACGTCTTCTAGACGTCTCAAAGCGCTTCACAGAATAGACTGTAAAGTTACTTAAATATAAATATACTTGTTTTCTAGCAGTCTCAACCTAGTCCCTGTATATATCAGTGATCAAAATAAATTTGTCATTGACTTAATAATTTGAATGGTCTCAAAATACTGTATATAAAAATGTTCAATTATTTTTGCTTGACATCTGGTTGAATGTTGTGATTGCAATTTTATTGGTGTGACAGGTGGAAGTGATGTGATGCCAATGAGTTATATTGAATCTTACATGTTCTGACGTACCCAAATACAATTTTATTGGTTCCAGAATCCAAAATCCAAAATATTATTGAGTGACTTTCAACTCAATGGGATACAGTTTTTGAATTCTTTCAATTCTGAGTTAAAACTATTCGGCAGGGTGACTGAGACCTCAGCTGTGCTATTTCATAAGGCTGGCAATGTCACCTAACCTGTCAACTATAATCATTACAAATCAGTCTTCTCAAAGGCCTTTGCTCTTTCTAGAATTCTGTAACACCTGTGAAAAATAAACCAATTACTCCCGGGCTGTTCTTTATGGATGTTAAGAACTTCAAAAAACATGATATAAAACAATGAGGAATACCACTGGTTGAAATAAAATAAATTGCTACCAATCATAATTTAATGGAGTGACACACAAACATTAGGTAACTAAATTCACAGGAATTTCTGTATCTGTTTTATACTGATTCTTGTGGCCAGCCTTCATGTTCATATAGTATTCTTTAATATTTCCCAGAGCCACACAATTTTCAAATACTCTGAAGAATAATTCTGTCTGTTGTCACAAATAGAATGGGGATTGAACCTGAGACCACTATAACACCTTTCCTTTGAATTATTCAGCAATGTCTAGTTTATGGATTGTAAAGAAACATGTACATATTACTGTTGGTGGGAAAATTACACAATTTCTGACTTATTAGTAATCCTTCCTAATTTGGGGTAAAACTAAGACTTTTTAAATAGTTTGGATAGGACTATGGTATCTTTCAAAAATAGACACTAAAACTCATAGGAATTTGGGGTGTATGTTTAATGATTATGTTAATTTCCCCTTTCCCCTCATCTCCTCAAATTACATAAGCTGTCTCAGTTTACATAATTGATGTACCTTACGCATTTTGACCTCACAGATGGAAAAATTGTGGGTTTGAATCCTGTGCTGTGCTGAATTATAGATTCTTTGATGTTAAACATTGTTAATAAAAATATAATAATAACAATCCTTGCATTTGATATAGCGCTTTTCACGTCTTCTCGCCATCTCAAAGTGCTTCACAGAATAGACTGTAAAGTGAATTGACTGTATATTTGTGGGTCAAACGCAGCAGCCAATTGCGCACAGCAGTGTCCCACAAACAATCATGGATTGAAAATGACCAATTTATTATCTTTTTTATTTTGGAGGGATTATTATTAGGCGTATAGAGTAAGGAAACTTGCCCAAGGTTTCGCCCTGCCTGGAATTGAACCCAGGTGTCTCGTTAAACGTTGTAAAAGTGACAAAATAATCTTAAAAGAGTTTATGTCATCATTAGAAACATTTGAAACCAATTATCTGTGCAGAAGTTCTGGACCTGAATCCAGCAAGTAGCTTTTGTGAATACATGTGATTTTGTGCCTTAAGGAATTTGTGAAATGCAATGCTAAACCATTAAATATCTGTGCAGGCACAATCGTTAGAAAGACCAATTGTTTTATGCATAGTCATGCATTTTCATCACATAATTTGAATCAAAGTTTCATGAAATATTCAATAACCAATTAAATGTTAGGCTGATATGCTGGAAATTTGAACAAAATAAGTTCATTTTACACTGTAAAAAAAGAATCAGAATGAACACTCAAAGTCCAAGACACTGAAGCTGACATTGTGCAGTCAATGGTAACACAAACATATTAATGCCACAGATGTTGATTTTTCACAAGTAAATCTTACAGTGGAATTAAGAATCACTGAATTGAGGAATTATGTGGTTGTAAAATTCCTACCTGATTCTCATATAAGTGAAATTCAATTCCCTAAATCGACTAACATTCCTATTTTGGGTTCCACTCCCACCTCCCCCTGCCAGAGGTATAAGACTTGATCTAAAATTAGTTATTTAGGGAGAAAGGGAAACTACTCTTCCCAGCTGTGAGTAAATCAATTCTGGAGCAGCTTTCAAACCATTCAAAGAGCTGCCTGTGATAAACCATGTTGACTGATCAAGAAATACAATGGATGAATAATATGATATTAGCAACCTGGAGTCATAGGGGATTACTAAATCTTGAGTCCTGCCAACAAGCAGAAGTACATCTCTCTGACCAGCAGGAAATGTGGCACTTTTGAACTTTGTGAGCGTGGTGAGGGCAAGAGTGGAGGATGAAACAGAGAGCAAAGAAACAACAAAATAAATAATATCAAAATAACTTGATATAGCACCTTTCATGGCGGGAAGACATCTCAAAGCACTTCCCAAGCTTTATTGTACAGTGACTGTTTTGCAGGCAAGAAGATAGTGTTCACAACTGTTATAGTTACAATTAAAAGCTTGCAAGGTATTTATTTTACCTGTAGTAGAAACATTACTGGTTAGTTTTAAGTCCGTTCTCAATTAACTCAACAGTTTTGCCACAAAATAAATGTTAACTGGGTTATTTTATTTTTGAAAGGTGTGAAGAATGTCAGTGCCAGGGAATGGAGCACCTTTCTTCTTTATCCACCCAGTGTCAGGATCAGCTTCAAACATTTCTTAGTCAGGTATGGCTTGGGTTAAATATAAGCTTTAACCTTTGTAGGTTAAAACAGTCTCTGAATTAGAAATAGAGCAGGCTGTTGTCAAACAGAGGTAATTTCTCGTTATTAAACCCTTTTAACTCTTTATTTCAGAAGAGCACCAGTTATTCTGTTAGCATCCCTCTGAATGTGATTGCAAATGCTGTCTCAACTTGTGGTTATTATGGAGTGGGCCTGTCCCTTGGGAGACTATTCACACCCATTTGATTTGAGGCCCTATCATCATGCATCAGTTAGAAGAGATCTTCATCCCATCAAATGGGCTGCATTCAATGCCATCATTGAAAATTATGTACTTTGATATTGCCCCTCAATAATATTAATAATAATAAATAATAATCTTTACATCTGTTATAGTGCTTATCATGTTGGGAGAACGACTCAAAACACTTCTCCAGATATACGTCAACTGTAATCCTTCCATTATAATTATTTTCTGAGTAGTGTGCAATGTCAAATCTGGCACAGCAGTATCCAGCTTTAAATTTCCGATACGCTACCTTATACATATGGCAACATAGCAATGAAATAAAACATTCCTACTTTTGTGTGCATAGATATGTATATATACGTAAATGCATGTTTTTGGAGATGTAATCAATGTTAAAATTATGTCCACATTTTATTGTCAAAAGAAAAATGAATGTGTGTTTAAAATACTAGATGAATTTTTGTACTGGTACATGCACTTAACCCTATTAACCTAAAAGAAATGTAACGGCTATCTCCAAATCCATTAGTCTACTCAGAGCCAGCTGTTATCTAGTCACTGAGTCACTCAATTTGCTGGAGGATGACCTTCAGTATGACACAGGAAGAATTTTACAAACATCAGCAAATCTGTGGCTTGTGTTTTAGTAATTAATTGCTGAACAGGCGGCCTACTTTGCTAGACTCGCAGCATTTCACAGCAAATCTAATGATCCAGATGCTGTGTCCTTCACACATGTGCTGATGTACAGTTTGAAGTGAATGGATCAGCTATATTAGTAGTCTTGGAGACAATTCATTTTAGATTACACTGAAAATGATAGCGACCATACTGGTAGCCAAATATTAGAATTCTAAACATCTCCAAATATCTCTGAATATAATGCTTGCTTCAAAATAATAATCCTCGAAACAGCACCTTATCACATCGTTGATAAAGTGCATGTGATGTTCCTGTAAACGTTTACAGCAAATTCCTTTTTATGATTTAAGAAAGAGCAAATCAAACTTCTGATTCAGTGACTTCAGTGGAAAATTGCAAAACGATGTGGCAGGCGAATTTCAGATTTGATTTTTTGAAGGAAAAGATGAATCCAAAAGAAGAAAGTTCTGAAATAAATTAAGCTCAGTCTGCAATAGGAGGTCCACGGATGCTCTTTAAAACATGAGACTCTTCCCACCAAACAAATTAAAAATCCGCAGTCATTTCCGCATTCGGAGTCAAGCATTCTGCCGATAGAAGCCAGCTGACACATGTAAAAACATTATATCGTTTTCAAACTTTATTACTTAAACAGTTCTGCTTTGAGGTGAGATGAATAAACAGCACGACTGACTTCATACTTAGAAATTTATATTCTACTGATATTCTGCTAACGAATAAGAAATTACAAAGAACAATTTGAGAGACAGTGATATCCCGTCTGTTATGGTGCAGTCACCATGCTTTACACTAAATCCTGTGAAGCATTTTGAGATGTACTCTTGATGTGAAAGGTGCCATACCAAATGCTATTATTGTTATTATTATCAGTTGAATAGTTTACTCCTGTTCTTATGTTCCCAGAATGATGTTTGCTCCATTTAATAATAATAATAATCCTTGCATTTGATATAGCGCTTTTCACGTCGGGAGGACGTCCCAAAGCGCTTCACAGAACACACTGTAAAGTGAATTGACTGTATATTTGTGGGCGAACGCGGCAGCCAATTGCGCACAGCAATGTCCCACAAACAGTCGTAGATTGAAAATGACCAATTTATTATTGTTTTGTTTTTTTGGAATGATTATTATTAGGCGTGTGGAGTAATGAAACTTGCCCAAGGTTTCGCCCTGCCTGGAATTGAACTCAGGTCTCTCGCTTGCAAAGCGAGTGCTCTAACCACTGAGCTACAGGACTCCACTTGACTCCATTTGACTGCATACCTGCTGGCGACAGCTGGGTTTGGTGGCAAACCTGCTGATGGCTACAGCTAACCCCACATCAGGCAAGGTAGTCAACAACAACAACAACTTGGATTTATATAGCGCCCTCCACGCCGGATGGTGTCCAGAGCGCTTTACAGTTTCGGATCCCAACGCCGAGCCAGGGGGAGGGGGGTGAAGGTGACCAAAGGCGCAGTTGAAAAGAAAGATCTTCAGCAGAGATCTGAAAATGGGAAGGGAGGGCACAAGTACTCTGGTGGTACATATACAACCTTGTTTATTTTGCAAAAGCAATAACAAGTAAAAAGGATAAAGTTGCACCACAGAGGTTTAATATACAGGACATAGAACCAATCCAGAGCATAAATTTCTTAGAAGAACAATACCCTAAATATTTTCATCCTGGTTACATTGAAAATTTTATTTGTGTTTTATTGATTAGTAAATTATGTTGAGAATGGAATCTATTTGAAAGTTCAATTGACTTGAGGAGCTTTAATAAAACTTTGGATGTCAATCAATGCAAGTTAGGAATGAATCTTAATCTATTTAAAATTAGATTTAAATTAAATTAAAATAGAGATTTCTGGATTGCTTTTGGCTAGGACCCTGTACAAAAAGGTTGCTTTGCATTGATTTAAATCAAATAGCAATTCTGCTGTGTATTGGATGAACCATTATCAGCTTAACTTTATCTGCACTTTATCCTGTATTTTTTTCCTCCTTTTATGAGATGGTTGGCTAGCTGAGAGTCATTCAGTAATTTGATACTAAGTGTTTTTTTAATTGCTTAGTTGTGCTGGGATTCATGTCATTATATTCCAGTGGTCAGTTAATTGAATACAGATGCTAACTGAGATGAATACAGATCATATGCATTCCCAGGATCACAATGGAGGTTCAGATCAAGTCAGTCCTTCAGCCTATTTGATCTTATCTTTCCAGAATACCCTCTCCTATTGCCTTCCTTTTACACCATACAGCTGTTTATTGAATAAGTCCAGTGTCCAGATTCCATTATCTATTTTTGCACCTTGATTCCATAAACTTAAAGCAACATTAACATCCATCCCTGGTCGCAGACAGTCCAGGTAGTTCAGCTAATTGCGAAATTGGGAACAGATGAATCTGAATTTGAAACTAGTGTATTCAAAACTTTTCACCTTTCTGAGATGAATAAAATGAGTATCCTGTCTGAAAATAATATAAAAATAAATAGTATACCCTGGAATGAATTTAATAATAATGTTAATAATAGTCCTTACATTTGATACGGTGCCTTTCACATTAGGGGGATGTCTTAAAGCGTTTCATGGGATATGCTGTCTATTTTGTGGGCGAACTTGCTCTGAGGGGACATGCATGACAAACCCAGTAATCTGTATTACTCCAAGGCAGAGCTTTGTCTAGCTATCAGTGAAACCTAATATCTGGACATGTCCTCAAACCAAAGCCCTAACTGCTAGGTTGATCACAGTTGGACATATAATGTGAAACATGCTTGTTTCACCCCCTCCTACTGCCTTCCTTTTACACCATACAGCTGTTTATTGAATACGTCCAGTGTCCAGATTCCATTGCCTATTCTTGCACCTGATTCCATAAAATTAAAGCAACAGGAATATCCCTGGTTGAGCTACTGCGATTTTCCAGTTCCTGATGTCTACATTTAAAGTGAAAATTCTTAGCAGCATCAATAAAACTTCTAATTCACTAAAGTGGCATGTTGACTGCACAGATTTTCAGATCAACCTCAGAAGCCTTTATTATTTTCTCCGGTTCATGTTGCATAGATTTGCTCTAATCTATGCATCTGGAATGAATATGTAATGTGATCTATAAAAATATCTGTGGCATACATTACATTAAGGCCAAATAACAGACTTGTTTTCTTTTCACATCTCCATGTATCATCGAAGCTAGTTATAAGATCCAGTGGTTCTGATGTTCTTTATTCATCTCAGTTCTCAGTACCATATCACTCGAATGTTACCAGCCTACTTTTATGTGCTCCCTTTGTTGCTTTTTTTTCTTGATCTCTTTCCTCTGCTTTCTCAGGCATGATTTGTTATGCATGCTTCATCCATTATGCAACACACTGTGCCAATCTGAATTTTCTGTTTGACTGAAGTAGGCCAGAATTTTGCTTTGTAAAAGCTAGCTCTCAGCCCTTATAGAAAATGTATTAGTTTACGATTTATTTACTGGAGAAAATAGAAAGACGTTACCAGATTAATACAGATCAATACAGTGCAAAGGAAGTTTACCAGGATGGTACCAGAAATGAAGGACCTTAGTTATGAGGAGAGGTTAGCAAAACTAGAATTATTCTTCCTAGAACAGAGAAGATTAAGAGGGGATTTAATAGAGCTTTTCAAGATCATGAGAAGATATGATAGGTTGAACCGGAAAAAACTGTCTCCACTGGCATGTGGGTCAGTAACTCGAGGACACCGATTTAAGTTAGTTGTTTAAAGAAACAGAGGGGAGGTAAGGAAAAAAAATTTCACCCAGCAAATTGTTTGGATCTGGAATACATTACCTGAAAGGGTAGTGGAAGCCGATTCAATAACAACTTTTAAGAGAGAAGTAGATGGGTATTTGAGGAGGACAGGATTGCAGGGCTATGGAGAGAAAGCGTGCTAGTGGGATTGAATTGGATTGCTCTTTTAAGAGCCAGCGCAGATGCGATGGGCCGAATGGCCTCTTTCTGTGCTGTATGATTCTATAATTCTATGATTACAGAACAGGATTGGATGAAGGAGATTGACTTATTTGATTTCACCCTATCTTATCTTCTATAATGAGCCTAGTCTCCTGGATTCAATCATCCTTGTAAAATTGCTGTATGCAATTGGCTACTGTGTTTTGCCCACAAAATAAACATTCAATTCATTTTCCAATATATTCTGCGAAATGCTTTGAGACATCTTGAAGAAGTGATAAGGCGCTATATCAAATGCAAGCATTATTATTATTATTAGCATTAATTAGAGAGGGTTCTTTAGAGAAACAGGTGCTTTTCTGGGCATCTTTTTATTAAGTTGTTCAATGTTAAACCAAGCCCCATATGCCTATTTAGGTGGACATTAAAGATCCCACGATACTATTCGAAAAGATAATGGTGTTTGCCCAGAGTCCTGGCCAACGATTTCTCAGATAAAATTGATCATTCACTTCAAGGCTGTTTGTGGAAAGTTGCTGTGTACAAATTGGCTGTCGGGTTCACCTACGAAAATACACAGTCACTAAACTTCACAGTAAATCCTGTGAAACATCGTGATACATTTCAATAATGTGTTAAGGTGCCATATCAAATTAAGATTATCATTATTATTATAAATTTATGGGTCCTTACTTCTATTTTCTTTACTTTTGACTTTGAGAACAACAACAAATTTAAATTCATATAGCGTCTTTTATGTTCAGAGGATTTCCCAAGGTACTGGACAGTCCAGGGTTTGCACCCGAGCTGGGAGTGGGAGGTGAGAGGTGGGAAGGGGGAAGGGGGTGGGGGGGGCGCGATAGGGATGGTAGTGGTGGGGTGGGGCGCGTAAATTACTTCAATCACACTTTCTGCTAGCAAGTTACACATTTTTATCATCTGTGTGAAGAATTTTCTGTCGGGCAGCCAACAGAAAATGTGAATTATTATTATTCCAGTATTGGTCTTACGCGTCTCACCCACAAAATACACAGTCAATCCACTTTACAATATGTTTTGTGAAGTACTCTGGGACGTCTCAACTATCTGATGGGCACGATATGAAGCCTCTCTCAGTGAAACTGGCAGGCATTCTGGAAGGCTGAGAACTTGCAGCTCTGAGGCTTGGCTTCGGGGGATGGGAGAGGGTGATGGGGAGGGCAGTGTGGGAGATTAGGGGGTTATGGAGGTGCAGTGAGTGCGGATACAGCTTTGTGCTTCCAGGGCTGGAGTAGCATAGAATGTGGCCACATAGGCATGAGCGAGCAAGTGAGGGAGGGAGATCTGAAAATAAGTCTTATATTTGAAGGTTGATTGGCTGTTGCAGGCTGCCACCGGAGAGTTCATTAAATCCCGGTGGTTGTTGAGACCAGCTTGCTGTTGGAGTAAACGTGGGCCAAAAGTACAAAATTCACTTGTTTTGCAATTTTTTAACATGAATCACCAAAGAGAGTGTCTGGGCTCCTGTGGTTGGTGTGTGGGTCTGGCTTTAGCTCTAGGAGCGTCTGTCTCTCTGTGTGGGGGGAGGAGGCAGAATCCCAGTTGTTAGTCAATTGGTGGATCGCTTTCCGGGGGTAATAATCCCTTAAAAAATTAATAATTTAGTCACTAAATCCACAACTGATTGTGGGACACTGCTGTGCACAATTGGCTGCTGCATTTCAACCACAAAATATGGTCAATTCACTTTACAGTATATTCTGTGAAGCGCTTTGAGACATCTCCAAGACTGATAAGGCGCTATATCAAATACAAGGATTATTATTATAATAAGAAGTTCCTCCTAAACACCCAATTAAATCTATCACAAACTATATTATATTTGTTCCCTATAGTTTGGACTCACCAACAAGTGCAACAGCCTATGAAGAACCACCTTATCAAATCCTTTCATAATGTTAAACAACTCAATCAGGTTCCCCCAATCATCGCAAATATTGAGAGAAAATCTGCAACTTGTCCAATCTTCCTCAAGGGCTGAATACAACTGGCAGCCCTCACTAATTCAGCCACAGCTGATGAAAGTGGATTATTTTGTCAGCTCTGGCTGTTGGTACATATGTTCACTACTGAGTTCCAAATGCATTCCCGATTTCTTCCTGGGGTGTTTCACTTCACTTACTTGGATCTTATCAGTAAATTTCAGCTGTCAAATTGGTAATCGGTTTTATTGATTTAATTTCTGGGAGATTTTTGAATTAATTACTTGTCATAAGGCATTCAACTGAAAATATTTTTACACTGAAGTTGGAAACTGGATTGCTGAACCTAATTACTCTGAAACTGTAAAGCTAACTTCTATGGGGGCTGATTACTCTGTTGTGTTTATTTGCAGGTAGGTGAAGATTTCACTACAGTGTCAAGCAGTGTATTTTATTCCTTTATATTTTCTGAAAGTTAGATTATTGCAAACCACATGCTTCCAGCAACAGAATCCAGATCATCAGCCTTCCAGTGACATTACAGATCCCTTCACCACCGCATTTCTCCAGACCTGTGCAAACAATGTCAGCTCCACATCTACAAAGTAGATGTCTTCCAGTGACATTACAGATCTCTTCACCACCACATTTCCCCAGACCTGTGCAAACAATGTCAGCTCCACATCTACAAAGTAGATGCTTTCTAAGTGCACCTCATTGATAATGTAGCAGTTTTCTATCCCTCCAACCAGGGCACCTCCAGATTTTAACCCAGAATTATTCTTCTTATTATTGTGAGGATGGTTGGGTAGGGATTAATGACATACAATTCTCCCATGGGTCCTCAGCACAATAACTGTGTTCAAAGATTTATTTCAGAGATCAGAATATGAGTGTAATTAAAAGATACTGATTTAATTCAACTAGTATTCTGTGAAGCAGCTCTCAAACACTGACTATGGGAAAAAAGTGAAATGGAGTAATTATGGCAATTATCATATCAAATCTATTATTAAACTACATTTTTTACACATAAATTACTATTTCATTTGGTTCTTTAATAATAATAATAATCCTTGCATTCTTTATGATTGTGAGAAAATAATGGGATCAGAAACTGTAAAGCAATTCACCATTGACTTTAGGGTACTTTTCTGAATTTGGGATACTGTCTGATAGAATCTTTCATGGAAATTGTGGATACTGGCTGTTGAAATTGCTAAATGATGTTTTATATGTACACCAAAGCATTGTGAGCCAAAGGGCAGAGAAAAGTGGTGTACAGATATTCACAAAACTATTTTTGTTGGATGCTAACTCTTGGAAACCAGCAGAAAGCCATTACACAAGAGGCTATGCACAGGAGAACTGACTGTTTGGCAATTAGGGAGGGTTACTACTCTCTGTAGGGTAGGTTGATGTATATTGTATAACATTAGCATTATTTTAGAAATCTGAGCTCTTAAGACAAACACAAAGTGTGCTGGACTCCCAGCTGTGATCGTCCACAATGGTGTTATAATTGGCTCACACTGGCGTTTTTAGATCACTGGCAGTAATGATTTACCACTAAGTTAGATCTACTCATAATAACCTGAATGCATGTGCTGTTATTTTCAGAGTGCTTGTACGTTGGCTTAGAAAATACTGACCCTCGGAATATCATTTCTAGCATCATTTCTTGTGGGCTATTCTCCAAAACAATAAGTCATGCTTTGCACTTTTCCCTATAAACTCTCATATAGATTGGTCTTATTTTAGAACAGTTTTAATATATTTGCACAATTAATGAAACCATATCCTTCTTGACCTCTACACAACTACGTTATTCATGTAACTGAGTGTCACTCCTGTCTTAGAAACTGAAATGGGATGCCCAAATGTGCTAACAGTGACTATTTAACTCAATGGCTTTCAAAGACGAGAATGAAATCCGAGCTGGAAATTCCCACATAAAATATATTTTTGTAAGGCCAATCCTCATTTGTCATAGACTTACAATGTTAAAAGTAAATAGCAGATGGTTACTGAGAATTATAACATCAGTCTCAATTTATAGGAGAACCAAGTAGAAATTTTTTTCAATTGAAATATAGATTTTCTTTTAGTTCTTGTGGTCCTTAATGATAATTGTCACTCTAAACTATTACTAATCATTCTAATTTGATGATAACTCATTCAGTATTTAGTTAAACCTGGGTGAATAGATGCCTAAAAATTTGTGGTCAGCTCATTGACTACTGCTCTCTATTGTAACCTTTACTACCCTCATTATCTTTGCTAAATGCCAATGCATTTGGCCAAGTATCTGGAGTTTCTATGATCAGTGCAACCAAATAGCTGTGGTCCTACCACCCAACTTGTACTGTTCTTGAACCTGGGAATATCAAACCACTGGACACATACAGTGCTCACTGATCTCCAATTGCCACTGGTGTTTTTAATGGAAGAGCAGTTGGCTCATTTCTAAAAACAGGCAATTCAGGGGGCCTTTGAATAATAATTTTAGAAATCCTTGCATTTGATTTCGTCATTTCACATAGGGAAGATGTCTCAAACACTTCACAGGATTTATTATAGAAGGTAGTATCTGTATTTTATAAAATATTTTTAAAATTTCATTTCAAAGCACAAAAAAAATTAGGGCACCATTTGCAGTTACAGTAAACCCCTATCTTACTAGACTGCGGGCATCTGGATTTCGAACACAGCCATAATAGACCTGAAGCCAAAATATTTTTTTAAAAATCCATGGGCCAATAATTTTCACGGGTCCGTGTGTAGAATCCAGACTCCCAACAATCCTAACTAGATACACCAATGTATCCTCACCGTCCTGCTAGTGATATCAACTTTGACTTAGATTGTTTGAATCGCGTAAGAAGATGGCTTATTTGCTTATTCACTATCTTCTGCTCCTGGGATTCAACCTTACAATGGCAGTACTGCTGTTTCCCAGCATTTTTGAAAAAAGCTCAATTATAATTACCCTTAGCCGGAAATTCCGGCTCGCTGGACCGGATCTCCCCCACCCACCTATGGTTTAATTGTATACTGGAGAAAAAAAATAGTTCTTTCAAACACACCAAGATGTGTCAAGGTAGTAGGAAATTAGGACAACAACACCAAATTGTATTTGCATAGCGCCTTTCATGTCAGGAGGACAAAGGGTCAGGTTGGGAAGGGTAAAGAGCAGACAGCTGGAGCAACTTATCAGGATCCATGTTTGAGCCTTGCACATAGGGCTTATGTAAGAAGCAACTTCACATGGTAGTTGAGAGACAATAGGATTTTACCTCTTAAAAAGAATAAGAATAAGGGCCAAACAGTATTCTTCAAATAATCCTGTATTAGATCTTGAGAAAGTTCCACGTTAATCATGCAAGGCCACAGTTGACTCAGCAATGTCAAACATTCTGTACACTGCAAAGAGGGTATTGAATAAATGCTGGGGTGGAATTTGTAGTATTTTTAAGCATTCTTTCTTTTAATTAAGAAATGTTCAATAACGACCAGTAGAATCCACCCTCCCCCAATAAATGGATTTATCTTCCAGCTTACTTCACCACTATTGTTTTTGAATCTGCAATTTTTAAAATGTGATTGCAGTTATTGTTGTGATTTCTGATTTTTTATTTAACGAACGTCTTCTGGGACTTATCAGCTAAAGAGGAATAAAATCTATGCTGCCACTGGCTCAGAAATAACATTTAGACGATTGTCAGACTCAGGCCAGCATAAGCCTAGAGATCACTGAAATGTTCTGTTTACCGCTTTGGTCACAATGATCTAATTTAAACTGCTGCAACATAATTTCAGAGGGTAGAACCAAAATTCACTATAATTACACACAGATTCCCAGATGAGGAACTTGGCTACCAATTAGAATAATTCAGCATTGAGCAAAACATGAATCGCTGGCACAGTGTCAAATGAGAATTGTAAACTCAGGGTAGCAAAATGTTCTATTCAGGTGTAGTGTAACTACTGGAGCCAACGTTTTCCTCAAATTATAATAATTTAATTGATAAAATCAATGCTTCTGTATTACTGGTATATACTATATAGGAATACATAGAGGAATATAGGAAACACAAATCTGGTCAGCCTTCCAGCACCAACTAGTCCATTAACCTGCTAGTACAATATTTCTTCTGTTAGTTATTGATTTGTTTTCCTTCTGGATGGCCTCCAGATTATTCTGGCAGAACATCTACAGTTCAATAGAGCCAAATATTCCATTTTGCTATGTTATTTTTTCTCAATTTAACCTGCTGGAGAACACTATTGGGATTTCTACACTGTAAGCAAATGCCTGTTAGTTATTTTTAGTTGACCAGACAACTTTAACCAGATTTAAGCAGTTAGTTAACAACATTATAATTATATATAATATAGATACACATATGTCCCCGCTCCTCGACTCCAATACTTAATTTATTTCCACTGTTCTCTCATCTTCCTTTTCTTAAAATTCTGAACAATGGTTTGACTAATTATATGTAATCTATGAGCCTAGACACTGGGTGTCAATTAGGTTTTAGACTAAAAACTACAATGAAGTAAGATCATGGAATCATAGAATTATACAGTACAGAAGGAGACCTATTCCTGTGCGGACTCTCCGAAACACCTGTCCTGTTAGATCTATTCCCCGAGCTTTACCCATGTTAAAGTAAAAATTTACATGTTTTGTTTTCAGCTATTGTTAACATTCTTTTAAAAGCTACACATAAGGTTACTAAGAACCACTATTTAGCCACCAAGCAACAACAACAACAAAATTACATTTGTATAGCGCCTTTCACGTTGGAAGGACATCCCAAGGTGCTGGACAGACAGAGTTACTGACCCGAGCTGTGGGTCGGGGTGGGGGAGGGTGGAGGGCAGGGGGGGAAGCAGGGAGATCAAAAGCATGGTCGAAGAGGAGGGTCTTGAGGTGAATCTCGAAGGTGGCGAGAGAGGGGGCGAGAAGAAGGGACTGCGGGATGGAGTTCCAGAGGGTGGGTGCAGTGTGGTGGAAGGCCTGCCCACCAATAGTGGGGCGAATACGGCAGGGGACGTGAAGCAGGCCAGAGCGAACAGGGAGCGAACAGGGTGGTAGGGGGTTAGGAGGTCGAAGAGGTAGGGGGGAGCAAGACCGTGGAGGGCTTTGAAGGTGAGGACCAGGATCGTGAACTGTATCCTCTGCGTGATGGGAAGCCAGTGGAGTTGGGCGAGGATGGGGTTGATAGGGTCACAGAGCCTAGTGCAGGAGAGGACATGGTTTGCAGAGTTCTGGATGATCTGCAGCCTGTGGAGGGAGAAGTTGGGGAGGCCGACAAGCAGTGAGTTTGCATAGTTGAGCCTCAGTGTAATGAAGGCGTGTATGAGGGTTTTGGCGGTGTGAGACAGTGAAGGAACCGGGTGACGTTGTGGAGGTGGGGGAAGGCAGAGCGGGTCATGGCGTGAATGTGGGGTAGAAAGAATAGTTGAGGGTTGAACGAGACCCCAAGGTTCTGGACTGGCTTAGCAAGGTGGAGTGTGCAACCATAGATGGTGATACTGTCAGCGCCTGAGGTGAGGAGATGCTGACGGGCGTCAATCAGGAGAGCCTCGGTCTTGTTGACGTTGAACTGAAGAAAGTTAGCTCTCATCCAGGACTTGGTGTCTGATAGCATGTTCTGTGAGTTGACAGTGTAAAGGTAAGTCTTTATTTAACAGCGGTCAAGCCATGTGCCGCCTTCTCCCAGGAAAATTTCAAAGTTATATATATACGTTTTATATTTACGAAGTTTAGTAATACTTAACATGATTGCATGATTGAGAAATGTATAAAGAAAGGTTAAAGATTTAAAATTGATTTGCGTTGTCTCTGATTCCCTCTATTCCTGAGTCTCACACTTTAAATTGGATTTAGTCGAATGGTTCATTCCTTGTCCTGGAAAATTAATAATGCGACACAACACCCCTCCAAGTCCTTCCAATGAGCCAGCCTGGCTGGCCTGTTATCAGCAGTTCCCTGTACAGCGGTCCTGCCTCAGGAACCGGACAACCAAGACCCAAGAAGATTGGCTAGATTCCGACATTTTGCTGCCAAGCACGTCACCTGAAGCCAGCTCAGCTCCAGAGGGTCTCTGATTACTTCCTCCCAACCCACCTTTCAGGAGGATAGTTGCCAGTTGATCGTTTGACATTTTCTGGATATTTGCAGACAAATAGGCAAACACAGTGCTCAATTTGTGCACAGCAATGTCCCACGGACAGTCATTAAGCGAATGATCTCTTTTCTCTCTGGGGTAATGCTAAGCAGGCCATCAGGAGAAATTCTCTTCTCTTTTTGAATAGTGGGATCTTTAACATTCAATTCAGCAGATAGACAAAACCTGATCTGAACACCCCAACTGAAGTACAACATCTCTAATAATGCATCCCTGACTGATTCTACAACCTTCAGACCCAGGGTCAGGAGTTGTCCAAATTGAACCAAGCTGACTGATTTTTTTTTATCTGTCTCTCTGATTAATTTTTATTTCTGTGTATTTTAAGCGCTATCTCGAAAACTTTCTGCTGATTGTTGGCAATTTTTGAGGAATCACAACATCTGCAGAACAGCTCCACTGTCTTACAGGAAGGTCAGTGAGCTGGTTGTCTTCAGCTATTCAGCACTGGTCAAAGTAAGCAGCAGAATGGTTCTAAATATGAATCCACTTTCCCACTGCTCAATCCTCTTCACCTTGCAAATAAAAAATAAAACAACAACAACTTGTTACATTTGTATACTGCCTTTCACTTTGTTAAGACGTCCCAAGGCACTGGACAGTCAGGGATTTGGACCTGAGCCAGGGCTTGGGATCAGAAGGGGTGGAGGGCAGGGGAGGGGAGGGTAGGAAGGTGACCGAAGGTGCGTTTGAAGAGGAGGGTCTTGAGATAGGCTTTGAAGGAGGTAAGGGAGGGAACAATGTGAAGGGACTGTGGGATGGAGTTGTGCTGCATTTATGCTTCGTTCGTGTGCATGTATATTTTAACTGTCATTGCATAAATTGAACTATTTTTCTATTCCAGGTAGAAGTATTCTGTACAATTCAATCATACTCTTCCTTAGAATTGTTTGAATTGCATTTGATAACCCTCAGAATGTGCATTGGGTACTGCTGCAGTTTAATAAGGTAAAACTGCATAGCTTACCATTGATAGCACTGCCTGGTAAGCTTCCAGATTCTTGTCCAGCTAAGGCCACGCTACCTATTAGAGCTTTGGCTTGAAGGATTAACAGGATTCGAGTGGGAAGAGTCCCTCCCCCACACATTTTTGAATGTATGAACCTAGAGAGTAAAAGTTGTCAGTGTATGAGATGACAAGGAAAACTGTAGCTGAACCCAATTAGTCGTTCCCCCATCATCCACACCCACTCAGTTTTGAGCAAGAATCACTCAGTGGAAGTTAGATATGAAGATCCTGGCTAACCTTATCTCTCCCTAGTGTAGAGTAAACCCCAATTGTACAGCTGCTAGTACATTTTGGCTATGGTCAGGTAACTCAGCACAGATCAGGAATCAAACTTAGAAACACTGTGGTGTGCATGGTTCAGGATCTCATTGAGATGTAGTTTTAGCCAACTGGACAATATCCAAAATGTATCCATTAGGTTGTTTACGGAGTACCTGTATAAAGTAAAAACAGCAATAACTCTGGGGCCTTAATTTAGGGCACACTTTGAGCAGCAAGTGGAAAAGGTTTATCAGATCTCATTCAGCTGAAAATAATTTTTCTTTTCCCCATTCATTGAAACTGATATTTGAGGTTTTAAAACAAGTCAGTAAAATATGGAGAATGGCAAGTGCAATGATACTGTTCAAGCGATATTTCAAGTGAACCATCAATGGTTGAAGAATAAAACGTTCTCCATCCCTCTCACTCCCACATGAAAATTATCCACTTAGGAAAGAAACGTGACAGGTCCATTTAGTCTACCGAACAAGAGAACTAACACCATTCTAAGACTCTTCTGATTCTGTCAAACTATGTGTTGTTTTACACATGTATAATGAATTAAGAACAATAATAATTTGATAGCAATTTTACAGCATATATGGACGTAAATAATTGACACATTCTCAGAAATCAGACCCACAACGTTCCCTGTCTAAATAATTGCTTTGTCTGATCAAAAGCACTCAGAGAATCTGCCCTGTGTGAAGGATGCTATATAAATGCAAGTTGTTGACCGAATCATTTTATTGTTTTTTGTCCATTTGTTCAATTTCATTACTGAGTCTCTGCCTTCACTGTATTTTATTGGTTCTCAGTAAGTCACTCTATCATCAACTGTTTCCCTCTTATTATTATGAGAGACTTATTATTATTAACTAATTATCATTGTGTGCTGGTAAGAAGCAGTAGCCCTTCATGTCCTTGTGGCAGGATCCTCCACAGTATTACCTCTGAAATGTGCCAAGCAGGTGCAAGAGACAAATGAACAAAGACGTCAACACATGAGCCAACATGGACGAATCCTGCAACTTCATAAGCTACGCTGTTCACTAGACAGCCACCTGAAAGCAAATGACTATTCAAAGTATTCAAAAGGGGGGGTTGGAGGTTGCACCCAGATATCACAGGTAGTCAATGTACAGATTTGTGACTGTTTATTTTTTGGAAAATATAATAATAATCCTTGCATTTGATATAGTGCTTTATCATGTCATTGAGACTTCTCAAAGTGCTTCACTGTAAAGTGGATTGATTGAATTTTGTGGGCAAAAAGCAACAGCCAGTTGCACACAGCAATGTCCCACAAACAGTCATGGAGTAAGTGACCAATTTTATTCAGGGGATTGTTTCCCAGGGCATCAGGAGAAACTCCCTTCTATTTCCAGATAATGCCATGGGATCTCTAACATCCACTTGAACATGTAGTTGGGACCTTGGTTTAATGTCTCATCCGAAGGAAACATGGCAGCCTTTCTAACTTAATCATTACATAAATCTAGATTTCCAATTTTACAAATTATAAAAAATACAGAAGCTGGTCAACATTGTGTGAGAAACAATGCCGTAAAACAAGGAACCATGCTTCAGAGTACACGGTAGGGTAAGAATGAGATATGAATATGGTACCGAATAATAATAATAATCCTTGCATTTGATATAGCGCTTTATCATGTCGTTGAGATGTCTCAAAGTGCTCCATAGAATATATTGTGAAGTGATTGACTGTATTTTGTGTGCCACAAGCCTGGACTCCTGCATAAAGAAATCCAAGGAAACTGATTATACATTCACAATAAAGTGTTAGACTTTCCTGTGTGTGGAACTATTTGAGCAGATTTAACTGAAGCACTGACATAGTGTAACAGACTTTAAGCCCAGCGATGATGTGACCACCTAATGAAATTATCCTAAAGGATCTTGCACTGTATCTGAGAGGAGCTAGTTAGTATAAAGCTTTAAACCGTTCTTCCCAACTCTCTCTTGCTCTGATACTGTGCGAAGGAAATCTCTGGGGAGAATAAAGGAAGCCTGAGGCCTAGCTATGTCGCAGGCTCAGCCGTTGCACCTGAGAGACCAAGTAGGTTAGCACAAATCACATTTATATAACACCCTTCACGTGCGTAGAGTCTCAGAGCACTGGCAAAGCTTAATGTACCAGATGAGATCTGAAGACGGCAAGAAGGGGGCATGGCAGTGGGATGGAACCTGAGTTGTTGGGAACTGTGAGTGAGAATATGTTATAAGGATGGGTACAGATGGACAAATTGGAAACCCAGACTATGCAACACTCCAAGCTTGTTAGTGTTTGTCCTAGTGCTTTAATAAATTAATAATTTGTGAATCAAGTTTGTCTTTGTGTGCGTTCAACATCTATTTGGCTCTAATGCTCTGCAGGTGTGCTTCATTGTGTTAGTGAAGGCACACAAAGCATTTTACACCAGTCTCAATTATGCATGCATTACTATAGCCTATCAGTGATACTTAACATCAGAGTGATTAATTGTCCGTTATACTGCTGTAGAAGTAACAAGATGGATTCCTGGAAGAGGATAAAGCATTCACACCAGCATCTGTAGGCTCACTGAACAGAGCTGCAAACCCTGGGGGTGTTTGGACTGCAACAGTGAACTGAAACTATTGTCATTTATTGAATTGCCACATGATTCAGAAACGATTTTGAGGTGGATGTCAAATAAATTGCTGGTATTTCACCAATGGGCAGGTGGAAACTGCAATCATGAACTGGAGGTCCATTAGATACAGGTCCGCCATCACGGATAGCACTATTGAGAACAGTGCCTGGGAATCCACCTCAATGTGATAAATATCGAAATAACACTAAATCAGCCCATTAATGTACTTTCCTTTTTCTCTCTTAAATTTCTTATTCCTGATGTTTGCGTCATTTCATGACATAAAGAGCGCAGTATGAGCTGAAACTAAATGTTCGGATCCAGTCAGTGTTCAGAGACAACCATCTCAGTTGACCTCACAGCTAACTAGGGGTTAATTTCTTATGTAATGGGATCCAGATGTTAGCTTCCAAGAGTCATAGTTTTAATTGGCAGTTCTGCCCATAGGAGTTGCCCAAGCACTTAATAATATTGATTGATGGTCTCGTCTGAAGCATTGTATTGGGAATTAAAATACTTATAATTGCAAATGAAACATGGTTGTGGGAGAGAGCAGAGCATCCTGAGGAGATGAACGTCGTTTAGAAATTGGGTAGATGAATCGCAAATGGTATTTAATAGCGAGAAGCAAGAATATGTTCAAAATAAAAATTCTGAACATACAGTGTGCAGTAAGTCTGCAGCAGGTAAATGGTTTGGTGTGTTGCTTGCCAGTCGCTAAAGATCTTGTCATGTTACATAGCATTAGTTGCAAAAACAATTAGCACCTCTCAGTGCACAAGTAGATTGTGGCAGTGTTAATTTCCAAGCAGGAATACATTCGATACATAGAAACAAAGGAAAACAGGAATGGAAGAGATCACTCAATCTACCAAAACTGTTTCACCACTTTATTAGATCTTGGCATATTTTTTAATCCCAACACCATCCTTTTCTTCATCTCCTTTGTTACCTCTACCCCCAAGTACCTGTCTATCTCTCTTTGAAACATTCCTGTTAATTCCGCCTCTGTAACTTTCTGAGGCATAGCATTCCACATGTACAGAACCATGTATAATTCTGGTCACTACAACAAAAGTGTGCTATCCGGTCTTTAGAAATATTTCAGTGGACAGCATCCAGGCTGATCCTCATTGCTAGGTGACTGTAGACAATAATAATCCTTGCATTTGATACAGCGCCTTATCACATCTTCAAGACATCTCAAAGCGCTTCACAGAATATAATGTAAAGTGAATTGACCGTATTTTGTAGGCGAAACACGGCAGGCAATTGTGCACAGCAGTGTCCCACAAACAGTCGTGAATTGAGTGACCAAATTATTATTAATTTATGCATTTTTTAAGGGATTATGACCCCCAGAAAAGCAATCTGCCAAACGACTAATAATCAGTTTCCGACTTACTGCTAGGTAAACAGAGGTGTATGGAATAAGAAATTTGCCTAACGTTTCGTCCTGCCGGGAATCGAGGGCCTCTTACCTGCAAGGAGAGTGCTCTAACCACTAAGCTACAGTACTCCACAAAAAAATAAACAGGAACTCTTCAGTCTTGAAGAGGGATATCTTAGAGATACTGCTAGAGAGGTGTATGAGATGCTAAATGGGAAACAGAGTTTGTAGACTTCCCATGGACTATTCTGCAAATTATTATTACAAAAATAAATTGGAAGGTTTGAAATAGGTTCAATAAAAGGCAACAGAAATCGATACTGGACCTTAAATCAAGCAGAGCAAAGGAAAAATAAACTAAATTTGTTCTAAGACTTTCAAGACTTTCCGTTTGAATTTATTGATTTAGAAGTATTCTTTAGAGTAACTGGGTATTAACCATATTTATACCTCAGTGAATCAGTAATTCGAAAGGCATACATACCTCTTTGAATGAAATTTCAGTTATCCCACAAAATTTTAAATTCTTTCTAAATTGCCTAAGCCCAGGAACCAGAGCAATTCAAAGTTATTGGTGGCTGGGGAAAGTTTATATTTCTCACCTCTTTAACTGTTGAAGGCTACCAAACATGCTGAACAAACAAAATCAATTTAAAGTCCTCTTCTCTCCCCCCAGCCCCCCCACCACAGCTAAAATTGTGCATTACGATTCAAAGAAGTAAAAGCATTGGAGGAGCTATAAGAAGACAATTTCATTTAACTAGAGGTTTTTATTTGCTCACAAGGCGAGTGCTCTAACCACTGAGCTACAGGACTGCACAATATTCTGTTGGTAGGCATGTCCATCTTGGAGCCAGTTCAGCTCCAAGGAGACCTTGCTTACATCCTTTGCTCCCACCCCTCAGGATATTCATGATTTGGTCATTTTTATGTCGGAAAAGAATGGGTTTGAACCCTCAGTAAGTGGATATTTGCTGGGCTTGAACTGGGCTTGAACTGATTAAACTCCAGCAAAACTCCAGTGCACACTCTGGGGTTCCCATGACTTGGCTCTTGACATTCTGTGCCTAATACTCTTCGGAACCACCAATGGGAGTTATTGAACAAGGTGACATGCCTAACAATGGAATATCAGAATCGAGCCAGCCCTCTGCAGCGGTCTCGGTAATCTGGTTCCTGAGTCAGGCACGTACACAGTATTCCAAGGCACTGCTGATGACAGCAAAGCCAGCCTGGCCCATCGACAGGATTTGGAAGGGCAGACCAGTCACTGGGGGCAGAGATTTTTCCCACTCAGCTCCTGTTAACTCTGCAAGCCAAAGTCCTAATGGGTAGACTGGTTCCTTGCTGCACAAGCAGCGGGAAAGCTTGCTGGACAGCAATATCAATGGCAAGATATGCTGTTTTAGCTGGTTAGACTCCAGCAGTACCCTGACACAATCTCTGGGATTCCCAAGTGTGCATTCTATTCTAGCAATCTATCTCTGGAATTTCCATGTGTAGATGGGATGCATGGAATTATCTGTTTGGTTTGGATACTCTTAAGCATGGTGATGGGTTTCCTTATGTGTCAGATGCCCAGCTGACTCACCCCCCCCTCATTCCTTATCTAACACAAGAATGCTTTAAAACTGCTGCAAATTTTATACCACATTTTCAATGCGGTAGTAATAGGAGAAACCCTGACACAAAGAGCCATCAACCTGCAAAGCAGTTTATATTGAACAAAATAAATAAAGCTTCATATGTATAATTCAAAGATGTACAGAGAAATGTGATAAAAGATGGAGCCAGAATATAGCATATAAAAAAAATGGAAAAGCACAGCAGCTTAATCCCCTCTCCTCCATCCAAAAAGGCAAGCCCAGAAAAAGGGCTGTAAATCTTTGCTATCACATCCTCTTAACAACTGAGACAATTTGCATTTATATAGTGCCTTCATGTAAAATAACATCTCAAAGTGGTTGACAAATGTAGTGGTGTACACATAGAAAATAGACATAAAAGATTTAAAGATGATGATAAAAGGCTAGAGAGTTAACACTTCAGATTCTGGTAAGTGCTGCTTACTGTTCTCAGATGTCCTCACGCAAAAGAAATAGTAGACACAGCAAATTTGTGTAAAGTGCTTCTCAAAATATTGTTTAAGCCTTATAAATCTGAATTGTACTGTTAAATTTATAATCAAAGCTTTGCATGAAGAAAATAAGTTAAATGCTGTCTCTTCCACGGTTGTGCTCTTCCCTATCTCTATGACCTATTAATACCAAACCAACCTGTCTGCTCCCTCCGCTCAGTGGCCTGCTTCACCCCACGATCGATGGTCAGGCCTTCATCTTTTCTACCTCCATTCTCTGGACCTCCATCCCAGAATCCCTCTGCTTCGCCCCCTCCCTTGCCTCCTTCAAGGCCTGTCTCAAGACCTTCCTCTTTGGCCACACTCCCACCCCCACCTCCTGTACCCTCCAAACCCTCTTGATTCTAACCACTAGCTCGGGTACAAACCCTTGACTGTCCATCCTTCTTATTCTCTGTGGAGTCCTGTAGCTCAGTGGTTAGAGCACTCACTTTGCAAGCGAGAGACCTGAGTTCAATTCCAGGCAGAGGGCGAAACCTTGGGAAAGTTTCCTTACTCCACACACCTAATAATAATCCCTCCAAAACAAAACAAAAAAAACAATAATAAATTGGTAATTTTCAATCTACGACTGTTTGTGGGACATTGCTGTGCGCAATTGGCTGCCGCATTCGCCCACAAATATACAGTCAATTCACTTTACAGTGTGTTCTGTGAAGCGCTTTGGGACATCCTCCCGACGTGAAAGACGCTATATCAAATGCAAGGATTATTATTATTATTATTATTTGTAAGATCTTCAGTTCATTAAATGTTCCAAGCAATTAATACTATATCTCTTGTACCTCCACATTTGATTCTTCCCTCGGCGTGTTCTTCACAAGCTTCTCTGAATTTTTTGAAGGATGGCGAGGGGTTTAAGACAATGTTAAATCACCTTCTAAAGTGGCTAAGTCCCAAAATCAGATTTCAATCTACTGTATATTATATCATATATTTCAGAGACTGTATTAAAGCTGATATCATGGTATATCAGCCAGAGTACACAGAATGCAAAACATTTTACACCAAATTGCACAACAGCCAAAATATTTTGAACATGCTTTATACATTAGGCCAGTCCAAATTTCTTTAGACACATTCACTCTGGAGAAGGGGAAATCCTGTCCTGTCAATATAATAATAATAATCATAATCTTTGCATTTGATATAGCGCCTTATTGCATCATTGAGACGTCTCAATGTGCTTCACACAATATATTTCAAAGTGAATCGACTGTATATTTTGTGGGCAAAATGCGGCAGCCAATTGTGCACAGCAGTGTCCCACAAATAGTCTGGGATTGAATGACTGCATTTTCTTTAAGAGATTATTATCCCCGGAGAAGCAATCTGCGAAACAACTAACAACCAAGTTCCTACTTACTCCTAGGTAAACAGAAGTGTGTGGAATAAGGAAACTTGCCTAAGGTTTCACCCTGCCCGATTGTGAGGGCTTCTCTTGCTTGCGAGGCAGTGCACTAACCAATATGCCTAAGGACTCCACATGACATAAAGAACTAAATGGATATCAATGTGACTTCGCCACCTCCCCACTTCATCATAATGTTTGGCCCAAAGCCACCAGCTATTGGACTTGCCGACTTAAGTGCCAGTTCATGGGATATTGGCTGATTCTGATGGTTTGTGGAGTTAAGCTGCTAGCTATCCTGCTAAGCACTTCAGTGCTGTGATCCATAAACCAACAAGTCCAATGTCATCATCCACATTACATCAAATCAAATAGTCACCACAGCAATCTTCACCCCAATCAGTGACAGCGACAGTGTAGAGGTGGGGCGGGGGCTGGAAAGGAATTTTCCGTGGTGTTATAATTATCACCACTTTTCACCCAGATGGACACGAAAGAGAACATATTACATCCAATAGTACAGTTTCTTGGACAACGTGGTCACTGAGTCAGTGATTAGAGGGCATCAATTAACGATAGATAACAAACAACCAGATGGGGTGGTTAGGAGAATTTTATCATACATACAGTTAAGATATGGAATGCCCTGCTAGAAATTGTGATTGAGGCAGAATCCATTCATAATATCTTTCAAAGGGGAACTAGATAAATATCTATAAAGGAGCAACTGCAGGGAAAGGGCAGGTAAATGGGATTGAAAGGATGGCTTTTTAAAAGAACCAGCACAGACATGAGGGGCCGAATTACTTTTTGTAGTGTACATTTCTATGCTTCTATGGTGGGCTTCAGGATGCTGTGATGCAGATCTTCCTTAAGCACTGTACTCTGAAGGTAGATTGTCAGGGCTCAGCAGTGCAGTTCAATTGTGGCTGATGTAGTAATAATAATTCTTGCATTTGATATAGCGCTTTATCATGTCGTTGAGACGTCTCAATGCACTTAACAGAATATACTGTAAAGTGAATTGACTATGTTTTGTGTGCAAAATGTGTCCCACAACTAATCATAGATTGAGTGACCAAATTTGTTTTTTAAAGGATTATTATCCCTGGAAATGCGATCGACTAAAAACTGGGTTCATACTTACTGCTAGGTAAACAGAGGTATGTTGAATAAGGAACTTACCTAAGGTTTCACCCTGCCCAGGAATCAAACCCAGTCCTATTACTTGTGTGGCAAGAGGGCTAACCATTACACGACAGGAATTTTATATCATAAACTAGTAAATTTTAAGGAAGAATCATTAAATGATAGATCCTCCCAAAGCTCAATAAACATTTCTTTCAAAGTTCTGTGAAGAGATTACATAAATAATATTCACGTTGGTATTGTTGATCATTTCCTCCCCCAAATATCGATAAGTAGAAAGTGAATAGCAATTTGGATGGTACGAGAAATGTTAGTTGAAAGCTGCCTATTTTCTGATTCAGGTTTAACATAGTGGCGAATTGGTTAACACTAAGCATTAGCAGAGTGCTTTATCTTCAGGCACTTTTCCTAATATTTTAAATGCCTTATTCTAGCACTGATATAAATCTCAATTCAACAAAGTATTAATGCCACCAAAAGGCTAACCTTGTATATTTAATTAAAGTTTTTTCCCCCAAATGTATGACTATAATCAACATTCTGTAAAGCATTTTGAGTGCTTAAATCCTGCAATATAATTGATCTTAAAAGCAATTTTGTATTCTGCAACTATAGCTTTTCAATATTGTTGCAGGTTCAATATGTGTATCAAACCTATTAATGTTACACTGCATAATTCCATCGTTCTGAATGGTCATGTTGAAAGCCTTTGCAGCATTTTAGTGCAGCACATAATTTATACATTTCAACTGGTTCAAGAAATGCCTTTGTCTGCATGAATATATTAATGAAAGTACACCCACACGATACAGGAGACAGAAGAACATGACATAAGTATTTAAGATGTTCCAGAAATTGTTACCAGTGCCTCAGTGGCAGTCTGTTTGCTGCAAGTTCTTTAACCGACCATCAAGAGGAAATGTCGACTGACACAGTGATAAAACAGCACTGAAAACCGACAAAATAATAATTATAAAATAATAATAATAATAACCCCCACAAAATAATAATTAAATAAAGTTTAGTGCAACAGGTAACTAGACGTTCTTGCATTTCAATTTTCACTATTTTGAATCTCTGTTGTATTTTGTACCTTTATTTGTACAGCTTTACAAATAGTCTACTTACTCATCATTCCTCAGCTGCACCCTTTATTGCTCCTCTCGAGCTTGCTGCTCTCTCCTAGATACAATCCACAAACCCTGAACAGAAACTTTGCAAACATGGATTTTGGTTCTCAGTCTCACATTTTGTTTTCCAATCATAATTTAATTAATGATCTCCTTAGAAGATAATATGTATATATATGGTGTAGAATATAAAATACTGATACAACAGTTACTAGTTTCAAAATGTGGTTTGAACAGCTAGAATTCCTTGGAACAGGCAGGTGGTTCTCTCATCTGTCTCCTGTCTTTTCCATCTCTCTTTCTGCAGACCTGCGGTTAGATGTATTGTCTCACAGATAAGAGTTCCTCCTAGCCTGGTTCACACCCTGTATTCTTAACAAATCATACCAAATTCATGGTCAGGGTTATTTTCGAATGACGTGATCTTCAATATGCTTGGGATTAGCTAGTTCCATTCCAGTAGAACCCCAATTAGTACTTTGTGAGCCCCTGATACTCTGCGAGTAGGCAAGCAGGGTTTGTACCCACCACCCTGACCAAAGGAGAGAGTACACACTGAAACTAGCAAATAGACATTTTCCTCTGTCAGTTCTCAGTGAGTGGAAACTCTTTTAGACAACAATGGTGTTCTGCACATATTATACTCACTCTGTGCTGACCAAACAGAAATGTAATCACAAGGGCTTTACAGAATGTTCAAAGTCACTTGGCTTTGTTGTTCACCTCTTCTCTGTTTTGCTACCTCCGAGCAGAACTGAGCCACTTTGCTGTGAGAAGTGATTTGTGCGCTGGTAATTTCCTCTTCCAGGTGAACAGTGAGATTGTCATTGAAGGTGACCTTCCACTAGGCATCTTTTTCATCTTATGCTTCCACTTTCGAAAATCATCCATTTCTTTCCACTATAGTTGGTGCATCATAAGCATTCTTATCAATTTGGTTACATGTACCATGAGCAATGTCCACTGGACTGAGCTCTGCATTAGTAATGGAACTTCAAATAATTAGTAAAAGTAAGTCTTGTACACCTTATTTTTCAATTAATACAGTCAAAACATAGGCAGAATGTTTTTATATTAAACCCTCCTAAAAGAACACTCTTTGCACTCTGTTACAGTAATAAAAGCTGTATGGTAATCCCCACTTACTAAGATATCAAAATATCCGACTAAGATCAACAATTATTTCAAATGACACAAACAGTAAACATGGAAATGTATTTATAGTTGCATGCTACGGACTGATCAACTGGAAAACTCATAAACTGCATGATTTTGGAAGACATTTCCTGGACCCACACAAACCAGAAGTCATGATGTAGCTAAACAATCCTTAAGGAGTTGGTATAATGGTTGGGCTTGAAGATTTCTTGACTCTGTTGCTACTCCCAATCATGGAGATTGGCACAGCTAAAATAGGCTACCAATGTAGCTCAGCTGATTTTCTGGGAAGTTGGCTTCAGCATTGGAAACAAAATCGGGCCACTCAAAATATAATTTTGTTGTTGTTGTAACATAAAATATGTATGCAGAGGGACTTTATAACAGGAGTGAGAAAGGGTAGCTGAGTTATTCCCATTTTTTTGAGAACATAGCACCAAGAAAGAATAATTTGGGTCTTGCAGCAGAAAAAACTGCAAGATAAAACAAAATGGATTTTATCCTGCTGCTGTCTACAGCAACTTGCATTGCAAGTGTAGGATAATGTCTTGGAGCTCTACACAATGATAAGGAGGATATGAAGGGATTTATCTATTTCATGTAAGCAGCAATGCCTTTCTCTGAGCTGCCCTTTCCCCCATTAGCATTTATTTTGCCATTCCCCACTCACACACCACTTTCAGAATGCAATTAGTAAAGTGGATGAAGATATATCAAATGTCTTTATATGCATGGAAATGGAAGATAACACCAGAATACATGGTAAGTAATACATGACATATTACTTTGCTATGTGTGTGAATTAGTCTATGGGGTGGGGGGTGTGTTGGGGGGATTAATGATAAAGCCGTCAACCAAGTTGAAGCAATATTTACAGATTATTTCCCCTGTAAAAAAAAATTGAAGAGAGTGAATGAGGCAAAGAGGATTTGGAAGAGAGTTTCAGAGGGCAGGGAATTTTGTATTTGGTCAGTGGGGTGTCTGACACGTGCAGGAACCCATCACCGTGCTTAAGAGAATCCAAATCAGACTGAGAATTCCACATATGCATATCATGGCATTTGCCTTTGTCTGGAAAGGTTATATGCAAAGATATATGCAGGCTAATTTAATCAACATCATTGACAGCAATATTGAGGGATGCCCATCTCCAACACGTGTATTATTCAATAGGATAAACATTGAATGTATTGGTGCTGTTAAATTCCCCAAGCTCATTAATATCCTTAAGCATTCAATTGTTAAAGCAACTCTACTGTTTTTGCAAAGTTAAATGCTATGTTGATGAATACACCATATATCCGTGTAGCCCTATAGTCCTTTTCCAAAAGTTGATTGAAGAACTGCCATAATTTAAGGCTCTCAGTTTCATTTGGAAAAGCTGGTAAAAAGCGAGACATTCTCTCTATTTTGCTGTGGTACTGAAACAACGTGGCAAGAGGTATGTGTTGCAATGTGGTTCGTTTTGAGAAAGTGCAATATTATTTCAGTTCACTGGATGCAGAAACTATATTTTCTATATCATGTGGCAAGAAAAAGTGAGTGAAACAAGAGAGAAACATGTTGTAAATATTTACACACTCCTTAATCTTGTCAATGTTATTACTATAAAATATGCACTGTAAGATGTATTACACATTCAGGTCTGCAAAGAAACAGAATGATTGAAATTTACAATCCTGAAGAAGGACATTCAGCCATTGGGTCTGTATGACTATACTGGCTGTTTGAAAATGCAATTCATTCAGTGCCAATCACCTGCCTTTTCCACATTCACCTGCAAATTGTTCTTTCTTAGATAACTATCTAGTTCCCTCTTGAAAACTTACATGGAAATTGTCTCGGTCACTATACTTGACAGGGCATTCCACATCCTAACAGCTTTCGGTGCAAATAAAAAAATAAAAAATTCTCCCTTAGCTAATTATCTTAAATTGATGCCCTCTACAAGGTGCAAACACACTAATAATTTGCACATTATTCATGGAACTAGTTTTGATGAAGGCATATTTTCTCCTAAAATATTATTTTTCTTGTAGACTTATTTATTCAAGAAAGGAGGAGCCACATGATGAATGAAAAGAAGCCCAGGACCTACAGAGAAAGCACCGACTGAGCATGTTAATATGTTATAACACTTTAACATTTCCTTGTAATTGTGCATATGGATGTAAGCATTGGTCCTTTATAAATTATATTTGTTTCAATATTTATGAAGGAAATAACATGATGATTACTTTTCTTTCAACCATTGTTGATTGCACCACTAATTCCAATAAAGATGATATAATTTTAAGGACAACATATTGTTCGTGTCACAATATAGTTGTCCATTCATTCATAAAATTAAGATGATATTATGATCTTTATGACTAATGTCTCTAATACGCTGTGGTTGAGTTCAACAACAACAACAACAAAATTGCATTTGTAAAGCACTTTTTAAGTCGGGAGAATGTCCCAAAGCGCTGAACAGTCACGGATCAGGACCCGAGAGAGGGGGTCAGGGTTGAGATGAGGGAGGGCAGAGGGGGTAGGAGGGCGGCCGAAGGCACGGTCAAAAAGGAGGGTCTTGAATTGTGCCTTGAAGGAGGCGAGAGAGGGAGCAAGGCGAAGGGATTGTGGGATGGAGCTCCAAAGAGTGGGGGCAGAGAGGCTGAAAGCCCGGCTCTTCACAACAGAATATGCTTGCCCTTTCTCACTAAATGGTCCTAACAGTTATTTTGGTGTTGTATTTTATTTGCCTCGGTCACTTAGATACACTCATGTCTACATGGTGAAGAATGAACATAATGGTGGTTTCAGTGCCATAATCAGTGCAAAATAATGCAAGATGCCACTGTGATTGAATAGAACTCCCACCGATGCAGGCAGACTTTACTGTCTGCTACATCTGCTCGGAGTTTACATCTCCTGGCAGGTTTATCAGAATCTCTGGTGGGATGGCCCTAATGAATAATAAAGGAGCGCACTGCAGACAGAAAGAAATTTCCCGCTGGTATGTAGGGAACCACTGCTGGCTGCTCTCTTTGGAATAATACAAAAATATCTCAAGTCTCAAAATATACTGAGTCTCACATTTGGTTCTGACACCCTGTCCTGCCTGAAGGGTGCAATGTAAATGCAAGATGTTGTTGCAGCTCACAGTCTATGCTGTGTAATTATGAGTCACTTGCTTGTTGACTTCTGTAACATTACCAAGGAATTTGTGGCACCGTTATTCACTAGATGTTGTTTCGCCTGAGCTCTTAATTTCTCCCCAAGGGTACTCTTTTTGAGATAACTACTTGAATGGAGGCCAAACTCTACGTAACTTTAATGAGAATGGTAGGAGACAAATCCACTTGCTCATTTGAGTGGTAACAACTGAAAACGCATAGCATGGGTTAACTAGGCATCTTGCTTGACTAGATCCTACTTAAGGATCTAGGTAACTCACTCTTAATATTTGAGTTACTTCAAAATTACTTTCCCTGCAAAATCAGAGAAATTGCTACCACTGAACCATAATCTCATCCCTGGTTTATTAAAGAGAAGGGTGTTTCTTCCAATAATGCCCCGAATAAAATTTGTCAATCACTTCATGGTTGTTAGTTAGTTTGCTGTTGGGTTCCCTTACAAAAATACACAGTCACTACAATTTACAGCAAATTCTATGAAGCGCTTTGAGACATCTTCCTGACATGAAAGGCACAATATCAAATGCAAGGATTATTAATTAAATGAGGTCTTTTGTCACTGTCTGATAACTGAATGTGCCGCATGTTTATTAAGTGCTTTTGTTTGAAGAAACAGTGTGGTACCATGGATAGAAAATGATTTTCTATTTAAAGCATTTCTCTCCCTGATCTTTCTTAAAGTCACTGGTTCATGCTGGGATGTTGTACCCATATATTATACTCTTTGTACTTCAAACCATATAGACATTCTTCTCTAGGCAATGATTGTGGAGAATATTGTAGCTGCCATGATCCTGCACTCATCTGATATCGCACGACTCGCATAAAATGGTGACTTCTCTGGGTAAATGACTGGTATCAAAGATTTTTATGCGACAATCTGTTGGCAACCAATGTATTCATCATCGAATCTCTTCTCCTCATTACCTCCGAACTTGACAGTGTTGTATGAGTGAATAGATCTATAATATAAATAGTCCTTGCATTTGATATAGCACCTTATCACGTCTTTGAGACGTCTCAAAGCGCTTCACAGGATATACTATAAAGTGAATTGACTCTATATTTTGTGGGCGAAACGTGGCAGCCAATTGCATACAGCAGTGTCCCACAAACAGTCGTGGATTGAAATGACCAATTTATTATATTTTTAAGAGATTATTACCCCCGGAAAAGTGATCTGCTAATCAACTCGACTAACAACCAGGTTCCTACTTACTGCTAGGTAAACAGAAGTGGAGTAAGGAAACTTGCCCAACATTTCCCCCTGCCAGGAATGAAACCAAGGTCTCCTGCTTGCGAGGCGAGTGCTCTAACAACTGAGCTACAGAGGGGTTAATTCATATCCTGGTGTTGTTTATGTTAACTCGAATTCCAATATAGGATTAACAGATTTGGAAATATTTTTCACCATTTGACAAACATCAATTTAGCTGAATCGATCCCATTTATTTCAAGTAAATTCTGAATATTGAAGATGTAAGGCCACTTTGAAAAGGTATTAGAACAAATGAAACGTTTATAGCAGGAATACACTCTTTCTGATACTAAAAGATCAAAGATTGACAAGCCTTGATTTACACAGTATGACAATATGGATGACAGCTAGTTTTGTTTCAGAGGAATCTTTTGCTTCGGAGTTATTTCTATTACAATAAATGCAATTCTAATTGACCATCTATTTCAAGGTCAGCAGTGGACTGATGGAAAAAACGAGCTCCCAGAGGAATAAATCTCTGAATAAAAATAAATTGAAGCTAAATTTTCCATGATTTCAGTTTTTTAATCCAGGCGTTCCTATTTTGAGAAATAAAACCAGAAAATGTTGAAATCTCATGACTGGCTTACTTGCATCTGAAAGAAAAAATGTTTTTGGTCAGAGCCTTCATCACCATAAGTATTTTTATTTCCAATTTAAGGCATTTCTTTTCTCCCCGACATCAATCAGTTTTCTGTATACCACAGACTGAAGAAAAGCCTGTAGTTTGGCTTAAATAAAAACAGAAGTCGATGGGAACTCTCAACAGGTCAGGCAGCATCTATGAAGAGAGGATTGTCTTTCACCATCAACACCTCTGATTTCGTCATCTTCTGTCCTCCACCTGATTTTTTCCTTTATCTTTCTTTCTCCGACCCCTTCTTTGCTTCTCCTTATAAACTGCTCCCTTCCAACATCCCCGAGTTCTGACGAAAGGTCATCAACCTGAAACATTAACTCACTTTTCTCTCTCCATAGATGCTGAGTGTTCCCAGCAACCTTTACTTTTATTTCAGATTTCTAGCATCTGCAGTATTTTGCCTTTTGTAGTTCAGCTTGGTTCAGTTGATAGCATTTGCCTCTTGTCCAGAGGTCATGGGTTCAAGCTCTATGTTTGGCCTTGAGCTTATATTCTAGACTGATTCTCCAGGGCAGAACTATACTGTCAGAACGATGCACTTTAGTTGAGATGTCAATCCAAGACCTATCTACCTGTTCATATGGACATTAAAAATCCCATGACACTGTTCAAAAAGGACAAAGGGGTTCTCTTGGTCAAAAATCCCCCAAATGAGTTGATCATTCACAGCATGGTTATTTGTGGCACCTTGTTTGAAAAATTGTGCCACATTTGCTTCCACAAAACAGACACTGGACAATAATTATTAATAAAACATTTTGAGGCATTTTGACATGTACGATATTATAAAACTGAAAAAGCTTAATTTCTCTCTCACTTCTGGGACTGATCCTAGGAGACAAAGAGATTCAAGAATCTGTGATGCTTTTAGAGTCCCAGTGTTCTGAAGCGGTACATCCACTTATGGAATGGTTGAAGTGCTTTGAGAAGTCCACCTGATGTGAAAGACATGAAAGTAAATTGAATTGTATAGTTTGACATTTCACTTCCAGATCATGATGCAGTGCATGCCTGGTGTGTTCCTTAAATAGCAAAACAGAAATTTAAGTACAACAAAGTAAAAAAAATTTAAGGAGGAAAATATTATTGATAAAGTTATATTGGTCTTGTGATACGGAGAGTACAAAAGCACAGCTGTGAACAGAACCAGATTTTTCTTTGGGCAAAAGGTTAAGAGGCGACATGATCCAGGTCTATAAAATACTGAGTCATGATTAAAATAGAAGTGAATGCGATATTTGAATCAGACAAAGATTACAAATCTAGAGGATATGATTACAAACATGATTACACCTCATCATGGCGCTGAGACATCTCAAAACTCTTCACAGATTATATATTGTAAAGTGGATTGACTGTATATTTTGTGGGCGACAGCAGGTTGTGGTAGCTGATCTTCCAGTGTTTGACTGTGATTCTGGAAGGAATTTTCTACAGCACTCTTATCTGACAACAGTTGTAATGATGCTTTCTGTTCATATAATATTTTACCTATACATTTATATGTCTCCCATTTATCACAGTGAGTCATTGTGATGCTCTCGTTCCTGTAGCAGTTCCCTACAATTCAATGTTATCAAAGTTTAGTGCAATGCTGCATTTGTTTGGTGACATCATCCGCAGACATAGGGTCAACTTCCACATGTATGCGGATGACACCCAACTTTTCCTCTCTGCCTCCACCCTCGACTCCAGGACCACTGCTGTCCTGACAGAATGTCCATCAGACATCAAGTCCTGGATGAGAGCCAACTTTCTTCAGTTCAATGTCAACAAGACCGAGGCTCTCCTGATTCGCTCCCGTCAGCATCTCCTCACCCCAGGCACTGACAGTATCACCATCCATGGTTGCACACTCCACCTTGCTAAGCCAGTCCGGAAGCTTGGGGTCTTGTTCGACCCTCAACTGTTCTTTCTACCCCACATTCACGCCATGACCGCTCTGCCTTCCCCCACCTCTGCTGTCTCACTGTCACTGTCTCACACCACAGGTCGCCGAAACTCTCATAAACGCCTTCATTACATTGAGGCTCGACTATGCAATCTCACTGCTTGTTGGCCTCTCCAACTCCTCCCTCCACAGGCTGCAGATCATCCAGAACTCTGCAGCCCATGTCCTCTCCTGCACTAGGCTCCATGACCCTATCACCCCAATCCTTGCCCAACTCAATTGGCTCCCCATCACACAGAGGATACTGTTCCTCACAGTTCAAGATCCTGTTCCTCATTTTCAAAGCCCTCCACAGTCTTGCTACCCCCTACCTCTCCGACCTCCTGACCCCCTACCACCCTGTTCCCTCCCTCCGCTCAGCGGGCTCCGGCCTGCTTCACGTCAACAACAACAACAAGATTCTATTTATTGAGCGCCTTTCACATCGGGAGGACGTCCCAAGGCGTCCCCTGCCTTGCTCACCCCACTATGGGCGGATGGGCCTTCCGCCATTGAGCACCCTCTGGAACTCCATCCTGCAGTCCCTCCGCCTCGCCCCCTACCTCACCACCTTCAAGACTCACCTTAAGACCCTCCTATTCGACCGTGCTTTCGATCTCCCTGCTTCCCCACGTGCCCTCCCACACCACTCCGACCCGCAGCTCGGGTCCGTAACTCTGTCTGTCCAGCACCTTGGGACGTCCTCCCGAACTGAAAGGCGCTATATAAGTGCAATGTTGTTGGTGGTGTTGTTTAGCAACAGATTTTTTTACTGCACTGCATTGACTGTGTCTCTATGAATGCTATAGTTTCTCAAATATAAGGTCTGAACCTTGTCCTTGATATTTTTGTTTCTTCATCATTTGCTGTGTTGCTTAAACTGCTTTTAGGTTGTTACAAAGACTTTGTATAATCCTCTTGAACTGTGCAATGCTTCAATCTGATACTTTCAAATGAAATTAGTGGCACTTCGTAACATATCAATAGATACGCATCAACACATTTAAGAGAAAACTTGATGCAAACATGAGGGAGAAGGAGTTGTATAGGAAGAGAAAAAAAGAGGGCTGCAGGTTCATGAGGAGTATAAACACTAACACAGACTAGTTTGGGTCAGATGGTTTGTTTCTGTACCATATCATTCTATATAATCTATGTAATTCCTCCCGTGCTCCAATTGGCTCTCATTCACTTAAATAAAGACCAACTTCCAATTCATGAGATTGCTGCCAACATCACTTCCTGCATGATATACATGGACTAGCTACAGGAAGTGACATTTGCAGTCCTGTAGCTTAGTATCTGGAGAGCTCACCTCGCAATCGAGAGGACCTAGGTTTGATTCCTGGCAGGGCAAAATGTTGGGCAAGTTTCTTTACTCCACATACCTCTGTTTACCTAGCAGTACGAAGGAACCTGGTTGTTAGTCGATTGGCGGATCGCTTTTTCGGGGTTACAAATTCCATCAAAATAAATGAAAATAATTTGGTCACTCAATCCACGACTGTTTGTGGGACACTGCTGTGTGTAATTGGCTGCCACATTTCACCCACAAAATATACAGTTAATTCATTTTACGCTATATTCTGTGAAGCGCTTTGAGACATCTCAAAGACATGATAAAGCACTATATCAAATGCAAAGATTATTATTTCCAGTGACCTCATGAACGAGAAATCAGCCATGTACAAAGCATTGGAAGTTAACTATACTTTGGATGCACCATCATGTTCTGTGAGCAAGAAATTACATCAGCGGGGACCTTATGACGCAAATGATGGCTATTTTCAAAATGGAATTGGCTCCGCACACATATACAAGCAATAGAGTCTATATGTCATTCACGCTATAAGTAAACCGGCATTATAACAGGATTCTGCTGCAGTATTGTAAGCAGACCATTAAACACTGAACAATTTCTACACTAGCCATACTTTTAACCATTTTGAGCCAGATTACCATTTTATATATTATGATCAGTTTTAGGCCATAGGAGGCCATCTCATATTAAGAACTAGGATGAAACAGTATTAACACATTAATCAATTTGTATTCAATTTGAATACAGGTCCTGGAGCCAATCCGTTTCTCAGATGTACCTTAGTACAGTGGTCTGTTTTTCTGCTAACAGAATTGACATTTGAAGTGATTTGTGAATCGTATTAAATGTGTCAATCTTTCTTTGTTTTCAATAGCTCTTTAAGCCTCTGCGCAAGATGGACTTGTTTCATTAACTGTAGAGTTGCGGGAGTGTACTTGTCCGTAGTCTGTTTCTTTATTTTGACACCATTGGTATTCTATATATGTGATCGTGTCAATAGTTAGAGCTGTGACTTTCAACTCGCTCCAAAATCTACCTTGAAGCCACTTTTGAGTTATTCAAAATCTTTTTGGTCCTCGGATTGTTGGCAGATCTATGAAAACTCCTGTCTCCACTGAATAAGCAATTCTTTGCATTTTTTGCATTTTGCCTACAAAATACAGTGTCAATTCACTTTACTGTGAAACGCTTTGAGACATCTCAAAGATGTGATAAGACGTTATATCAAATGCAAGGATTATTATTATTACTATTAGCACAAAACTGATGCTGACATTCATTACAATTATACCAATAAACCTACTCAAACATCAGTGATATATCTTTTTTGGAAGGTTATGTATTCAAAGCCCATGCCAGAATTTGAGCTCATAAATCTTGGTTGATGCTACTGTTCAACAGTGAGAGAGTACTGCGTCTTTGGACCCACTATTCTGCAGATGAGACGTTGAACTAAAATGTCAACTACCGTTCTAATGGTTTAATTAGATGTTAAAATTGTCTAATTCCGAAAGACATGAGAGAGTTCTTCTGGTGTCCTAGATATTCCTTCGGTCTGAAAAATGTTCAATTTGTCATTCAACTCTTTGCTGTATTTAGGTATTTAGGGTTTTGCCAGAATACTTAGCAACAGATAGATTAGATTAGATGCAGATTAGCTGCCACATTTGCCTACATGACAATTGTCCTGACACTTCAAAGTAACTCATTATTTGGAACGAGTAAAAATATTTTGAAGTGATAATACAATATCAAATACAAATATTTTACAAAGTCTAACCCACTAAAATAAATATGAGAAATATAAATTAAAATAAATATTAAAGAGGTTAGAAATGTTAGTAACATTTTAGAAAGCTTTTGCTCACATTGATCAGCTCCTATTTCTTTTATTCTCTCTTCTTTTCTACTTTTGGTTTCCATTAACAACAAATTGCATTTGTATTGCTCTTTTCACAAAGGATAATGTCTCAGAGCATTTCAAAGCACTGTAGGAAGATACTGTGTAATGGAAATGTTTATATGGCAATTTTGCAGCGAATGGCAAACATTGAAGTTTGACATGGTTATAACAATATAATAACATTGTTGCATTTTACATAGCTCCTTATCACATTGTTGAGATGTCTTAAAGCTCTTCACAGGATATTCTATAAAGTGGTGCGAGTGTGTGTTTTGTGGTTCAAATGCATGCTAAGTGGTTGCATGGTAAATGCGACCAGGTCAATCCCAGATGAGATTTTTGAGTGCAAACCTGGATGTGGGGGACATGAACCAGTAAGTCTTTGTCAAACAGCACTGAATAATTGCATAAAGTGAATTTATCTACAGTGCAATAAGGGTTAAATCTGAAATGGGCAAATGGAGCTAGAAGAAAGAAAAGATTTTAAGCACAAGTTTTGGTTTAAAGAAAACAAAGTTAAAAGGGTGGATTAGGAAGGAATAAAGAACGGCCAGTCAGGCTGGGTGTCAGAGGACAACCAATACCTGTCAAACCATACTCCGGCATGAGCCAGGTCTGCAGTGCTCCATATCACTGCTGATAATGAATCAACCAGCCTGGCTCATCAGCACGAGTTGGAGGAGCAGACTAGTCATGAGGGCTGGGATTTTTCCCCACTCGATTCCCTTTAGCTCGACAAGCAGCGGGAAGCTTGCCAGTTGGTGTCCACAATGGCAATGGTTTTAGGTGATACAACTGCACTGCATTCCAGACTCAAAGAAATTTCCATGTATATACGAAACTCTCAGTAGTTTGCATTGGAAACTTTTAAGCATGGTGATGGATTTCTGCATTTGACAAGCACCCCACAGGCCAAGAAAAGAGCATGAATCAGCAACTAATGCAAAAAGGAGGGGAAGATAATTGGAAGAGGCGTGTGAGCACCTTGTAAAAATAATCAGTTATGAAATTAATCCAAATATAAATTCATTTAATTCTGATCTGGCATTGATTTTTTTAAAAAAATCTTTATTTGAAAATCAGCGTTTTCAGTTGAAGCTGACCAATATGGTTTTTGAACCCTCATCTGTTTTCCACTGGTGTGTTCCTTTAAGAACAAACATAAAATTGTGCACTGCATATTCCCATTCTCAGAGGCCTCTGGGATATTTTGCAGTGTTTATAAATCCTCAATTTCCTCTCCCTCCACCTGCAGCAAGCTGTGAGAATTAGCAAACCACATGTACATGCGTGCGGGGAACAGAAGGATAAATCTCCTCTAGCGGAACACATCGTAGTAGACAAGCAGTCTCCCATTTGGGACAATGCCAAGAAGAACACAACACTACACAATTACAACATTGTTAAGCTTGTTAAGAGAACCAATAAAATGAAACTAAAAACAAACCAGGCTGAAAATCTGAGTGACAAAATCAAACATCATTTTGGAAAAATGTTAAAATATACAAAACTAAACTCTTTTAATATCTATTTTCTAAGAAACTATTATTTGAAATACCTTTGTTTCTCAAAATATCGGTAATGTTACAGCTATATCAAGTTGTAAATGTTTTTTGCTTGATACATACTATATTATTATACAGTACATGTTATACTTTACTCATGTATCAATTCATAGCAAGCCTTGTTTTTTTTAACAAATACATCAATGTTGACAATTCTTGAAAGGAAAAGAACTTATGAATGTAGTGGGAGATAAATGCTAATTTTTTAGTATATTTGGAAATAAGGAGCACTTTATATATATTATATTATATATATATATATATATATATGGCTCAGTTACCTTTGAGTCTGAAGGTTGTGGGTTCCTCCCCATGTTGGGACTTTAAACTTATATCGACTAGGTAAACACCAATGAGAGTGCTGTTTTGTTTTGGTGATGCCGACCTTTGGATGAGGTGTTAAATCTCAGTCCCATCTGCCTATTCAGCTGGATGTTAAAGATCCCACAGCATCATTAATAAAGAGAATGGAGTTTCTTCCGGTATTCTGGCCAATATCCACTTGATGAATTTGGACATTAACTTTGTGGCTGTTTGTGAACTTTGCTGTACACAAATTGTGTGCAGCATTCACCTACAAATACAAAGTATCTATACTTTGCGGTAAAATCCTGTAAAGCACTTTGAGACTTGCAACGACATGATAAGGTACTATGTCAAATGCAAGGAATTTGTCATACACATACTGTACCTGACATGGAAACGTTACATTTTATCAGTACAGATTAGTCCTAGCATCCATTACCTTAAGTCCCTATGCTGTATATACAAAGACAACCATGTGAATCCATGCATTCATCACACTATCACAAGCCCACAGTCAAAGCAATATCTATATTTGGGGAAAAAAAGGTAGATTTAGCTTCTCACAGTGTGAGTACAGTCTCACTCTGCCTCTTGCCTTGACTTACACAGGATTTACTCTTTCCCATCCAATTCAAATGAGCATTAGAAGTAATTAACTAAAACGGAAATGTCTTTGGACACAGCAAAGCCAGTTATTGCATAGTACAGCCTAGTGATGTGCCATGCTGGATTACAATAAGATAATGGCCTGGTGAAACTGCCTTAATTGTGTGTATTCTCCAGATTACTTCCATCACCGGGGTCACCACTCACGTAATAATAATAATATTTAATAATATATATTTAATAATAATAATAATATCACGTAATTATTTAAAGACATTGGAATGAAATACTCTCATGTTACCCGATAGACCAAAATTAAAGTTGTCCACCTTTTCTGTAGCCCATAAAGAAGAACCAGGTGCAGAAGCAACAACAACTTGTATTTATTTGTGGAGTCCTGTAGCTCAGTGGTTAGAGCACTCGCTTTGCAAGTGAGAGACCTGAGTTCAATTCCAGGCAGGGAGAAACCTTGGGCAAGTTTCCTTATTCCACATGCCTAATAATAATCCCTCCAAAACCCCAAACAATAATAAATTGTTCATTTTCAATCTACGACTGTTTGTGGGACATTGCTGTGTGCAATTGGCTGCCGCGTTAGCCCACAAATGTACAGTCAATTCACTTTACAGTATATTCTGTGAAGCGCTTTGGGACGTCCTCCTGACGTGAAAAGCACTATATCAAATGCAAGGATTATTATTATTATTATACAGAGCCCTTCACGTAGAATGATGTCTCGGAGCACAAAGATATGAACCATAAAAAGCTGAAGCAGTAAAACCTGGACTGCTATACGTTTGTGGTTGAAAGGAAGAGAAAGTTTAAAATCACACTCCAGAGTGCAGAATTTCAACTATTGCAGTGTATCCATGTCTGAAATAGAATTATATGCAATATGTTTACTGAGCACCCTTCACATCTTGCACAGATTTTTGGTTAATATTCTATTTAAATAGTATAGTCTACAAGATTACAAATTTCATTGTGTATGTCTATCAATAAATTGAATTAAGAATGATTAATATCTTGGATTAATGCTGTCAGTCATTATCAGTTGACGATTTATTTATAATCGTATGATTACATTCTATTTATCCATTTTAGATACTGTCTATATTTTTCTATCTTCAAACTCCTTGAGAATTCAGTGTGCAGAGATAAGTGTAGATGCAGCATACATTACAACAATGCAAAAGCATCAGGTAATAAATTTGAGTTGTGGGTCAACTGTTCAGACATGGAAAACCCCATAGATTCAACCCACACTCAGAATAAGATTGCAGCAGTTCTGGCTGCAAGTGTTGGGATGATTCATGGAACAATTTTCTTTTCTTTGGATTGCTGTTGTTATTGGAAATGGACCAATATAAGTTAAAATGACACTGTAATACAGTCGTATTTTCACATATATATATATATTCTCATGCTTAATAAGAGACGGATTTATGATAATTTTGGTTTCAGCTATAATTTTAGAATGGAGGCACTCGCTGTTGTAAGGATACTACAGAAATGTATTTGAACTGCTGAGGTAGATTTCAAGATGAGGCAACCTTAATTCTGAATAACGCAGGCTTGCTGCACGTACCCCACTTCTCTGTGCCACCATCAATGGTTGTGCCTTCAGTTCCAGTGCTCTAGCCTCTGCAACTTCCTCCTTTCACCACTCCGTTTCCCCCCCTTTCTTTCCGATCCGCCTCAAATCCAACCTCTTCGACTGTGAAATGTTCTGAGACATTACCCTTTGTAAAGGATGCTATACAAATGCAAGTTGTTGATGTGATCAAGTATCTGTTAGTTTCAACCAGGAGAGTGACCCCTCTATAATAGTGGGCAATTAAATCTATGTTGCAAATAATTAAAGACATTACGGAAGACTTTGTAAAATCATATGTTATTACAGCAAAGAATCATGTAATTTAGCCATTAAATCTGCAAGGATTATTTTCTCCATTTGAGTAACTAAAACTAAATCTAAAAGTTATTTTCCCCATACTCTTTAATATTCTTTCTCAAGCATCTTACCTAATAACTTTTTCAAAATAATATATTCTGCGGCATGAAATGAAAGCATTTATCAAATCAACTGAAATTATGCTTTACATTAACTAGCTTGAAAATGTATTACAATATAGAGGTCAAAAAGTTACATACCTGTCCATTACTTATCCTTTTCATTAAAATTTGTATCTAAAATAAAAAAATGTAATTAATAGCATTTCTTTCATTAATCAGACACTTTCATTTGGAAGCAATGGGAATTCATTGATCAATCTTATCTATGTTCTATTTATTTCCTGGTAATACATTAAGTTACTGTTATTTGTATCTTCCAATGATTATCTAATTCAGCATGCAGAGGAGTGCAGTATTCTTCGTGTCGGAAGTGCACCAAAGCACCAAACCATAAAAGTGAATTGTGAGTCAACTGTTCCAATAAAGAAAACCCCGAGGATTCAGCCCACACTCGTAACAAGCTCAGCCTACTCTAAATAAAATCACTGCCTCCAATAGCATGCTAGAATGATCAGCCATCAAAGCATTCACCTCTAAAAGTATATAGTTCCTACAGTACAATATATAGTATCTCTGCAGTAAAATCCTGTAAAACACTTTGAGATGTTTTAACAATATGGCTATATCAAGTGCAAGAATTATTATTGTTGTTTAAGGCATTCTTAGTGCAGTGCAAATCTACATGTATACAATTGTATAATTCACACTGGCACTTCTACTTTCTAATATACATTTACTTTTCAGTTAAGATTAGAATGCTTCAGTTTTTGACATTTTTACAATATATCTATTTACCATAATAATGTCCAAAACATTTTTGAGTTTGAAATGCATATGCTTTAACTTCTGCAGAATCAACTATGTTTGATTTGAAGAGAGAAAAAAACATGAAAATTTGCACATTTTCTGTTGCTCATTATAAGTGAATTACGATTAAGAAGCATGAACTTTCAGGTTTTAGGGGTTTTGATTTGTGGAAAGCTTAAAATTCAGATTGTGACAATGATGAGTCTGCAAAACTGAAGAGTTATCCTGACAATACAGAACAGGATTTCTCAACTGTCAGTAATATTGATACTTTGCTTCATTATTTAGTAACAGTGATGAGCTATATGCCCTCGACTAGTCTAGCAAGAACTAGTTTTCAATTCCAGATTACCTCTGGTAAACAGGAACAATTTATAAAAATAAAATATGAAGCATCATGCATACATACATACATACATACATACATATATCATATCAATGCTAACCCAGCTGTTTTCTGAAACGTTCTAGTTTTATTTCTAGAAAGTGCAGTAAATTTGTTGCTATTGAATTTTTGAACAGCTGAATATATCGATCGCTATATATAAAAAAACTAATTATAAATGCATAGAACGATAGTTTTCCCTCTATGCATCCACCTTGCTTCTTTTAATCCCTTTAATCTGCACTTGAAGTGGGTCAAATGGACCAAACATGGGTTTTTTGGCTTGTAAAAAGAGTTACTACATTTGATTATTGTGAAGCTTTTTGAGGTGCTTCAACCTGACAAGGGACTATATAAATGCTGCCGCATTCATTTTATTTGTAAAATGGCACGTTTCAGGGCATTTTCTCCATGGTGATTAAAACTTTGAATGATGTTTTAGGGTGGTATTTCTGATTGCATTTCCCAAGGAAAAGTCCAGGAAGTGTCCTGCCAATATTTTACATCAAAATGTATGAAATTTAAAGAAAAGAACATTTTCTACACGTTCATGGAACCTTCCAAATCCCATTTCACTCTGTAAATATTCTGTTCACTTTGTTTCTTTAAAATGTGTTTATTTCCACTTAATTTGGCATACTTGATATTTTATCTTTTCTCAAATCAACTGGTGATAAAGGAAACTTTGTCCATGATAACTATGTCACAATAAAAATGCTCAGGGGAGAAAGATAAGTGCTTAATTTCCAAATATTTACGTTATAAGATAATAGACAGGAATGGAGGAACTGGGGAGATTCAAAATGGGAGATTTAAATGAAATAAGGAATCTTATTTGGAGTCCTGTAGCTTTTGTAACTGTAACATTGTTAAAAGCCCTTCTTCCAAATGTTATTTTTCCTGATGGTTGGCTGTTGGTTCTCCCAAACGTGGCTCATGGTGTTAAAATGCCAGAAGCATTGCTTTGTTTGGCAATCATTTCAATCACAAACATGCCATGAAATTCTCCACTACTTAATGATCTCTCCAGTGATTGTCATGACATGGAAGACATCTTGTTCTTATTTGCTTGATGCAAGACTGGATTTTGCTGAATGGATTTTCATACATATCACCGGCCTCCCTAACTTGAGAAGTGTTTTGTATGTTTTTAATGAAGTGATTATTGTAACAGGAATACATTTGCAGCTTTAAAACAATTTCTTGATCCTGACAGTGATGAATTTCTTAACTGCATTCATTCCAAACAGAACAACAAAAATTCCTCTTTTCTTTGCCTGTACTAAATCCTAATTCCCAATTAGTTCAATTTTTATGGTTCAGATTTTGCATCCAAGCCCCATGCCGGGATTTTGAGCTCACAGTCTAGGCTGACACAGTGCTGCAATGTTGGAGTTCCTTAAAGTGTAGGATAGGACAGGCTGTTCATGTTAATGTTAATCAATCCACAACACTATTGGAAAAGAGAAATGAATTTGTCCCAGTGTCCTGGCCACAAGCCTTTACATAAAATTGATCATTCACTTCACGGTTTTTGTGGGGCATTGCTGTGCACAAATCAGTTGCTGTGTTCACCTAAAAATACACAATACACTTTACAACAAATACTTGTGAAGCTCTTTAACATGTTTTGGCAGTATCATCTCTCTATCAAATGCAAGGATTATTATTTCATTCAATTTCCACATTTTAGCTTAATTATACCACGTGTTGCATCCAGAAGCTTCTGTAAAGTTATATACACAATCTTACTTTTCCAACCTTGGTGCAATTAACTTATAAATTGAAAAAGTAATAACTGGTCCTTGGCATCTCATTCATACAGATTGTATTGATTATTCTATCAGATTGTAATTGAAAATGAAGCTATTAACACACTCCAAGTGTACTGGGAGGAGAAATGGCTGACCTTTGCTGACATAATAATCCCTCCAAAAAAACAAAAACAATAATTAAAAATTGGTCATTTTCAATCTACAACTGTTTGTGGGACATTGCTGTGCACAATTGGCTGCCGCGTTCGCCCACAAATATACAGTGTGTTCTGTGAAGCGCTTTGGGACGTCCTCCCGACGTGAAAAGCACTATATCAAATGCAAGGATTATTATTATTATTATTATTATTATTATCTGTTATTCAGTGTCCTGTCAATCTTACATGTGATGACACAATGACATGTCATTTGTTTGTTTCAGTTAGTGGAATAAAATTTCCATGTTTCTTATTTTTTGGAGCGGACAAATATTCCAATAACTTCCACACTTAGCATTCTCTGAACGCTAGGAGTTTGAAATTTCCTTCAAGTCTCTACGGTTCACTTCTGTCATTTGAATTGTTGGTTTATTTAGCTCCATTACAGAAGTTTCTTCGTAACATATATTGTTTCTGCATCACTTGGGTTAGGGAAGGGAGGGAAATATATTGCTTCAATACTTCAGAAGAACTTTCTGGGGTTTAATAACCTGGAAAGCGCCCATCACCTTTTCCACATCAATCAAAGCTAGACTTAACTGTACTCCGCAAAATGGTTCATTTAGCAATCTTGATTTCTTCAGGACATAAAAGCACTTTGTTCAAGGGATGATAAAGGGAAAAGATTGAATTATGGGGTCAATAAAAGTATTCCAAACCTATTTTGTTCCTTAATTACTGCCAATGATAATTTTAACCTTTACCTTCTGTGAGAGGTTTGTGACATTCAAGAATTTTGCATAGTGCAGCTTCTGATTATTCATTCTGTGGACAAAAAAATGCCCATTTGCCTTTCAATGCAAGAGAGCACACAAGTGCTGTGCTGTTCTTTGCTCAATGAGCCATGCCACAGTCTGTCTATTTTCATGTGCCTTCGGGAGTTCCAAACTGGAAGAAGTCCATGTAGGTGACGAATGTCACTTTCACCTTGCTGCCTTTGAAAATGGGAAAGGTAAACGTTTGCTATTTTATGTGTTTGACTCCTTCAGTTGAAGATAATCAGTTCAAAACTACAATGGCCATATTGTTAGAGTTCCAGTTATAAGGATGCTATTTCAAATAAATGTGATTGTAAGAATAGAAGGGGAAAAACGCAAATATGTGAATAACAATATAAACAATAATAATCAAAATCTCTGCATTTAATACAGAATGATCTCACTGTCGAGATATCTCAAGGTGCAACACAGAATACGATATAAAGAGATGGAACATAATGGGTGAGTATTACTTGAATGGCATAAACTTCAAGCAATACAAACTCCTCCAATAGTCTAATGGACAAAATCACTGCCCAGTGCAGCACTACACTATAGACCGAGTAGGTAGCCTGTACTAAGTTAACTAATGTCATTCAGGGAAGATGCCGACCACAGAGTCAAAGGAAACTACTGTCCGAGAGCATGGAAGAAAAGGCACTTGATGCAGATGACGAGGATACCAAGAAAAACGAAACGACAGATGATTTAGACGCCTTGGATTTCTTCAATCAGGAGAACAGCAACAAAAACAAAGAAAGCCTTTGACATTGATGATGGTGTAAAGGATTTGAAAATTGAAAGTGAATTGACTGAGCCAGGGGAGGTGGGGGATGACTTCTTCATTCTGAGCGCAATGAGAAAGAAGGTAAGCTGTTGGGTGATATAATTTGCCTTCGTTTTCCGGTTAGGGAGAGGAAATTCAGCTAGAGTTCCAACTACAGATTACAATCTCGTGACGGTCCAAATGGTGTGCAAGAATGGACATTGAGTGAGAACAGGACTGGGCTCAGCTGCGGTGTCCCATTAAACTGAATGACACACCAATAGTCATGCATGAATTATAACCACTTGAATGAGGTACTGGAAAGCGACCAGTACTTGTGGAACCTCATCCCCAGTAGAAGAATAAAGTTTGTAAAATAATTTCCTCATTCAAAATTCAGATGTGTATACTGTCCAGGCATTTACAGTTTAATGGGCAAACCAAACCAAAGTATCTCAACTAAATAAGACCATCAACACTGGATGCAATTTAGAAAGACAGCCCAATTAGTAGCCAATGTTGAAAGACCCCCACTTTGTTAAAGAGCAGAATTGGTGAGTCGAGTGTGCTTTTAGGGTTAGTAAAAATGTTGGCAACAACTGTACAAATTACAAAATATCCTATTCTGACATAGCCCTTTACTTTTCAATACTAGAGAACTGAGGCTGCATAGCCTCGCCTCCATATGAAGAAGAATACAGTAAACTCCTAAAAACTCTAAGGGAAAAGAGCTCAGTGGTGTGTTATCCAGAGTGGTGGGTAATGTATAAATACATAAAAAAAAGAAATGTGCCTGGGATATTGAGAGCATGATGATATTGATAATAATAATAATCCTTGCATTTAATATAGAGCCTTATCACGTCTTCGAGACGTCTCAAAGCGTTTCACAGAATGTACTTTGGAGTGAAATGACTGCATGTTTTGTGGCCAAAACGCAGCAGCCAATTGCGCACAGCAGTGTCCCAAAAACAGTTGTGGATTAAAGAACCATTTTTTTTTAAGTTAATTTTGAAGGGATTATTGCCTCGCAGAAAAGCGATCTGCTAATAAACTAACAACTCAGTTACTACTTACTTCTAGGTAAACAGAGGCAAGTAGAGTAATCAAACATGCCGAATGTTTCATCATGCCTGGGAATCAAACCCAGGTCCTCTCGGTTGCGAGGCGAGTGCTCTAACCACTGAACTACAGGACTCCACGGGTAGTGTCAAATTAGGCCAGGGTAGAATTATCAGGAGTTTACTGGATAAGGTCAATAGAATACATCAATATCTACATATTATATCACACAGTCACAAACAACAAGCTTAATTGTAAACAAATACTGAACTGGTCAGATGTCTTTACGATACCATTTCTCTAATTTTATTTAATATTGGGCATTTTACATGTGTGTCACTCAGTTAGTGGCACTCTTGCCTTTAAGTCAGATGTTTGTGGGTTCAAGCTCCATGTTGGAACTTGGGACTCATGTAGTGTAAGCTGATACTCCAATGGATTGCTGAGGGTGTGCTGCATTGTTTGAGGTGAAACGTTAAACCGAAGCCTCGTCTGCCTGTTCAGGTAGACGTTAAAAATTTCATGGCACTATTTGAAAAGGTACTTTTTCCCAGTGTCCTCAACAATCCCTCAAATAAAATTGGTTGCTCACTTCATGGCTGCTTGTGGGACATTTTATATACAAATTGGCTGCTGTGTTCATTCACAAAATCACACAGTAACTGCACTTCACAGTATCTGCTGTGAAGCGCTTTGCGATGTCCTCCCAACATAAAAGGCACTATACCAAATATAAGGATTATTATTAAAGCTTTTGTTAAGATGTTCAAAAATATTTCTCCTAAATGTATGCCGCACTCTGTGGCCCAAACAACCTATGTGTGTCCACACCAGTCCAAGCACAAGATATATTATATTACTTGTTTCAAGCATAAAGTGACTTTTGATTTACATTTGAAATTTGGAGGAGACTTGCAGCGGCTTTCATCTTGGGTTGCTTCATAGAGGACATGATGTGGGAGTTATTACTCCACGTAAATATGATTTAGAATATGGTCAGATCCTGTGATGGGTTTGCAAAATCATAGCAAAGATGTAATGGCACATGCATAAATTGGGATCAATCAATACGTAATTCCATCCTTCTGCAGTTTCATATTTTATATGGTGCAGTTCATACGATCTAGATCCTGGCCTTGTATTGCTGCTGTGTTATCAGTCAAACAGTAACCATTTATTTTGCAGAGAGACATACATTAACTCAATTACTGTTGTTACTGACAACAGGTTAATGGAGCCTTCAGTGTTCAGACTGGTCCATTTGTTACTCTTAGTTACCCAGCGCCTTGAAAGGTGCTATACAAATATAATTTTGTATTGTATTGTATTAGTTACTCTTTGGGTTGCATTCCCTCAATATTGGCAAAATCAAACCCCCCACAACAAACATGTGGATAATTGAAATCTGGAGGAGGTTTATATTTACACAGACTATATTGTAAAGTCAATTCACTTCACAATATATTCTTTGAAGCACTTTGAGATGTCTCACTGACATGATAACGTGCTATATCATATGCAAGGAATATTATTATTATTTTAAGAAACATCTGGAAACACATCCAAGAGAATCACACAAAGAATTAATGAGGAGGTGAGAGGACTGTGGGATGGAGTTCCAGAGTGTGGGGGCAGAGAGGCTGAAAGCTCGGACACCGATGGTAGGGCGGGTCGGGCGGGAGACATGGAGACATGACGGGTGAGGCAGTGGTGGAGTCTGGCAATGTTGCGGAGGCGGTGGTAGTCAGTGCCTGTCATGGTGCGGATGTGGGGGAGAAAGGACAGTTCAGGGTCAAACAAGACACCCAGGTTCCTGACTGGCTAAGTGAGATTGAGTGTGCAGCCATGGATGCTGATGCTGCCAGTGCCTGAGGTGCGAGCCAATCAGGAGGGCTTTGGTCTTGCTGAGATTCAGTTGGAGAAAGTTGTCCCTCGTCCAGGACTTGATGTCAGACAGGCAGTTGGTCAGGACACCAGTAGACTTGGAGTTCAGGGTGGAGGCAGAGTGATAGAGTTGGGTGTCATCCGCATACATGTGGAAATTTACCCCATGTTTGCAGATGATGTCACCAAGGGGGAACATGTAGAGGGTGCAGAGGAGGGGACCGAGGACAGAGCCCTGAGGAATGCCGCATGAGACAGAGCGGGGGCTGGAGGAGAAGCCATTGCTGAGACGAAGTGGAGGCGGTGTGAAAGGTAGGACCTGAACCAGTCAAGGACAGAACCTTGGAGGTTGAGGTGGGAAGAGAGGCGGTGGAGGAGGATTGAGTAGTCCACCGTGTCAAAGGAGCAGAGAGGTCAAGGAGGACAAGGAGGCAGAGGGAGCCCTGGTCGCATATGGTCAGGATGTCATTTGTGACCTTGACCAGAGCAGAGCAGAGCTGTGGGCAGCACGGAAACCCGATTGGAGGGGCTCATGGAGTGAGTAGGAGGAGAGGAAAGAGCGAAGTTGTAGGTGATAATGGCTGTTTTAAGGGGGTTAGAAACAGTGCCAGGTGACAGGGAGAGGTTGATGATATTGTCGAGTAGTGGGGCAAGGAGGTGAAGCTGGGATTTATGGAGAGGGGTGGGGATTGGTTCCCGGGAGCAGGTGGTGGGCTTCATAGCGAATATGGTGGTGATGACAGAGTAGGGGCTGACAGGTTCAAAGGTGTGGAAGGAGGGATGGGTAGTGGTCGGAGTATGGGGGTGTTTAGGGAGAGGATGGAATTCGGGAGGGCAGTGGCATCTGAGTGGATTCCTCGATTTTGGACTCGAGGAAGTCCGGCATTTCCTCGCAGTGGGAGTCAGAGGAAAGAATCTGGGAGGCATGGCGGGAGGGCGGATGGTGGAGAAGAGAAGTCTGGGGTTGCCCTTTACCTCCAGAATTAACCTGGAGAAGATTTGGTCGAGGCGAGAGCAGAGCGGTAGGTTTTGATGAGGTCCAGGTTTTGATTAGGCCGGATTTGAACTATGCGTTCGGCAGTCCGCACCTGGCCCTTGAGCGAGCGGAGGTGGCTGGTGAACCAGGGTAAGGATTGGGAATAGGAGGCAGTTCGGGAAGCAAGGGGGCAAGGGCGTTCAGTGTGGTGTTAATAATGTTCTTTAATTTTTGACAGATAAACTAGCCCCCGCACCCCCAAAGAAGTGTTTTACTTTTGTGAATGAAAAAAACAACTTGTGGCTCTTGTGCATTGCACAATATTGAGCAGATGAATGCGAGGTTGAATTTCTAATCTTGGGTAGCTGTTTTAAACTGGGCAGGAGTTGTGCTTCAACCATTTTTAGGTGCCCCTGCTCTGTGAAAGAGAAAAGAATCAGCTGGCCTTTGCGATCCTGTACAACACACAGAGCTGGTCCAATGATCAATCATTCGATGCATAAAATTAGAAGCACATCCAAACGATTATAGGTAGACCTCCACAAGCACACTCATTGTATATTGTTGTACAGGGTGACAAAAAGTCAGGATACCATTTATATTAATAATAATTACTTTATTTCTTCAAAAACAGTGTTTTTTTGCCCACAAATATACAGTCAATTCACTTTACAATATATTCTGTGAAGCGCTTTGAGATGTCTAGAACAAGTGAAAGGCGCTATATCAATGCAAGGATTACTTATATTTATTATTATTATTCAGTGCATAAAAAAATCCAAAGTACATACTTTGCTGTTACATTCTTATTAAATTAAATAAACTCTCTTTAAAAATAATACCGGAAAGATGAATTCCCTGCACATTCACAACAACGAATAATGACATTTTCCACTACTGTTTCATCTGGAATGAACTGGAATGAACTGCACAGCTTCTCTGATATTGTCCTTCTGTGCCATTATTGATTGTGGCCGATCTTGATGAACTGGTGACCACTTTGTCAGTAGGTAACAACTGTTGGGTAACTTGAATTTTGTAAGGGAATAATTTCTAATCACATTTAGCATTGTTTGCACAGACTCCCTTCTTAGACCAAGTTCTTGAGACAGCCGTCACACAAATATTTTAGGGCTCCTGATCACCGCTTCTCTGACTGATTCCATATCCCCAACTGTTCAGGCTGTTCGAGGCCATCCACTTCTTTGTGCATCTTTAATACTTCCTATACCACGAAAGGCAGAAACATAGCGCAATATCCACATCCTTGATGGACTATCGTGTAATCCAAATTTTTTCCGAAACTCCTGTTCTGCTGCAAAGTCCGAATTTCCTTTCGAGAAGTACAGTTCCACAATTGTAGCACAATGTTCATTACTCCATTTTTCCATTTCTAAAAAAAAATCATAATTTCTTTAAGATTTATTATATAATGATAATCCTTATCACGTCTTTGAGATGTCTCAACGCGCTTCACAGAATAGACTGTAAAGTGAATTCATTTTTTTGTGGGCGAAATGCGGCAGTTAATTACGCACAGCAGTGTCCCACAAATGAGACAATGTAATGGAATCACTACTTTTTGGCCACTCTGTATTTATACCCATTTCATTTTATTTAGAATTGTGGCTCCAAGATAAGGCTGACAGATGGTCCTTGTCTTACACGTCTTGGAAACAAATTAATGTACTTCATTTCTTAATGACTTTGCCACTGCCAGAACTTGATTGACTCTCATACAACTGTGACATACATTAACCTATGTCTCAAAGCCAGAGTTCAAAAAATGTGCAAGCTTTTTTGGCTTTAGGTTTGATTTTGAAAGATCCCTTCTAGTTCAATGTAGTTTTACATTACAAATGTTATTATTTTGCATAATCAGATGATCCATATTATTGATAATGTTTTGCAATGAAGTGTGCTCCTAGTGAAGACTGGATAATAATAACCTTTACATTTGACAAAAGACATTTCAATGCAATTTGCAGGATTTCCTGTGAAGTAATGTGACTGTGTATATTTTGTAGGCAAATGTGGCAGCCAATTTTGCACATAGCAATGTCCCACAAACAGCCATGGAGTGAGTGACCAATTCTTCTATTTGAGGGATTGATGGATTGAGCAGGTTAATAATAAATACTTTATTTAACTGTGAAAGCGTCATTTACTAGTGATAACATCTACCAGTGCTAACATTTGTAAAAGAATGAAATTGCCGACAATGACTCATAGTACAGAAAATCTATATATGCTTTTTATGTAGGATAATATCTTGGAGAACTTTGAGTTGTATTCTTTTGGAAAGTCACACTCTTTGACTAGGTTTTCCACCTTTCTTCAATGGTAAGTCATAGAGCAAAAATGGCTGAGAAGCACCATGGTCAATCTTCCTTTGGTGTGGATTTTACATTTTTAAGAGCTAAGAATAACACTTAACATAATTTGAAACAGAAACAGAAGTCACTGGGAACACTCAGCAGGTCAGGCAGCATCCATGGAGAAAGGAAAGTGAGTCAAGGTTTCGGGTCCATGACCCTTCATCAAAACCCAAAACGTTGACTCACTTTCCTTTCTCCATAGATGCTGCCTGACCTGCTGAGTGTTCCCAGTGACTTTGTTTTTGTTTCAGATTTCCAGCATCAGCAGTATTTTGTGTTTTGCTTAACATAATTTGTCCATCCATTATCTCCATGAGAACAGCCGTGACTAGCAAGCTTCCCAACTTATTTGTCCAACTATGATCATCCTACCTATTGGAGCTTTGGTTTGCAGGATTAACAGGAGCTGAATGGAAAGAATCCCTGCTGATCCTTGTAAAGCCTAAGCTGATACTCTAATCAGGTGCTGGGGTTGCTACACTGTTGGAGGTGTTGTCAGTTTGGATGCAATATTAAACAGAGGTCCCGTCTGCCTATTCTGGTGGATGTTAAAGATTCCATGGCAGTATTCAAAAAGAGAAGGGAGTATTTTCCTTATGTCTTAGCCCACAATCACCCAAATAAAATTGGCCACTCACTCCATGGTTGTTTGTGAGATTTTGCTGTGCCAAATTGGGCTGCCACATTTATGTAGAAAATGTCACAGTTCCCTCCACTTTATAATAAATCCTGTGAAGCTCTTTGAGACATTCCCCTGTTGTGAAAAGTAACATATCAAATGCAAGGATTATTATTATTCCATACATTATACACATTAGCTGAAAATATTTGATCAATGACTGAGTCACTGGGAGATTCTTTTCTTTCAGCTCTTGTTAACCCTGCAAGCCATTGCATTACACATCCATGTGAAAGTAAACCCAGGGCAGCCCCTTTCTTCTGATTATCGTGTTAGCTGTTGAGGCTGTTGCTAGAAATTTTCTCTCTGTTGATGTATCTAAATAGATGGCCACTAAAAGAGATATCATGTGCTAAATTCATAAATTTAAGAGAGACAGGATAAGATATGGTTATGCCCTGAGAAGGCCACTCTTGGCCCTGACTTGGTAATATTAAACCACAAGTTATTTTAGAGCAATCTTACACCACTGAACGTCCTTGAGATCAGCACTCAATAAGTTGACTAGTGTACACAGAAGACACACATTTAAAAAAATACCTTATCAGGTCAAAATTTCTCAAGGCCACCTCACAACTAATTACGCTCAAATATGGTGACTGGTTTGTCTGCAGTTCATGCCAGAAAGGTCTCACAAACAGTCAAGAGGTGATTGACCCAATTTAGCAGAACACTGGGAGAAGCTCCCTCCTTTATTATCAAATGGTGTCAAAGAGGATGAAAGCAGTTAAATAGTATCCATTCACCTCAGCTCCAGCAACAAAGTCGTAACAAACAATATATGCTATCAGTAAGAAATATAGCTGTAAAAAAAAACCTCTGTAGGATTGCTGCAGCTTGGTTAACTGTTCTGCCAAGGGATTTGGCAAGGTCAATGTTATTGGTGAAGTAAAACTCTGCTGCTACTGGTGTGGGTGTTGACGTGCAGTTATTTTTATTTGTACTGGTCTGTGTGCATTGGTTTGGGGAAGGACTTTATGCAGGTCTATGTGGACAAAATGGGCACAGAAGATAAATATCAAATTGCCAAAACATTTTAGTCAAACCAGTTAATAATTATCAACTACCCTCTCCCCCAACCCATCACAATGATATTAATTAATCAGTCTGTCATAACAGCAGCAGTTCTGAAATTGAGGCCGAAGGCAGAGAGGTAAAGTTAAATATCATCAGTATACAAACAGATGTTTCTTAGTGAAGTTGGCTCAATGGAGAATTTGCAAATGCTGCCTATTCTTATTGCTACAGCAGTTCTGGTCGGAAAACTTTGCACAGAAAATGGTATGTCTAGTCAAAACTGCCCTGGACATATTTGCCTCTTGAGTCAGAAAGTTGTGGGTTCAAGCCCCAGGTCAGGTCATGGAACTCATTTAATCTATGTTGATACTCCAAATGCAGTGCTGGGGTTTGCTGCATGGTTGGAGATATTATCCTTCAGATGAGACGTTAAACCAAGATTCTGTCTGGGTGTTCAGTCAGACTTTAAAGATTCTATGGCCTTGTTCAAGAGAAAGTAATTTCTCCCAGAGTCCTGGCCAATAATTCCCCAAATAGGATTTCTCCTTCACTCCATTGCTGTTTTGGGACTTTGTTGTGCACAAGTTGGCTTGCCCGCAAAACAGTCACTCCACTTTATAGCATAACTTGCAAGTGCTTTGAGATGTCTTCTTGGCGCAAAAGGTTCTATGCCAAATGTAAAGATTATTATTATTGATTATTAAATGTTCCTAATTTTCTATTTTACAATGATTGATTTAAAACACCTTTCAGAAACAATATGTGTTGGATAATAACAATAACATCAACAATTTGCATTTATATAGCGCCCTCCACAGCTACCAATAGAATATTATTACGAATACTATCAGTGTGAGTATGAGTTATCAATAATGCTATTAATATCATCAATAGCAGTTATCAGTAATGTTGATGATATGAACAATGTATCAGTTATCAGTTACTAATGCATCAGTGTGAGTACAATATCGATAGCTTGCATTTATATAGTGCCCATTACTATTTATCAGTTCTGTAATTAAAACTCAGTATCAGTTATCAATAATGTTATTGGTGGTCATTCATTTCATGGTTCTTTATTGGGACATTGCTGTGTGCAAATTGTACATTCACCTTAAAATACACAGACATTACACTTCACGATAAATCCTGTGAAGCGTTTTGAGATGGTTCAATGAGGTGATAAGGCACTATATCAGATGCAAGCATTACAATTATTACCAAATTACCAAAGAGTGCAAATTGGACAGAAAATTTCAGAAACAGTTCTTGTTAAAAGTCAAGATTTTTATACATATTCTTTACACACCATGAGTATCCAAGTCAATAGTGGAGGTTCCGGTCTTCTGTTCCTTATAAATATTCTAAGCCAAACAGCTGGCCAATTATCCTTTCAGTTTCTGTCAACTCTGCTTTTTCAAGGTTCCTTCTCTGATTGCTTTTCTAGTTTGCTGGTTGAATGCGTTTCAATACACAGGAATTTCCAAATGTACATGGGATGCATGGAACTCAAGTTTGGTTTGGATATTCTTAACAACAACAACAAAGTTACATTTGTAAAGCACCTTTCATGTCAGGAGGACATCTCCAGGTGCTGAACAGTCGGGGATCAGGACCCGAGGGTTGGGGGGCAGGGTGAGGGCGGACAGAGAGGTAGGAAGGCGGCTGAAGGCACAGTTGAAAAGGAGGGTCTTGAGTTGTGCCTTAAAGGAGCAAGGGAGGGAGCAAAGCAAAGGAATTCTGAGATGGAGTTCCAAAGGGTGGGAACAGAGAGGCTGAAAGCCTGACCGCCGATGGTAGGGCGGGTTGGGTGGGGGACATGGAGCAGGTCGGAGCCTGCTGAGCAGAGGGAACGGACAGGTTGATAGAGGTTCAGTAGGTCAGAAATGTAGGAGGGGGCAAGGCCATGGAGGGCCTTGAAGTTGAGGACAAGAATTTGAATTCTATCCTCTGAGGGATGGGGAGGCAGTAAGGCCGGGCAAGGGTGTGGGTGATGGGGTCATGGAGCCTGGTGTGGGAGAGAACATGAGCTGCAGAGTTTTGGATAATCTGCAGCTTGTGGAGGGAAGGGTTGGGGAGGCCGACAAGGAGGGAGTTTCCGTAGTCGAGCCTTGAAGTGACAAATGCTTGTATTAGGGTTTCAACAGCTGAGGGGTGAGACAGTGACAGAGTCGGGCAATGTTGTGGAGGTGGGGGAAGGCAGAGCGGGTCATGGCATGAATATGGGGAGAAAGGACAGTTGAGAGTCGAACAAAGGAATGTCCAAGTTCCTGACTGGCGTGATTAGGTGGAGTGCGCAACCATGGATGCAGATGCTGCCAGTTCCTGAGTTGCGGAGGGGTTGGCACGAGGCAATCAAGAGGGCCTCAGTCTTGTTGACATTCAGCTGTAGAAAGCTGGAGCTCCAAAGGGTGGGGGCAGAGAGGCTGATCCAGAACTTGATGTCTGACAGATAGTCTGCCAGGACATCAGTTGTCCTGGAATCGAGGGTGGAGTCAGAGAGATAGAATTAGGTATCATCCGCATACATGTACAAGTTGACCCCATGTCTGCAGGTGATGTCACCAAGGGGAGCATGTAGAGGTTGAAGAGGAGAGAGGACCGAGGACAGATCCCTGAGGAACACCATACAAGTCTATGCGGGGGCTGGAAGAGAAATTGTCAGCAAAGACAAATTGGAGATGGTATGAATTGGACAGGATGTCGTTTGTCACCTTGACCAGAGCAGTATCTGTGCTGTGAGCAGCATGGAAAATTGATTGGAGGGGCTTGTGAGGGAGTGATAGTAGAGAAATAAGCAAAGCTGGGAAGCAACAACTCTTTCAAGGCCCTTGGAAAGAAAAAGGAGGTTGGAGATGGGCCAGTAGTTAGAAAGCAGTGATGGGTCCAGGGAAGGTTTTTCAGGATGGGGTGATTATAGCTGTTTTTAGGAGGATGGGAACAGTGCCAGAAGGGGAGATTGATGGTGTCAGAGAGTAGAGGGGTGAGGAGGTGGAGCTGGGATGTAAGGAGAGGGGTAGGAGTTGGGTCAAGGGAGCAGATGGGTTTCATATGGGTCATAATGGTGGTTAGAGAGGCGGAAGAGACAGGTTGAAAGGTGTGGAGGGAGGGATGGGTAGGGTCTGGAGTGTGAGAGGGAGATGGAGAGGGGATAGTGATTGTAAGGGCAGAGGTGGCTGAGCCGATACCCTTGATTTTAGTCTTGAGGAAGTGCAACATCTCCTCACAGTTGGAGTTGGAGGAGAGAATAAAAGAGTGGGCAGAGAAGTGGGATGGTGTTGAAGAAGAGCCCGTGGTTGTCCTTGGCCTTCAAGATTTAGAGGAGCAAGGAGATGGAGCTGGGAGGTAAGGAGAGATGGGGATGGTTTCAAAGGAGCAGGTGGTGTGTTTTATGTTGGATATGATGGTGATGAGTGAGGAGGGGCAGACAGGTTCGAAAATGTGAAGGGAGGGATGGATAGGGGTCGGTGTGCGGGATGGAGAAGGGGAGGGAGGGGCGGTTTGGAGGGTAGATGCAGCTGAATGGATCCCCCACTTTTGGACTCAAGGAAATCCAGCACCTCCTCACAGTCAGAGCTTGAGGAGAGATTGGGCAAGGTATGGGAGGGTGAATGGAGGAGCCAGTTGGTGGTGGAGAACAGTAACCTGTGGTTGTCCTTCACCTCCAAGATTATCTTGGAGTAGAAAGACAATTTGGCGGAGGCGAGGGTGGAGTAATACATTCTGATGTGATCCAGTCAGATCTGCCGGTGGACCCTTAGATCAGAATTGAGCAGGTGCATTTGATGGTCTGCACCTGACCCTTGAGGGAGCGGAGGTGGCTGGTGTATGAGGGTGAGGTTCAGGAGTAGGAGGCGGTTTGGGAATTTAGGGGGGCAAGGGCATCAAGAGTGGTGGAGAGGAGGTTGTGGAGGAGAGTGAGGAAGGATGATAAATCAGTGCAGGAAGTAGACCAGAGGGGAAGGAGTTCGGATGACTCCAGGGCAGCGGAGAGGGATTGCGGAGACATTTTTTTCCAAGGGCAATAGGAGATGGAGGTGGGTTTGGTGGCAGTGGGGAGAGGGATTGAGGAGTTAAAGGAGATGAAATGGTTATTGGATATGGCTTTGTGTGTGATTGTGATATCGGAGACACTGAGGCCCTGGTTAATCACCAGGTCGAGTGGGTGGCCATGAACGTGGATGGCAGATTGGATGTGGAGGGAGAGATTGTGAGAAAAAATGAGAGAGGAGAAGTCAGAGGAGATAATACAGGAGGGGGTGAAGTGAAGGTTGAACACGCCGAGGATGAGGAGGTGTTCAGAGCAGAAGCAGAGGGAAGCTAGGAGGGTGGAGATGTCAGAGATGAATGTGGGAGAGATTTTGGGGGGACAACAACAACAACAACAACCAGATTCCATTTATAGAGAACCTTTCACGTCGGGAGGACGTCCCAAGGCGCTGTACAGTTGGGTCAGGACCCGAGCATTGGGGGGAAATGGTCAGGGTGAGGGGAGGGAAGGGAGGGAACAAGGAGGGGGTAGAGAGTCGAGAGGGAAGCTGAAGGCACGGTCAAAGAGAAAAACGATAAATGAGGAGAATTTTGAGGGAAAGATTGGAGGCAAGGTAGACGGTAAGGTGCTTGATTGAGGGGAATGAGCCAGAAGAGTAAGGGGATAGAGCAAGTGAGGTCCTGGAGTTGAGGGCCACACCACCACGGCGGCGATTGGGACGTGGAGTAAGCATAGTGATGGACTTCTGCATAAAACCTTTAGTCTGCCGGTCAATGGAAACTAATCTCTTGTATGGCAGCCCATGGAAACCTGAGCTCAGAGCTGACAGGGATGCTTCATATATGTGAACTAGTCACTAATAGCAAAATTGTGTAAGATCCAGGAAGTGGAAGCTCCTCCTTAGTAAATGTGATGTTGGTTCCCATAAATGGATCAAATCCAAATGAATACACTGTAAGGGTGAAGTGTTTCACAGACTTTATGCCAGATTTATTTTATTGTGGGAGAATATGCTGAATACCTGGTTCCAAGACTTCTCTCTTAGTAAGTTACTGTTGTTCCCTTGCAAGTATTGAGAATATCCCATCTATTTCACCTCCCACTTGAACTATGTGAATTGAATTGGTTTAGTCCTTTAAAACACACTGAAGAATGATATTCCTTCATTTCATACACTGCCTTTCATGTCAAGAGGATGTCTTATAGCGTTTCACAGGATTTACTGTAATGTATGGTGACTGGGTATTTTGTGGGCAAACAATGATACAATTATATGATTTATATTTATTAAGCTCTTTTCAGATCAGGAGGATGTCTGAAAACATGTCACACAACTGACTGGGGAGCTGACCTGAGGTTGTGGAAGCTGATGAGGATGGGGAGAAAGAAAAACACACAAAAAATATTTGGCAGAGGCTTGATGGCGAGAAAATGCACACAGTCATGTGTAACTATCTAAAGTGATCTTTCATCTAGCAGGCAGAGTGGCTGCTCTTTATTGCTCAGAGTTTCTTCGAATACATCCTTCCGTGACCTTTACAAAATCCTATTGATTCATTCCCAAGATTTGCATGGTCTACAATGTCCTGTCTACCTGTTCCTGTGGCTCAGATGAATGTTATGGATCCCACTGCATTATGCTGATGGTGAGCAGGATACCATGGACAATATTCCTCCCTCATCCGAATTCAAATAAAAGCAGGTTAGGTCATTGCTGCTGTGAGCGATGCTGGCACAGAATCAGTGCTCTGCTTACTTACATAAAAGGAACTAGATTTTAATTGAATAAAGAGCTACCAAGACATTATGATCTGATAAGGTTCTATATTAAATGTATCATTCTTTATAATTATTTGATATTTAAAATTTTCATTTGCAAAGTCTTTCATCTACCCTTTCATGAATCTCTCACAATATTTAAGAGCTCTGGGACACTACCACGAGGGGTGCTACATAAACAACAACAACTTGCATTTATATAGCTCCCTCCATGCAGGGTAGTGTTTTAGAGTACTTAAGAGTGCTGGAACCTGACTCCGAGCCGGTGGTGGGGGTGGGGGGGGGGGGGGGGGGTGGCCGGAAGCATGGATGAAGAGAAACGTTTTCAGGCAGGACTCGAAAAAGGGTGGAGGGGTCAAGGTGGAAGGATTGAGGGAGAGTGTTCCAGAGTTTTGGGGCGTAGTGGCTGAAAGCATGACCTCTGATGGTGGGCGGAGGGTGCGAGGGACAAGCAGGAGGCCGGTGCCGGTCGAGCGGAGCTGCCGGATGGTGGACTGGGGAGTGAGGAGGTCAGAAAGGTAGGAAAGTGCCTGGGAGTGAATGGATTTGAACATGAGTGTGAGGATCTTGAAGTCAACAACAACAACAACAACTACAAGATTACATTTGCATAGCGCCTTTCACATCGGGAGGACATCCCAAGGCGCTGAAAGTCAATCCGTTCGGTGACAGGGAGCCAGTGGAGCCTGGACAAACCTGGTGAGATGTGGATACAAGGTTTGGTCCGGGTAAGTATGCGGGTGGCAGAGTTCTGAATGAGCTGGATCTTTTGAATGGTGGAGCTGGGGAGACCGGCGAGGAGTGTATTTGAGTAATCCAAGCTGGAGGAGACAAATGCATGCACGAGGGTTTCGGCTGCATTTGGGGTAAGATATGGTCAGAGGCGGGCAACGTGGCAGAGGTGGAAGAAGGCAGTCCTGGTCAGGGACCAGATGTGGGGGAGGAAGGACAGCTGGGGCTCGAACTGGACGCCTAGATTGCGCACTGGTTCGGTGAGTCTGAGGGAGAGCCCAGGGAAGTTGAGGAGTTTAGATCCGCAGCAGTGAAGGCATTGATGGGAGCCAAGGAGTAGGGTTTTCATCTTATCCATATTCAGCTGCAGGAAGTTTACACTCATCCAGGACTTGATGTCTGCCAGACAAGCTGATAGAACATCAACGGACCTGGAGTTGGTACTGGAGAAGGCAAAGTAGATTTGTGTATCATCGGCATACATGTGGAAGTTTACCCTTTTGCTGCGATGACATTGCCAAGAGGGAACATATAGATAAGGAAAAGAAGTGGGCCAAGGATGGAGCCCTGGGGTACCCCACAGGTTACCGGGCGGAAGCGGGAGGAGAAACCATTTGCTGAGATGAAATAGAGGCGATTGGTTAAGTAGGACTCGAACCATATGAGTGCGGTCCAACTAAGGTAGATGAGGGAGGAGAGGCAGTGGAAGAGGAAGGCATGGTTCACTGTATCGAACGCGACAGAAAGATCCAGAGGACAAGGAGGCAGAGGGAGCCCTGGTCCCAGATAGAAAGAATGTCATTTGTGACTTTGACATGTGCTGTCTCTCTGCTGTGGGCAGGGCGAAAACCAGACTACAGGGGCTCTAGGAGGGAATGGAGGGAGAGGTGTGACTGAAGTTGACCTGCAACAATGCATTCCAGGACTTTGGCAAGGAAGGGTAGGTTGGAGATGGGATGGTAGTGTGAGAGATTAGAGGGATCGAGGGTGGGTTTTTGAGGAGGTGTGTGATGACAGCGGTTTTCAGGGAGAGTGGAACGGAGCCTGAGGAGAGAGACTAGTTGACTGTGTTGGCCAGCAGGGGGGAGAGAAAGGGGAGTTGAATGACCAACAGCTGGGTGGAGAGAGGGTCGAGGCAACAGAGGATGAACTTCATCTAGGTGATTGTGGTTGAGAGGGAAGAGGAAGAAATGGGGGCAAAGGAATATGAGGAGGATATGGCAGGAGTCATGGCAGAGGTAGAAGGTGGTGTGGATGATCTGGGTGGGGTGGAAGGGGACATGGGGCAGGGGGGAGGGGGGAGGACGATGCAGCCAAGTGGATGTTTTAAATTTTTGAGGTGTTTGTCACCTCCAGCTTGGATTACTCAAATGCACTCCTTGCCGATCTCCCCAGCTCCATTTCGCACTTGGCATTTGATGTGAGGATAGCGGGGGCTTGAGGGGGTGCACGGAGGAAGTGATGGATGGTGGAAAACAGCATCTTTGGATTTTTGTTTGCATCCAGGATGACATTGGAGTAAAAGTCAGTTTTGGCCTGTAAAAGGGAGAGGTGGTAGGTGCGGAGGTGCTCAAGCTACAGCTGGCGGTGAATCACGAGGCCAGGTTTCTGCCATCTGCGCTCGAGGGTCCAGGTTTGTATTTTGAATGAGTGGAGATGATTGTTGTAGCAGGAGGAGCAGGTGGTTTTGGAAACCATCCTGGATTTCAGGGGAAGCTAGGGAATTGAAGGTTGTGGAAAGACAGTCATTCAGCAGCTTGATGGCTGCATCAGGATCGCTGCGGGTGGAGGGCCAGAGGGAGAGGAGGTCTGAAGAGGAGAGGGCATTTGTGAGGTACTCAGGGAGAAGCTTTTTCCAGGGGCAGAAAAAATGGTGGAAGGCTTGGAAGAGGCAAGGGGGATGTGGCAGGAGAGGGAGATGAGGAAGTGGTTCGAGATGGCAGGTCGTAAATGTCAAGGCCATGTGTGATGATGAAGTCAAGGGAGTCACCACAATTGAGGGTCTGAGTTGATGTGGAGCGTGAAGCTCAGGGAGGAGAAGAGAGTAGTGAAATCCGAGGAGGTGGTGCAAGGTGGATGTAGAAATCACCCATTATGAGCAGGTGTTCAGTGCAGAGGGACAGGGATGAGAGGAGAGAGGAGATGTCAGTGAGGAAGGAGCCAGGAGGTTGGGAGGGGCAGTAAACTTGGAGAATTTTGAGGGAGATAGAGGAGGGATGGTAGAGGGTGAGGTGCTCAAAGGAGGAGAAGTAGCCAGAGAAATAGGGGAATAGACCAAGGGAAGCTTGGGAAATGAGGGTCACCCCACCACGTTGGTTGGGGCATGTGGCGTGTGGTGAACAGTGTAGCCAGGATGGGAGGCTTTAACGAGGGAGATGGGGTCACTAGGGGAGAGTCAGGTTTCTGTAAACCCAAGAATATCAATGTGCTCATCCAGGATGAGGGCATGAATAGTAAATGCTTTATTGTAGAGAGCGGATATTTTGGAGGGAAATGTAGATAGGTTTGCTAGTGTGGGGTGGTGATGGGGAGAGTGCTATAGAGAGGATTTGGGGTCATGGGGGAGAATGATTGTGGAGTTTGAAGAGTGGGGGAGAGTTGGAGAGGGTATGGATGAGGGAGGGGGAAGGTTTTTTTTTTGGAGGCGATTGCAGTGGAGAGAGTGAGCCATGGGACAGTTGGGGTGGCTGCTCTGGGACAACCAATGCCGGGAGGCAGGATGGGCCTGGCGGACAATGCCCAAGCTGGAGCAGAGGGAGGTAATGGTGGGTTCCAGGAGAGAGAGAAGCCGAGAAAGGTGGTGGGAGAGAAGGACAGAGTGGGAGTAGCGGAGTTTGGTGGTAGGAGCAGGAACATTTTCAGAGGGAGCAGCTCAGGTCAAGGCGGCAGCCAAAACACACACGCAGAGACCGGGAGCGAGCAATCAGTGGGGTAGGATCAGCCTGTGGGCTACGGGAGACAGTGAGGGCGAAGGGAGAGAGGGGATGGGGATAATGGCTTAGGTTCCAGAGTACGGGGGGAAGGGAGGACAAGGTAGCAGAATGATAGTAAAATATGCACTATACTTACCCTACCCTGGTGGATAAATGCAAGTTGTTGTTATTTCAACTTAACCTTTATTAAAAAAAGACATCTATATAACAAATTCACAGAGAGACTTGCAGTACTGTTGAAAGAACACTTAACACCCAGGCACCACAACATTAGATCATAATCATTCATTGTTTGAGTACCTTTCTTTTAAAACTTAAAATGATAAAAATACTCACATTTGATATAACACTGTATCATTTCATCAGAACATTTCAAAGTGCTTCAAACGATTTTCCTGTACAGTGTAGTGACTGTGTATTTTGTAGGTGAATGTGAAGCCAATTTGTGCACAGCAAACACCCATGAAGTGAATGATCAATTGTATCTGGAGGATTGATGACCAGATTACTGGGAGAAACTCCTTTCTCTTTTGAAGTGTCATGAGACCTTAAACGTCCAACTGAACATACAGAAGGGGCTTTGGTTTAAAGTCTCATCTGAAGGACAGCAGTTCTGACAATGCAGCCAGCAATGCACTGGAGTATCAGCTTATCTGTTGATTCAAAATCTCAACAAGAGGTAGAACCCACAACTTACTGACTCACAGACAAGAGTATTACTAACTGGCCCAGAGATTGGGCTGATACCTTCTCTTTTTCAAGATAATTTTGGCTGGAATCATTTCCTGTGTTATCCTTTTGAATTTCAAAGACTTATGGTAAACATCCCAGCTGAGATCATTGTGTTAGCTTATTATTCGGAGTTACCGAGCATCGATGAACATTCAAATGAATGTGGATATTTCAATTCTTACCTCTCAAAAGGCAAATGCATAGGTGGAAATCACATCTGGCTCAGCTTATACAAATTCTCGTGTGGTCCAATGAGTAGCCCAGTAACATTGAAAAATATACTCACATTTGATATAGCACCATATCATGTTCTCAGAACATCTCAAAGCTCTTCACAGGATTTTCTTCCAGAGTGTATTGACAGTGTATTTTGCAGGTGAATTTGCGGCGAATTTGGCATCACTTCCTCAGTGTTGGGCTTATATGTGCTATTTGCAGTAAATGCTGCTGAAGTCGCTTCTTTCATGAAATGATGCCGGTGGCATTGCCTATACATAGCGTATGTGCTCAGTGCACAAAAAGTGATGTAATGTTATGCACAGAAAGCTAGCCAGTCATTGCTAGAAGCCTGAAATATAACTTCTGGTGTAGCATGTCGGTCCACAGTACACTAACCTGGGTGCATTTACTATTCTCTGCTCTACGATCTGAACTACTGAACCCTGCATTCACATGAATAAGTGACCAAAATCTTACCATAATGATGCTATAATGGTAAAAGTCTGCAAATTGAATTTAGTAACAGCAGAAGAGTTTGGAAGCCTATATTTAAATGCTTTGACATGCTTTCAAACTGCCTCTGCTTTTGCTGGAGCTGCAAGGAACTGGTCATATCTTATCGTCCACAAGATCACTCAACTTTTAGGTATCATTTCCTTCTTTAAAAAGTGCACAGTACAACTGCAGTGTGATGCCTCAGAATATATCAAGGCATGTGAGCCACTAAGCTTTGTAAAACAATTTAATTGATTAATAGGGATCTGCTTGTCTCTGACTCTTGCATAACAGCAGAATGCAGAAATCCTGCACCACTACTAATGAGGGGATTAAAATATATTTCCACATAATCCATATCTCCTGTCATATCATTATTAAACTAGCTGCTGCGATTTCACCCATGATACTCTACCATATGCCTCAAAATGGTGATTACATTTTGAAAAGGCAGATTTCCAGGACCGATCAGCTAACATAGAGGTCGAAAATGTAATATGTGATGTGATAATTAATCCATATCATATTTTTACCCCATATTTTAATTATGATGAAATCTCTACTCTGCCACCTTCCTGCCTCATTCCTGCAGACCCACCTGGCTCAGGAACCAGACGACCACAGAGGATTGACTTTCTTCCGATATTCTGTGGTCCCCCACCCTCATTGTCAACATTTTTGTCTTAAATGATTTGTTTGGTTGATGCATAGGAGGCAGCAATTGGAAGTTAGAATTCTATGAATGGATAGGTTTGTATTGACTGCAGAAGGAGCTTCCACCAATCTGGATGGACCAAACAGCCTTTATTTATTTCATGTTTTTCTGAAAATACTTAGCTCCAATGGAAGAGCAAGTGCTTGCATTGAGGGGTGGAGTAAGTCTGGTTCTCACTGCTTGGTTGATCAGAGAGGTTTTACTGCCAAGAAACTGTTCCATTTCCAAGAATTAATATCCTCTATCTTGATTATCACAAAACTCACCAAAACGAGTAAAGTAAAATGCTTACAGATAGTCAGTGGAATGGCAGATTGAAAGAGGTGAGAGACTTCACTCTGTTGAATCCTGGAAAAGAATCCTGGAAAACAGTTGGACTGAGAATGAGGAAAGATAAAGATTTTGTGGGACACAGTATTTGTAGTTTCAGCAGAATGTATATAGAACCAATGGCTTCAAGAGTACTGGTAAAACAACGGGAGGTTGTGGGAGAGAAAAGAGAGATTAGCGAGAAGGATTAGAGATTGTGAGAGAACACTGATTTAGCAAACAACCTTTATGCAAATTATGTTGCACTGCAGAAAAGGCAAAGAATGGAAACCAGAACTGAGTGTAAACAAATGGTCAGATGGGAATGTTTTTAACCATAACACTAAAACAGTTTCCAAAAATGACAGATTTATTTCTAGGCACAAAAATGACATCTGTATTTACAGCTGAAAGGCGTCAAAGCAGTTGGTGCAATGAAGGCAAAGGAGTCTAAAGATGTGGGAATATCTGAATAAAATAACTTCCTGTATCTTGTTAATGCATTATAATGGTGAACCATCTCAAAGTACTTCAGAGGTATTTATTGACAAGTGTAGTGACTATTTGTGCAGGCAAACATGGTCAGCAAGACCTCCCAAACAGCTATGAATAAAATACCTTGTCATCCACTACTGCTTGCTGCTTTCTATCAAATCATTTGGATGATTATTAGCCAGGACATTGGACAAAAACTCCCTTCTGTTTTCAGGTAGTGACATGAATCTTTAAGATCCATCTGAATAGCCCAACAAGACCTCAGTAAAAATCCGGTTTGTACACTCATGAAAATCTTTAGCTGTATATATATATATATGGTCCACCTAATTTGTCAGCCCATATGGGCTCCTTCATGTGTGAGTTGTGTAAATGAATGTGTACAAAGGTGACCTTAAACATGTAATTAGCAATCTATCAATCATAAATTCTCACTTAATAGCTGTTGTTAAGGGTTGTTAATTTTCCTTTCAACATGGTTTAAACAACTTGCATAATAGATGACAGTTTCTGTTCCCTCATCAATGATTCCCTGCTCCCTTATCAATGATTGTAGATAGAAGTGTCATTGAAAGAACTGTCAATCTGCTTAATTTTGCATTTCTCATATTTCAACCTATTTTCATTCCCTTACTGATCTTTAATTTGTAGAGCAAAGCCATCTGGGCAAGGACTTCTCTCGTCTTCAGTCTTTGTCAGTCACATAAGACAAAATGAATCTTCTTAGTAGTTCCCTCCTGAAGTGTTCTATTATCACAATTATTAGGACAGCAGTCTTCACATTTCTTATTATTGTTTTCAATATCATAACTTGAAAAGGCACTGTCATTAATATAAACTTTCAATTTGTGGTATTAAACCAGTTCTAATTGATCACTTACTCCTATTAGATTTTACTTCGCTTTTTTTAATATATAAATTTTGTAATGTTTATTCATTGTGAATTTTTTCTGCTTTGCTTGTAGAAAAAAAACTTTGAAGACACCTTACCTGTAAACTTCAACCTAGTGCTGCTTTCTGGTTCATTCCTCGTCACTGCCAAACGAGGTGGAGCAGTTACTTGATCTCAGAAATATTCTCGATAAAAAAATTAAGAATATTTATTTCATTTTGTCTTTCTTTTTTGAGTATGTAAGTTTGGAAAAAAATCCATTCAAATAAAAACTAAATAAATGCAAGTTTCAGCCATATGACCTTGCACTCACTGTAGTTTTCACTGTAGAGTTCACTTTCTATTACAGCATTCAGAGGCACTTTCACTGCAAGACTTATTCTCAAATAGATTCACAGTAAAGGGCTTAAACTGGACTTATTGAAGTCTTGAGGGATTTTGCAATGCTTTTTGCTTTAAGGAGAAAAACGATAGAATAGTAGAATGATAAAGTTGGAAACAGTTGCGCGACTGTTCTCTCAACCATCATTTTTAAGTGTTTTTCCCCTGCTCTCTCATCAATGATTCCAATTGAGTTCCATGACCATTCAAGTGATGATAGGTGTATGACAGCATTCTTCAAAGTCACAGTGATTGTTTTCTTTTTGGTCAGGCAGGTAACTGATACACGGAAACCCATCACCATGCTTGAGAGTACATAAGCAAACTTCTGCGACCTCCACATAGGCAAGGACATTTATTTGGAATTGAGTGTGCACTCTCTCTACACAGTGACAGCCTTGCTCACCTAATACTGAAATGTTTAGGCACAGGTTTAGGCACACGCCTGATAATAATCCCTCAAGAAAAAAGCAATAAAATTGGTCACTTCAATCAACAACTGTTTGTGGGACACTGCTGTGTGCAATTGCCTGCTGCGTTTCGCCCACAAATGTACAGTCAATTCAATTTACAGTATATTCTGTGAAGCGATTTGAGATGTCTAGAAAACGTGAAAAACACTATATCAAATGCAAGGATTATTTACTATTGTAGGTTGGCAAAAGCCAAAGCTTAGGGATCCAAGATTGTGTGAGATGCAACATTGTAAGAGTTCAACCAGCTGAAACTGCAAATACTGACTGGGAATCTTCCTACCACTTCCTACCAAGACCATCCTACCTATGAGAGTACAGCTTACAAGGTTAATGGGAGCCAAGTGGAAACACTCTGAGGCTCTCATGGAGTGGGATCCTAAGCTGTCCATAGTTATGTAGAATTTTATGGGGAGAGTGAATATTAATTACAACTTTAACTATTTCAAGAAACAACAATATTTGTATAGCACCATTGGATAATATCCCGGAGCACTTTTCATAGGCAGGGTCAGACGCTGAGCAAGGAACAATGGAGGGGGAAAGGGGACGGTGACCATAGGCCACAGTTGAAGAGGAAGGTTTGAAACAGTTGCTATTTGAAACAAAGTTTAGTTTAAGTAAAGAACATGTTATCCTTCAATTATCTGTACCCTCAATACCCTGAAATTCACTACAGTAGCATAATAATAATAATCCTTGCATTTGATATAGTGGCTTATCACCTCGTTGAGACATCTCAAAGTGCTTCACAGAATATTTTATGAATGAAATGCAGAAGCCAATTGCACACAGCAGTACCCCACAAACAGTTGTGGATTGAGTGACCCAATTTTTTAAAAGGAATTATTACCCCCAAAAAGTGATCCGCGAATCAGCTAACAACCAGGTTCCTACTTACTGCTAGGTAAAAAGAAGCGTGTGGAGTAAGGAAACTTGCCTAAGGTTGCTCCCTGCTCAGGAAACAAACCTAAATCCTCTCTAAAGTAGACTTTAATTTTAATTTAAGTATCATGTTTAATTAAATCAATCTTAAATTTCCACCTTACCCCATTAAAATTGTGAGTAGAGAAATAATTTAGAAGGCTTCACTCCTAAAATCTAACAGTTGTCACACAATTCTTAAATAATTAGCAGGCTGATAAATCCTTAAATGATTAACAGGCAGATAAACAAGAACTGGGACGGAATTAAAATTTAAAAACTTTTCTTCTAAATGGACTCACTAGAAGTAATTTGTCTTTTAAAGAGACCATTATAAAGTACTCTACATTTTACGAGCTAATTACAAGCAAAGCTAAGTGTTTCTGAAGAATTTGGGGAGTAAAAAGATTTTACAGGCGTCTAAAAGGAAAGGATTCTGCAGAAATCCAAAAGAAAATGATTCAAAGAGCTTCACCTCATATGCCAGATAGTAGTTCAACTGTGTAATTTTTGTAAGCTATAACAAAAGATTTGTAATCTTATATATTTCAAATGTTTAAATTGATAGTTTATTCTCATGCTGATATCTAATGCCAAAGGATTTAAAATGTCTTAGTGGAAAGTATTAACTTATTATTATTAAATTATTAAAACAGCCTCCATTTTGGAACTCAGTTTTTCTTAAATTATTTTAACTGTTTGTTAACTGGAAATCAACCACAATATCTCCGAACCCAATTGCTCTAAAATGTTGCAGTATTTCAGAGACTGGATTGATCTACTCCATCAGCAGTGAGCAAACTTTCAGACATTCTGTCTCATTCTATGGAGCTCCAACTCTGAATTGCAAACTCACTGCTTGTCGGCCTCCCCAACTCCTCCCTCCACAGGCTGCAGATAATCCAGAAATCTGCAGCCCGTGTCCTCTCCTGCACTCGGCTCCGCGACCCTACCACACCCATCCTTGACCAACTCCACTGGCTTCCCATCACACAGAGAAGACAGTTCAAGATCCTGGTCCTCACCTTCAAAGCCCTCCACAGTCTTGCTCCCCCCTACCTCTCCGACCTCCCTGACCCCCTACCACCCTGTTCGTTCCCTCCGCTCAGTGGGCTCTGGCCTGCTTCACATCCCCTGCCTTGCTCACCCCACTATCGGCAGGTGGGCCTTCCGCCACTCTGCATCCACACTCTGGAACTCCATCCCGCAGTCCCTCCATCTCACCCCCTCCCTCGCCACCTTCAAGACCCACCTCAAGACTCTCCTCTTCGACCGTGCTTTCGATCTCCCTGCTTCCCCCACCGCCCTCCCCCACCATCCCAACCCTCAGCTCGGGTCCATAACTCTGTCTGTCCAGGGCCTTGGGACGTCCTCCCGACGTGAAAGGCGCTATAAAAATATAATTTTGCTGTTGTTGCTGTTGTCGTTCCGTCTCCCTTCTCCCTCCGTAAAGACCTATCTCTTCAGTCACCCTTATGTGTGTGTGTGTGTGTGCATGGGTGGGTGGGGGGAGGGATTGCGAAGTTGGCCAAGAGAATGGTCAGAGAGATAGATCTTAGGGTGGGTTTTGAAAGCGGGGAGAGAGGGGCCATGGCAAAGGACCTCTACCATGAAGTTCCAGATGGTGGAGACAGAGTGGAAGTGAAAGCTTGCCCACTGATGGTGGAGCAGATCAATCCAAATTTTATTTGGGGAATTGTTAGCCAGGACACTGGCAGAAACTCCCTTTTCTTTTCCCCACGGAATTTGTAACGTCCACCTGAACAGGCAAACAAATGTGAAGCAGGCCAATGTTTCCCTAGTCGAGAGAGCAGTGAGATCTCAGAGGAGGGTGGAGCATGGTATTTGAATGTGAAGACAAGTATCTTAAAATCAATCAACAGGGTGATACAGTTGAGTGAAGATGGGGGTGATGGACTTGTGGAGCTTAATACGGGATAGGGCATGGGTTGCTGCTTGTGTTAGGAGCTACAGTTCCAGAGAGTAGAGAATATTAATAATAATAATAATCCTTGCATTTGGTATAGCATGTTATGATGTCAGAAGGATGTCTCAAAGTGCTTCATTGGAGTGGAGTCCTGTAGCTCAGTGGTTAGAGCACTCGCTTTGCAAGTGAGAGACCTGAGTTCAATTCCAGACGGGGCGAAACCTTGGGTAAGTTTCCTTACGCCTAATAATAATCCCTCCAAAAAAACAAAACAATAATAAATTGGTCATTTTCAATCCATATGACTGTTTGTTGGACATTGCTGTGCGCAATTGGATGCCGCGTTCGCCCACAAATATACAGTCAATTCACTTTACAGTGTGTTCTGTGAAGCGCTTTGGGACGTCCTCCTGACGTGAAAAGCGCTATATCAAATGCAAGGATTATTATTATTATTATTATTTGATTTTCCTATGTAAATGAAGTGACTGTGTAATTGTAGGCAAATGTGGCAGGATAATTGCGCACAGCAATAATCCTTGCATTTTTTGATATAGCGCTTTTCACGTAAGGAGGACGTCCCAAAGCGCTTCACAGAACACACTGTAAAGGGAATTGACTGTTTATTTGTGGGCGAACGCGGCAGCCAATTGCGCACAGCAATGTCCCACAAACAGTCGTAGATTGAAAATGACCAATTTATTATTGCTTTTGGAGGGATTATTATTAGGTGTGTGGAGTAAGGAAACTTGCCCAAGGTTTCGCCCTGACCTGCCGGGAATTGAACTCAGATCTCTCACTTGCAAAGCGAGTGCTCTAACCACTGAGCTACAGGACTCCAATGTCTCACAAAGAGCCATGAAATGAATGACCAATTTTATTTGGGGGATTGCTGGTCAGGAACCTGGGAGAAATTCCTTTCTCTTTTTGTATAGTGCCATGGAATCTTTAACATCCACCTGAATAGGTAAACAGGACGTCTCATCTGAACAATGGATAATTGAACCTGGAGATATTGAAACCGTGAATGAAGATCTCAGCTGGGAGGAAAGGGAGTGACAGAGGTGGACAATTTTGCAGAGAAGGAAAAAGCATAGCGAGTGTGAGCGAGTTTGATCCTTGTTTGATATCAAACAAGCCACTGAGGTTTCCACTTGCTCCATGAGACGTCTGAAAGCACTTCACAGAATATATTGTAAAGAGGTTTGACTGCGTGGATTTTGTGGGTGAAATGAGAATCCATGCAGGTTGATGCTGTCAACAACAACAATGTTGGGTAGTGTCTCAGAACGCTTAACAGTGGCGGAGCCTGACTCTGAGCCGGGGGGTGGGGTGGGTTGAGGATGACCGTAAGCACGGTTAAGAGATGAAAAGGTACTGACAGGAGGCACGCAGGGGAGCCTTAGCCTTGTTAACATTGAGCTGTAGAAAGTTAGAGGTTACCCAGGACGTCTGACAGGTAATCAGTCAAGACAGCAGTGGTCCTGGAATCAAACGTAAAGGCAGCGAGCTAGAGTTGGATGTCACTTACGCACGTGTGGAAGTTGACACTGTGCCTACACATGATGTGAACAAGCAAAAGCATGCAGCATACATTTAAACAAATACAGTAAACTCCCGATACCTCGACCCTGACTTAACTTGTCATGACCACTTAAGTCACCTTGCGGTCAATATCCCAGCCCCATCCCATGCAAATGCTATTTCTTTACTTGTCGCACTGATTTACATGTAACACATTACGTTCTGGAGGTTCTTGTAAGTATGTGCTTACAATGTAAAATGTATCGGATATATCGTCTGGCAAAATGGTGTCTTGCATCGCAGAGGCCGCCCACCCTCTCCTGTGACACAGCAGTGTGACCCTCCAATAGAGCGGAGGCCTCTGCGATGCATCTGAGCATGGAGCCCCAAACTCCACCGAGTGTCTGCACCAGTCACAGCACCACCTTATGGCCCTGGAGATCTATGCCTAACTTGCCACTACGGATACATGTCCCGAAGCTCTTTACCCTTGCAGTTATCAGAAGTTTACTGCAGAACAGTCTTCAGCGCAAAATAAGCAGTATTAATAGGGGCTCAAGAAGCACACATAAAACAGGTGCCATGGGTCAGAAATCAACAACTCCTCCAGGTATTTTCGGGCACATGGCTCAGTGTAATTCACACCCACACAATATAAATACAAAGGATGCAAATCACATTTTGCTTCTCTATTCAAAGCACTCAGGATGTTAACGAAGAAGAACATGCATTCTTATAGCACTGTCACAAATCCATTTATGTGTTAGGTGTCTGTGTGGGAAGAAAGTGTTGCTATTTGCTATTTTCTAAAATATATTAAAGGTATTGTTCTGTACTTCCTCCAATCACATTCAGATATTGCTTGTTCCATTGATTCTTTTGGTGTACTGACTCTCAGTTCTATACATTGTTAAATCAAATCTGTTTGCCTGTCTATGTCCTATATAAAATTGCTCTGTTCTGATAACAATAATAATAATCCTTGCATTTGATAAAACGCCCTATCATATCTTAGAGACATTTCAAAGCGCTTCATGGAATATACTGTAAAGTGAATTGACTATATTTTGTGGGCAAAACACTGCAGCCAATTGCACGCAGCAATGTTGAGTGACCAAATTATTATTTTTTTCTTTTTTTTGAAGCCATTATTACCCTCGGAAAAGCGATCCGCCAATCGACTAACAACCGGTTTTGTACTTACTCCTAGGTAAACAGAGGCGTGTGGAGTAAGGAAACTTGCCCAATGTTTTGTCTTGACGGGAATCGAACCCAGGTCTCTCGCTTGCGAGGTGAGTGCTCTAACCACTGAGCTACAGGATATACCATTTCTGTGCAAAGCTTTCCAGCTGGAGCTGCTGGAGCCATATAGGATAGGCAGCATTTGCAAATTGTCTATTGAGTCAACTTCACTGAGAAACATCTTTTTGTATACTGATGATATTTAACTTTACCTCTCTGCCTTCGGCCTCAATTTCAGAAATGCTGCTGTTACGACAGACTGATTAACTACTAATATCATTTTGACTGGGGGGAGGGAGGATTTGGTAATTATTAACTGATTTGACTAAAATTGTTTGGCGATTTGATAATTATTCTGTTTCGCCCTGCCAGGAATCGAACCCAGGTCTCTCACTTGGGAGGCGTGTGCTACAACCACTGAGCTACAGGACTCCTTTTTAATATTAAATAGTAATATTGGAATACTACCTCTTTGAGTTCCTAAAGCCACCTCCCACTTCCCCCTCCCCCTTTCCCATGGTCAACGACTGACCTGGGTGTTATGAGATGTTACTCTTCATGCTATTGAAATACAAGTTGTTGTAAATACAGTAAGCAGAATAACCTTTAAGAATAGCCTATGCCTAACTAACCACTTCAGATAATTTGTCAGTGAGCTCTTTTCCCTTGCAGTGACGAGTTATCAGGAGTGTGCTGCAGAACATTCTGTCAAAAATAAGCAGTATTAATAGGGGCTCAAGGAGCACACATAAAGCAGGTGCAATGGGCCAGTGATAGGTGCTACACTATATAATTGGAAATTTGTTTTTTTTGTTGCAGTTGGAGAATGTAGTACTGGTGTTCGTGACAATTTAGTTCATCAATAAATTATTTTAGGGGTCCTGGAATGTCAGAAACCAGGTGTATTCCAATGGCTGTAAGAACAACAACTTGGCACCCTTCACCTGGGGCAGTGTCTCGGAGCACTTGATTGCGCTAATTGGGAGTGCTTTATACTCATTGTATTTCAGAAAGGCATCTTACTTACATGTGTGTTAATCTCACCATGTTTTAAAACTGCTCGGCCCAATAGCCTGACCTCAGCAAAGTACTACAGGATGGTCTTAATTAATAGAGAGCAAACAGTCAACATTGACCTACCATCTCATTATCAATTTAATTACATCTGTCATTAATATACATTAGGAATAGAAAGGCTCCCAGTACAGACTCCTGAGGTATCTACTGAATGCCTACTACATTTTGACCTAGCTCCTCGTTGAACCAATTCTGAATCCATGTCCATATTTTGCCCTTGATACCCAGTAACCACAGTTTGTGAAGGAGCCTTTCATGTCGTACTTTGTCGAACACCTTTTCACGATCTAGATTTACTAAGTCATATGGTTTCCCACAGTCATTTTGGACTGTCATCTCAAAAACATTTTTGAGATACAATGTCGTGTTTGGGACACGACATGTAAGTGACTGCCAGGACGGTGGGAGGCAAACTGGATGGACCTTGGCTTCTTTTGCCTTGCAATTTTTTTATGTTCTTAAGTTCTTATGAGATTGGTCAGACAATTGTTGAGGTCAGATTATTGGGTAAGAGTCACACACTTCAGAACAGGATGTGTGCCTGAAGCAGAATGAGTCCAAGGCAGTCCCATTCAGTATCAATTTGCTGGTTGAAAACAGTCAAAAGCTGGTTCACCCATGAAATACACAGTAATTCATTCCACTTCTAGTAAATCATGTGAAACGCTCTGAGACATCCTCCTGACCTGAAATGTGCCATATTTAATGTAAGGATTCAATTCAATTATTTATATATATATATATATATGGAATCACTACTGAATCAAGCCTCTTGCAGAAGCCTCAATTTCTTCTACATTTATTATATTACTATATTTCTGGATGTACCTCAGTCGTTGTTGTTAGGTTTGGAAGAGTGAAGTCAGGCAACATCCTAAGAGATTCACAGTCACACTGAGTTTTCTAACCATCCTACTTTTCAAATCAAAAGATTGCTCAATGTTAATGGCATTAAATTAACACACTGTATATACGAGCCAGAGCACATAAACTGTTAAAGGATTCCTCAAATGATACCTCTTTGGCTCTGAGAATGTGTTTTATACTACATATGCTGTTTTCATGAAACACATTTAAAGTCTTAATTAATATAGTTGTCTGCACACAAATTAAATTGTAACTGCACATAATATTGACGGAGTCTACTAAACACAGCATCCTGCAGATTTTACCAACTTAAAACAAATCAGCAGGGAAGGGCTCATTTCAATGATAGTCTGTCAGAAATAACTATGCACCACTGAGAAATGGCTAAGTGTTAAATATTCAGACAATTAGAAGCTTATGCTTACAAAATAAACATTTGTGCTTCAGATAACAAAAAGCGAAACAAATAGCTTTAATCCCACAGATTTTTTTCTTCCCCAAATTATATTTTTGACACAGATCAACTGCCATATTTGCCTATATACAGCATTCTATATTATATAAAATTGTGTTATTTATTTTCAGATGATCATCCCAATTTTTGATTGTGTTATTAATTTTAGGTTCTGTCTACCTTTGAATCAGATGGAAGCAAAGTAACTTCTGATACTATTCATTTTTTCTCCCCTGAGTACCCTGGGATATGAAAGAGATGACCGTGAAAAAGTATGGGGATAAGCCAGGATTGAATTAATCACCCTGCTCTGTGAGCTAGTGCGGACTCGATGGGCCAAATGATAATTGCATTTGATATAGCTCCTTACCACATCTTTGATACATCTCAAAGCGCTTCACAGAATATACTGTAAAGTGAATACTACTTCTATTACTAATCCTTGCATTTGATATAGCACTGCTTATGTCATTATTATTATATTATTATTATGAGTACATCTCAATGTATTTCACAGGATTTTACTGTAAATTGTAGTGGCTGTGTATTTTGTAGGTAAACGTGGCAAGCAATTTGCACTCAACAATGTCCCACAAACAGCCATGAGGTGAATGTTTAATTTTATTAGGGGGTTCTCCAGGCGCCAGGAGACACTTCCATTTTTCTGTGAATGGTTTGTGCGGACACATTAAGGCAACTTAGTCACAATGTGGTTATTGCTAACAAAGCAATTTTTACATATAAAGAGTTGTTTTGATGCAGAATGGTAGTGAAAGTGTTAACAACAGCTGGGTTGCTCAAGCAGTATTTTGCCTTTATGGAAGTAAAATAGATATGGTTTCTTCTAACGAGTTAAGATCTTTGATGATTGACACTTTCTTTACTTCAAATAGAATACAAAAACACTTAATAGTTAAATAAATGCACAGTTTCAGTATTACCAAACCCAATGAATTCTATCCTGACTTGTAATTGAGGTAAATGTTGCAAATTATTTAACAAAGGTCTGCAGCTAGAAATGTTTTTCCTTGCAAATGTTCATCTTAATAACAAATACCTGTCTTTTATTCAAACATTCATTTGTTTGAAAGGTCAACTTACTGTTCGCCAATAAGTTTTAAATTACAACATGTATAGATTTTACCTCTTGTTCCGCAAAAGCAGTTGAGAGTGTAATTTGAGAGAAAGCTATGACATTGTTCTTCGATTGGCCATTATTATAACAACTCTGTTGCTTGGTAACAGGTCCTACTTGACTCCAATGACATCTGTAGGAACATCTGTATCAGCTCATGTTTGCACATTGGAAACCTGTTAATCATCTTGTCAATGTTAATGAGCAATGAGGAAGATTCATTCCTTTTAGTGATACATTTTTGTTACATGTAACAAAATAATTTTTCACAAAATCTGAAATCTCCTTTGGGTGCAAAGGAGATTCACAAGGATGATCCCAGAACTGAGAGGTTATACCTATCAGGAAAGGCTGAACATGCCTAAGGAGGGTAAGGGGTGACTTGATAGAGGTCTTTAAATTGATTTAGTTGAGGCTTAGTTGAGGAAGGGCAGGAGGAGGCTCATGTGGAGCATAAACACCGGCATAGACCAGTTAGGCTGAATTTTTTTTCAGTAAAATTATTAAACCAGGGTTTTTGCGAATCCTAAATGGCTAGGAGGCATGATCGAATGATTAAAGACCAAAGCACTAGAACTATTCAAGTCTCTCTGTGAGGAGTGCCAGAAGAGTTTAGGTCCAGAGGTCAAGTTGATCTCATTAATATGCAGTCTATGTCACACTCAAACTTCAAGTGGATTATGGTGTGGATTATGGTGTACCAGGGACATCTCTCCAAGTTCTGTGTACGGAGGCCTCTGCCAAGCGAGCTGCAGAAGTAGCCTTTCAGCTCATGGATATCTTCCTCCTCCTTGGAGCGCCTATCATTCTCCAGAGTGACAATGGTTCAGAATTTACAGCCCAAATCATCACTGAGCTGAAGCAGGTGTGGCCAAACCTCCCTTTAGTTCATGGCAGGCCTCGCCACCCACAAAGTCAAAGTTCTATTGCACAAGCCAACGGTGACATCAAGGATATGTCAGACAACAACACACAGGATTGGACAGTCGGCATTAACTTTGTCCAGTTCCAAAAGAACTTGCCATTCGTGAATAAACTGCGCCCTTTATCCTGCCATGTTTGGCAATGAGACTCTTGTTGCCCTAACATCTTTGTCAGTGCCAACAGAGGTGATTTCTATACTGAAAAGTGAGGTTGATCTCCTGGCTGTTCTTGCTGGTAATGCGCCAGATGTACCAGCTGACAACCAGCCCACTACCTGTGTATCTGTTTCTCCAGTCTCCAGTGCTACAGATCCACCGCAGCTTAGCCCTGTAGTCTCCATGTCCTCGATGATAGAGATGTCCAGTGATCCTCTTATACTGACTACTATTTTGCAGGCCTTGGAAGACCATATGACCCCGAACAAATGGCACAAGTAGCCCAGGCAGAAAGGATGGTAAAGCGGAGGCGGCTGATCTCCAAGCTGCTACACCTGGAGCAACGTGACTGTCCCCATCCCAGCAGTGGACAGGGGTAGAGGGGACGGTTGGAGAAACATGTCTTAAGGTGGGTTTGAAAAGTGTAGAGTCAGAAGAGTTTTACTGAGGTCTCTGACAGCCAGGATTGGTTCCTGCAAAAGTAACCCCTCAGGATGCCAGCCTTCACTGCTATCTTGTACTGGTCAATGTCTAAATCTCTATTAATAATAACACCAAGGATGTTCCTGGGATCCCCTCTAACCCTATCCACTACTAGGAGGGTGACAGCCATGTTGTCTCCAGGTGTAGCAGCTTGGAGATCCAACCGATTCCGCTTCACCATCCTCTCTGCCTGAGCTACATGGGGAGGACAAGTTTGCAGGGCTATTTGGAGAGAGCAGGGAAATGGGATTGAATTGGATAGCTCTTTTCAAAGAGCTGGCACAGACACGATGGGCCAAATGGCCTCCTTCTGTGCTGTATAATTCTATGATTCTATGAGAGGGAGTAAATGGAGGGATTGCTGGATGGATTCCAGAGAGCAACAGCAAAGTGTCTGATAGCTCACCCACTGATGATCAAACAGGTGACATGAAGCAGACTGGTGTTCACTGAATATAGAGATGTTTGCAGGAACAATTAAACTTTTCCATTCCATTTTCGTTAACTTGAATTTCTCACTGTTGCAGAGACAAGTGCTCATCCTGACATTCTGTATCCCGATAAAATGAAAAGGGTATGAAGTTCAGTACTTTATTAAGTGTTTTGAGTTATTGTTATCGCTACTGTACATTGGTACATGCTACATTGGTATACCAAGCCATTTAAACCAATGGGTATTGTTTTAACAGGATTAGTGAACATTTGACAGAACAGCCAGTTATTTGGCCGGATAATCAATTCCAATGCATCTAAATTAGTTGGATCCCATTTTGGAAGCACTGCAGAAAATAGTCTAGTTGTTTTTCTATAACCTCCTTGACGATGAGACTGAGCCTACCATTGCAATAAGAGAACTCACTTAAATATGCTTAGTTTGGAGGGAAATGCATTTATTGTTGTTAATGACTAGCAATTTTCTTTTTAGCTGTTGACGTTGACATCCTCAGAAAATGGTGCTGTAGATGGCTTCATTTGAACCTCCTCATGTTTAGTGATTTTCTGTTATTACAACAACCCTAATTGGCTTTACAGATTACAAACCAATCCTCCACCAACACAGTATGGTTTGTGAATGTAACAACCCACAGTTTATTACTTATTACTTATTACTACAAGTGACTGCCTTAAACTTCATACCCATATCTTGTAGTACAATCAGGAATTTCAGTGCTTAATGAGATTGCATCTGAATTAGAACTGCAGTTAACGTTAGACACCAATTGGTTTACTAGTTCCTGTATGCCATCTGTATGACACTTCCCAAGGTGAAACAGCAGAAACCGCTCTCAATGTATAAGACAGATCTACCACAACTTGATAACAATTCTGGTATAAACAACAACCATTCTATCTACTAACATTATAAAGGGTTTGCTTAAAGTTCCACAGTTGCTACACTTTACAGTGTCCTGAGATTCACTTTGAGATAGCCTTCCAACATGAAACGTGCTATATCAAATGCGAAGATTGTTATCATTATTACACTTTCATGTATATAAAAATCCTTACCTTCTTTTTAGTGGTAAAGTGAATAGAGAATGATTCCTTTTAATATTCCTGTCAGGATCACCATTTTGGAAATGCACCCCAGAGCCCAATAGCTGTGCATTGCCATCTCCCTTCAGCGTGACCCCATTTTTCTGCCAGACTGCACTACTGGGACAAACCAAATAGGTTTACACTGTTGTCGGACATTGTACTTGACCCTGGCTGACTGAAAAGGTTAACAGAACTAACTTTTCTTAGAATGTGGTACCTACTTATAATAATACGGATTAACATACAAAATCATTTTTTTAAAAATCTTATTTTTTTCCCCTGATTTTTCTTCAAATTACTCATCTCCTTTAACCTTGTTGTCTGGACCTGTCAAATGCAGCAATTGATCTGCGTTTTTAGTCAGTAGCAGAAGCCAAACAGCCAGTTGCACTGTTAGATCCTCTGGAACACCCACACAGTTCAGCCCTCGCTCAGCTGGCTTGCGATACTTACAGCGCCAAAGTCAATCTAGTTTGAAGCAATTCTCATTACATTTAATCCAAAGGCAGGCTTGTCAATTTAACCTACACCATACCAATGTCATCCAACTTGTCTTCAGCATCCACGATGAAACATTGGTATTACATTCCCTATGCTTTCAATATTATACTTATTTACAAATTTTTGAAGTTCCGCTGTTCAGTTCTTGTTTTATCAGAAACCAGAAACTAACTTGCTTGTTTTGCTTGCTCCTCTGCAGCACTCATACATTACAGTCCTCCTTGGCTCAGGCTGCTGGACATCCTGACAGCCTGCAAGGCACATCTAGACTGAATTAATTCCCCATATTTTAATCCCAAGTGAGGATTGTAAAGTAAACACACTCCCCATCAATGTCATCCAACCTATTTTCAGCAACTGGCATTAAACATTCCAATTTTGTTACAGAACAGCTCTTACATATTGACTTAATTGTATTTTCAAACCTGAATTCTGATAAATACGAACAACTTGTGTTTTAAATAATATTGATTGTGCACTTCTACCAATTGCTTTAGTATTATCCAGTTCACGTACAGAGCAAGTATTTTGAGATCTCATCAAAATACTGACAATGAATGTCGAAATATTGCAATGTATTTTTAATTAACTTTTGTGATCTTGGTGATAATCATAGAGAGGGAACACTGTGAGCGATTTTCTCTGCACCAAGTAGCAACACAGCGCTTGTATGAGGTTGCAATGTAAAATTCTCCCTGTATTGCCCAAATAATGTGTCCAAACTTTAATCTGACTGTCAGAAAGCACAATCCATTATGCCAGTGTGAGATTAACACTTTCTATACTAGTGGTCTTTGAAGGAAGGGTCACTAATGAGTTTTACAAATTATTTAGCTACGTATGTGATTGGACACTTTGTTGGATATGGAAATCCCTGTCGACAGGTGTGGTTGAGGCAGAATATGTTAGCTTTCAAAAGGGAACTACATAGATATCTAAAAGGGAATAAACTACAGAGGTATGGGGGAAGTGCAGATAAACTAAATGGGATTGAAAGGATTGCTCTTTAAAAGAGTAAGTACAGTAAATTTTGATGGTTCTATAATGACTGCAAACTAGACTGGTACCAAAAATAAATCAGCACCAAAATGTGTCAGCTCGTCATCTTGGATGCTTTTTTAAAATGAAAAATATGTATGATCATCAGCACACATGAAACACCATCCAAATCCACTATGTCAAATGAAAGCTGCAGAGGTCATACGCTGAGCTGTGTCTGTGTCTCCTCTGTTGCTGGTACAGATTCATTACTGGTACCAGTTATACTTATATGGTATGAAACAATTAGTGGTAACAATCTAACATTAGATGAGCGTTCAAAGGTAATTTAGACAGGGCTTTTACTAGCCACAAAAGAGAAGACATTTCTATTACATCTCCATACATTTAAGTGTTATCTTGGCTTATTTGGTAGCATTCTTGCCTCTAGGTCAGGGACAATAAACGAAAGTATACCTACTTTAAAATATCACAACAAATAATAACCTTTGCATTTTTATGAGAACAATTAAAACAAAGGAAATATAGTAACGCATCAGTTTACAATATTGGAACAAGGCAATTCTTTATCAGTTTAGTTTAATTTTCTATGCAGTTATTTAAATTCCAGGAATTCAAATTAGTACACTGCTAACCATACAACACGTTTTTTAAAAATAGTGTTATTGATGACAAGTTTTATTGCTCTATTATTTTGTTAGCATGTCTCAGACAGATAGTTTACATTAATTGATAGCTTCTGGGAGAAATGGTGTCAGCTTGACCTCCCGCCTTCTAGAGTTGAAAATCATTGTAAGTTGCTGAATCAGTGTGAAAATGATGAAACATTGCCTCTATGACCTTTGAGAAGGATGTTCCCAGATCTAACTCCAAAACACTACTGCCTGAAAGCACATCAGATTTTTAGACAGGTTGTTGGTGAAATGACTTGCTATTTGTCCTTCAGTGCTTTCAGTCATGCCAAAGATCAATGAGAACAATTGAAATGAGTCTGGAGAACTTCCCAAAACATTTCACAAGATATATTGTAAAATAGAGTGATTGACTGTGTATTTTGTGGGCAAATGTGGCAGCCAATTTACATACAGCAATGTCTCACAAGCAGCCATGGAGTGAACGATCAATTTCATTTTAATTATGACAATAACTGCCTGTAAATAGTGAAGGTGAAATCAAGAATATCTATCAAGCAACCACCTTCAAAGCTCTGCTTCACAATATTCATATAATCTTTTATTTAATGGGGCACCAGAATGCCCATATAGAACAATTCTCTCTATTACAGATTTCACAAATACAAAGACTGAAACAGACTTTCAGAATTGCTGAAAGTCATTGTAAGCCCTGGAACAGAAGTACTAAATTTAGCAATGAGAGTTTTTGTGGCTCAATTTTTCAACAGATTCTGGTGCTGAAGGGATGGGAATGCGTTGTTTCGAGGCCGGTAAATTAAAGCAAGTTACAAATAAAGAATCTTAGAATCTTTTCCCAGGAACAAAATAAAACACTGCTAATAAAAATGGTTGTCTTAAAAAAGGGGAATTTAATTCCAGTGGAAGAAAGGAGCCCAAATGCCAGAGATTTAACCTTAGCAAACTTGGCATTAACCCTAAGTGACATAGCGAGTGCATAACATCCCAATACCGCAAAGATAGGCTGTGATCATTGAGTACTATCCTGCTTTGGGGCAGGTAAGTGGGGTCTCCTTAGAGGTGAACTGGCAGCAGGGTGTCATGTTTGGTAACAGAAGGTCAGAATTGAATCAATCCTATGTGTGATCTCCAAGCCAAGAGAATGCACGTTCCATTCTAGACACAGGGAAATTTCTATGTGTATATGGCAGACATACATGCAATTTTCACTCTGGTTTGGATGATCTGGTTTGAAGTATAATGATGGAGTTCCGCATGAAAAGGTTTAGAGGTGATCTGATTAGGTTGTTTGAAACAATAAGGCAAATTGAAAACGTAGAGAGTGGACAGCTCTGCTAGATGGCCGCAGAGGCAGGATTAGATGGGTTGGTTTAAAGAGAGATAGATTGATACTTGGGGAGTAAAAATATTAAGAGGAAAGGTGGGTGAATAGCATTAAACAACTCTGACATGATATCAGAATAATAAAAGAACAAGCTTGATGGGCTGAACTTCCTCCTCTCATTCCTATCAACTAATATGTCAATAATAATATAATAAGACGAATACATCTAATACTACTAATAATTAGTATTTATTATTTATAATATGTCATTGTAATGCTAGCTCTATTACTCATCCATCATTGCCTGGAGGGAAAGGAGCATCAGGATAATGTTGGCCAGTGTATTGTATGAAAGTCAGTTACATAAAATGCCAACCTAGCACTCAGGCAATCCTCAATTGTAGTTGGAAATCACTATCCTACAGGGCTATAGTTAATATAACAATAGAAAGAAAGGTCAGTACCTAATAAAGATCAATACTTCTTAAGTCTCCTTTTCTGTCTACCTAAGGCGCTCTTATTTGCTGCAGAGAAATACCTGCTCTGGATTCCCGGTAAAAAGGGGCTGATGTGATAACCCTTGTTGCAATGCCTCCGATTATGTAAGGTATCTATAAAATCAAAATAGATAATAGGAGAGGGGAAAATGTTAACCTGATCTATCAATAAGCTTTATTGTATAACATACTGGTCCGATATGTCTATCATGTTCCGTCTGCCTGTTCAGATCCCATGGCACTATTCGAAAAGGAAGTTTCTCCCATTGTCCTGATCAGCAATCCCTCTGATACAATTGGTCATTCACTTCATGTCTATTTTTGGGACATTTTTGAGTGCAAATTGTGGCTGCTATGTTTACTTAGAAAATGCACAGGCACTACAATTGACAATAAATCCTGTAGAGCTTTGAGATGTCTTGATGATATGATAAGGTCCTATATCAAATGCAAGGATTAGTGTATTCTTATTATTGATTTGTGGTGCTAGTTTATACATCCCAAGCCTTCACCAGAGGGAAAAATTTGTTAGCCAAATATTCTGGCACCTCATATCAATTGTGGATTATGCCTCTCTTAGTCTTGTCAAAGCCTACTTCATTTCAACATGACATGACACATCAATTTGATGAAGAAATGGATCATCCTAAAATATAAATTAGATTTTATGGGCTATATTTGTAGTCCGCCTATAAAATAAACAGTCACTATACAATAAAGTAAACTCCTGATAACTCGATCCTGGCTTAACTTGTCACAACCATGTAAGTCAACATGCTATCAATATCCTGGCCGATATTTATGTAATTATACTTATGTCTATCTCGCCACTCCGGATAACTCACCACAAAGCCCTTTTCTCTTGGAGTGATAAGTTATTAGGAGTTTACTGTAAATCCCGAGAAGAGCTTTGAGAAATCCTCCCATTGTGAAAGGTGCTGTATCAAATGCAATGATTATTATTGTTTCTTTTGAACTTCACTAAAATGGTAAAAACATCACAAACATATTAGGAGAAATTCAACCTAAATAAATTCAAATTTATTCAATTTTAACTTTGAAGTTGAATTTCTGCAAAAAAAACCTTACACAAATATGCCTTTAAAATTAAGTTTGCCAAATTTGGGTGCTCTAAATTATGTATTTATTTATGTATTTATACTTAAATAGAGTAAATCTAGACCAAGGTGGAATTTGGCCCAAATATTTTGAAGATGCATAGCTAATTTTACTCAATATGATTTAAAGCAATGAGCTTCATTGTTTTGTTCAGCCTGACTTTTGGAATCCATTTGTTCCCAAGGCTGATTAGTTACAGGGTTAAATTGCTTACTTAGTCTCACACAAGTTTATAGTAATAATAATCCTTGCATTTGATATAGCACCATATCATGTCATTGAGCCATCTCAAAGCACTTCACAGGATATATTGTAAAGTAGATTGATTGTGTATTTTGTAGGTGAATGCAGCAGCCAATTTGCCCATCGCAATGTCCCCAAAACAGCCATGAATTGAATCAACAATTTTATTTGGGGGATTTGTTGGCCAGGACACTGGGAGAAACTTCTCTTTTTGAATAGCTCCATGGGATCTTTAACATTCACCTGAACAGGCAGACGGGACCTTAACATCTCATCCGAAGGATGGCATCTCCGACAACGCAACACCCATCCAGCACTGCATTGGAGTGTCAGATTAGACTATGTGATTCCAAGTCCTGATACGCGTACTATAGAACAGAATGCGAGTAATCATTGGACTGTGCTTGCCAATCTGCTCCTAAAACTCCCTGGGAAGCAGGGTACACTTATCAAGGGAGATAGCGTGCACTCTTCTGAAAACACAGGGAAATTTCCGTGAGTGGGTGTCATACATACATGGAACTCTTATTCTGGTTTGGATACTCTTAATGATAATAATTGGTGATTTGTTATAGCGCCTTATCATGTCTTCTAGACGTTCCAAAGTGCTTCACAAAATATACTGTAAAGTGAATTGACTGTATATGTTGTGGGCGAAATGTGGCAACTGCACAACAGTTCTTCATAAACATTGTTGATCGAGTGACTATATATTTTTTAAGGGGTTATTACACCCCGGAAAAGTGATCCACCAATCGACTAATAACCGGGTTTTTACTTACTGCTAGGTAAACAGAGGCATGTAGATACTTGCCCAACGTTTCGCCCTTCCTGGGAATCGAACACAGGTCACCTTCTTTGCGAGGCAAGTTGTCTAACCACTAAGCTACAGGATTTAAGCATGGTAATAGTTTTCCACATGTGTCAGACACACGCCTACCCAAAAAGATTATCATAATGACTTGACACAAGTGATTCAATGTCATATTCCCAAAGCAAAAAAAGTTCATCAAACACATTTAAAGTTTTATTTAGATGGTAGCTAAAAGCTTCCTCGAGGCTGAGTGACTTCACTAAAGGACAAATTTATATTTTCTCCCCTTCCTCATCCAAAGGACACATTGACCCCTCTCCGTCTAAGCTGGAGAACAAGTGATCAAGTTCAGCCACGTCATTCTAATGGGCTACTGTGAATAAATATAATAATAATCTTTGATATTGCTAATTGATATCGTATCATCAATATGTCTCAAAGCGCTTCACCAGATTTACTGTAAAGTGTATTGACTGTGTATTGTTTAGTCAATTTGCACATAACAATGTCCCACAAACAGTCTTGAAACAGATGATCAAGTTTATCAGGTGGATTGTTGGTCAGGAAACCGAGAGCAACTCCCTTCTCTTTTGAAGTAGTGCCACAGACCTTTAACTTTAACAACAATAACTTCTATTTATATAGTGCCCTTCATGTGGGATAGCATTTTCGAGTACCTAACATCCACACAGTCAGCCGGGACTTGGGTTTAACATCTCATCCAAAGGACAAAAACTCCAACATTGCAGCACCCAGTACTGCATTGGAATGTCAGCCCATTCGAGGAGCTTAAATCCTGACTTGGGATCTTCTGACTCAAAGGCGAGGGTGCTTCCAATTGAGCCAGGCTGACTGGCTCTGGCAAAACATGTTCAAGTAAAGCTCAGAGACAACTCTGCTGGTGATTTTCCCACTCTGCCTCAGGTGAAAGCCTGGATTTTGTCCATGCCAAAATATGCTGTAGCGCTACACACAGATTGTGGTCCCTTTCTTTTTTATTATTATGTGGATTCCCAACAGCAAACACAGAGGGGAAGAATAAACTGGCTTTAAAGTAGGGCAGAGAAAACCTGTTGGTTAAAATCTGATGCAAATGGAACACATTGCTCCAAAGTAGGCTGCAGTAAACGTAGCGTACATTGTGTCATAACACAGACTCCAGCTTGAAAGTTTTAATTGAACTAAAGATACAGAGGAACAATTTTCTGTTTAACTTGCTGAATATACATTTTAGAAGTTCAAGTTAGCACTAAATATTTGATGGTTCAGATTGAAATTAATGTTCAAAACGATATAATTTTATTCCACCTCAGTTTCCATCCTTGCAGCCTCTTTCAGTCGTATAACTAGATTTAGGTCATCGCTGCCCTGTGGGCTTGTGTTCATTAGTATTGGATTCAGAAAGCAGAACTCATTTTGTTTAAGATCCAAAGCAGTCTTCCAAGAAAGGATACTTTCATCTTAGCTCCTGATTTGAAGTCAGGTCTATTGAAATACAAGTTCAAGGTCATGGAACAGAACACCAACTGGCTCTCAAAATAAAAAAAATCAGTATTGTGCTTCCCAATGGTTCAAAATCCATGATCCATTATGAAATTCAATCAAAAAATCTCAGATCTCTAGTATTAATAATTGAATCTCAACCTGGGCAACAATGGAGGCAGTACTATTAGCCTTTATGTTTTTGGCTAAGGAGAGTAACATATCAGCCACGGTTCCTTCTGCTGATTACATTTGCAACCCTCCTGATCTGGGTCTTTAGAAGTTCACAAGAGAAACATAGTGAAGCAGACCCTTTTGATCACATCTTTCTTGAATATCCACCCTGAATTATAGAATCCAACTGTTTCTTAAATTGTTTTCAACCACCCTGCCATTCAAGCAGTAATCGCTGTCTCTGTAAAGAAATATATTCCTGGTATCTGCTCTGAAATTGCCAACAACAACAATAACAAATTAGATTTATATACTACCTTTCACATCAGGAGGACATTCCCAAGGTACTGCACAGTCAGGGGCTGGATTCGAGAGGAGTGGAGTTTGGGGTGGAAAGATGATCAAAGGCATGATCAAAGAGGAAGGTCTTGAAATGGATCTCGAAGAAGGGAATTGGTGAAGGACTCCACGATGGAATTCCAGAGGGTGGGGGCAGAAAGGCTGAATGCCCGACTGCTGATAGTGGGGTGGGTAGGGAGAGTGATGTGAAGTAGGCCAGTGCCTGCTGATGGAGGGAGCAGGTAGGTTGGTAAGGTTTTAGCAGGTCACAGAGTTAGGGTAGGGCAAGACTGTGGAGGGCTTTAAAAGTGAAGATGAGGATCCTGAACTTGATCCTCTGGGGGAGGGAGAGCCAGTGGAGCTAGGTGAGGATGGGGTTATTAGGCTCATGGAGCTTGGAGCAGGAGAGGGTACGAGTTGCAGAGTTCTGACTAATCTGCATCTTGTGGAGGGAAGAGTTGGGAAGTGAGGTGATCAGAGAGTTGGCAAGGTCAAGAGCAATGAAAGCATGCATTAGGGTCTCAGTGCCCTGAGGTGAGAGGTAATGGTGGAGGTTGCAGAAGTGTGGGAGGCTGAGTGGGTTAAGACAAAGATGCCCTTCACAACATTGAACCTATGCCCTCCTTTTATCCTGCGGTGTTGGTATATATGAAAATATTTTTCTGGATATACGTTCTCAATCTCATTTAAGATTTTATGTAGCTACAATATACGATCCCCATCTAAGCATCTCTTTTCAAGACAGAAGAACCTTAGATAAACTAACTAATCATTCCTCGTTGCTTGTTTTTCTAACACTGGAGATCATCCTCATTGTTCCCTCCTCCACTCTGTCTAGGGCCTTGGCTTTCGCTTTTATGTCGCAGCAACCAGAACTACATTCAGTATTCCAGGTGTGACCTGACCAGAGTATTGTATAGCTTGAGCAAAATGTGGATCAGAACAATTTGGCAATATAGTTCAGCATCCTGTTTGTTATGTTTATTGCTGCCTCACACTGTTTTTACATAGTGAATGATGAGTCGACAGATACTGCCAGACCTCTTTCAACATTCCCCCCTTGGCAACTTCTATCTGATCCATGGAGTACATAACGTCTCCATTATTATTTCTTATATGCTGTACCCTGAATATATCTGCATTAATTATCCTTTGCTAGTGAGTAACGGCAGTTTGAGGCATGACAAAGACACACACAGTCTGGGCTCACACATTTGGGTAAGGTACCAGGGGAGTCTTTGGAAAATCTGAAAATAGAAAAAACATAAATATCTTTAAAAATCAATATAACTGAACATTTAACAGCAATAATTGACATCCAGTCTTATTTAATCAGCACAAACCCATTCATACAATGTTATCTTATTGCTGAAAGTGATGTAAAGAGTTGATCTGTAAGCTGTATATCAGAGACCACGGAGAGTAGATCAAATGTAATTTAAAAGGCAATAAAATGATGAAAATAACAAAATGAGTATCTTGATCGCTCTTTATTAAAGTGCTAATTGCGGTGTCATTCACTATTCAAAACCTATTCCTCCGTCAAGACAACTTAATTAGCCCTACAGTATGGCACCTGGAAATTCATTGTCTGCTTCAAGACTTTAACAAGAAGAGTTCACACCCTTGTACTAGCTTGTCAGTGTCACTTCATAATTAGTTTCCTAAATAATTTGTTTGAAGGGTTTAGCTGCCTAACTTCCCATTTTAGTGCAACCAATGCAAATAATTCATATGAAAGTAAACCCAGTTCATATTCATCAAGCTATCGGACTTTGTTCTTTTTCTCTCCTTAATTAAGTAGTTTGTTCTACAAGCACTGGAGTTCAAAAAGGTGATTAGAATATTGATATGTTGCCTCAGGTAGCTGGATTGAATCCAGCCCAACCTGATAGGATGAAAGTCTCCTCTATTTGTCTGTTACGAGGGACATAAGTAAAATAATTTAGACAGCCAAGCTGAGGGAAAAGGACACAGGTAAAGTTAGCATCACATAACACATTTATATTACAAGAAAAAGAGATTAATCTACAATAAAATGAGTTATATTTTTATTTTATTTATTTATTTTATTTTATTTATTGTGAAGTGTAGTGACTGTACTTGCAGGCGAACACTTTATAATTTTCATAGACAGAATGACCACTATTGTTACTTAGTTGGGTAGAATGTGTCTTGCAGACAGTGAACTGTTTCTACTACAGGATGTATTGTACAGGTAAATTCACAAACAGTCATGAAGGGAATGAACAATTTTATTGGGGGATTGGCTAGGACACCAGAAGAAACTCCCTTATCTTTCTCAAGTAGTGCCATAGGATTTTTAATGTTGACCTGCACAGACAGACAGGACTTGGGTTTAATGTCTTATCCAACGTATCTCCAAAAATGCAGCACTCCCAGCACTACATTGGAGTATCAGCTTAGACAATGTGAGTTCAAGTCCCGATGTACTATATTAGAGGGAGGAGCAGGCTGTGTGGAAGGGGATATTGGGGAGTGGGGGGGAGAGAGCATTGATTATAAGGTGAGTGAATTTTAACACCAGCAATCAATACTGTTTTGATTACATTTTTTATTACAAATTTCAAACCATTTCATTCTTTGCACTGGAGCTAATTAATATAGTGAGCAGGTCGAGTAAGGACTCAAGTTATACCCATGATATTTTTGTAATGATAAATAATCCTTGGATTTACTACAGTGTCTTAACCCATCATCAAAACATTTTGCCCACGAAATATACAGGCAATCCACTTTACAATGTATTCTGTGAAAGGCTTTGAGATGTTTCAACAATGTGATCAGGCACTGTAACAAATTAAAGGATTATTACTATTATCAAAATGTCCTTAAAGCAATTCACAGGATTTTTCTGTAAACTTCAGTGACTAGGCAAATGTAGCAGCCAATTTGCACACAGCAATGCCCCACAGGCAGCCATGAAGTGAATGACCTGGAAGATTGTTCGCCAGGACACAGAGAAACTCTCGGGACATGTTTAACATCTTATCCGAAGAACGATACTTCTAACGATGCCTAGTGTCAGCCTAGACTAGTAACTCAATGTTTTACGTGAACTGTGTGCCTGCATTAAATATAAGAAAAGTTCATTTAATTCCTTTGAGTAACTGATCTGAAAATAAACTACTATTCTGATAAACTGTAGACATCCCATATAATGTTCATGTTTTTTGGAACAAAAACTCCCTTACCAGTTACATAGAAAGTAAAAATCTACCTATGAAAAAGGCAATAATTGTACCAAGTCTGTAAGCAGGAAGACAACCTAGTTGTATTGTGACTCACAGAGCCTGTGCAGAATCTCGGCATTTATTTAATGCTACACTCTCCTTTAAATCTTTCTTTTGGCTCTAACCAAATCAGCCTTCCTCCATTGCTGGGCCCTACTGCTACCTCAACCCCCAACCCAACTTGGCCTCATGCAGCTGAATCCCTCATAAGAGCATAATAGCAAAGGAATAGCAATGGGTTATTGAACTCTGCTATCCACATGCTGTGTCCCACATTGGTTGCACAAGCCTATGTTCACCCATTTGTTCCCGGCTCTACCAGGTCTCTATTCCCCTCACTCAGTGAAGTGACTTTACCATACCTTTGAATGCCTCCATGGTCTTTCTCCTCCCTACCTCTGTACATGAGAAACACTTTCCAAGTGCAAATTGTTACTGTTGATTTATAGTGCTAGTGGTCTAACAAATTTAAAATATCAGAGAATGGCAGAGCAACTTAACGTGATGTAATCCTCTTGTGAGCCGTGGAAAAGTGGAGCTTTTAGTTCATTGGCTATAAACATTTATTGCTGTGTTAAAATCATGTTGCAATTTACAAAGTGCCAATAGCATTGCTAAAAGCATCCTAACTGTCCAGAGTGCTATTATTCAATCAAAAGTGAGTGAATGGTAAAATTACAGGCAACATGAAAAAAGCCCCATTTTGCTTATTTAACGCTGAAGTGTCAAGAACTGCTTTAGAAGATATGTGTTACAGGTTCTGTGTCAATAGATATAAATCAGTGTTTGTTCATCTTGTTTCTAAGTTTTTCTCTGAACTCATTATGTACTGCATATGTATTCATATACCACTTCAGTCACTTCAATATGACCTGAGTTTAATGATACCAAATACAGATGATGTAATGGTGATTGAATGACACTGTGACAGTGATCAATGCAAGACATAATGGATATTATAAAATGTTTAATCAAAGCTGAATGGGACAGAAAATGAACACATTTATTTATGTAGTAATCCCAGAGGGAGGTTGTTGACAGAAAGTCGTTGTCCAGAAATGCTTTATTTTCAAGAATGATGAACCTAATTCTTCATTTAATGAAGATAAATCTAATTGTGCTTGATGGATGCCTTCATAACAAATGAGTTGGCCTGACTCTGAGAAGACAATTGAAGACACAGTTAATGAGACACAAAAGTTTGGTTCAAAGGCATAAGATTACTTTGCACCTTGGTTCAAAAGATGCTTTAACTAAAGTTAATTGGATGAACTAAGTGCAAGAAATTTCATTATGCATTGAATGATACAGAGTGGAAATAGGGAGTTTGGTCCAAATAGTTAAATCAGTCAAGAATTTCCCCTTATCATTAACAGACATTGAACAGGTGTAGTGTTTTTTGTGGTATTAAAATCATAACAGAAATTACAAAGTGGCAATAACACTATTAGAAATATCTTAACTGTCTAGAGTGCTATATTTCAATTGAGAATGAGCGGATATAAAATTATTGACAATTTTATATTTCTTTTCTGGTTGAATTTGATGACATTTGGGTAACATTTGTGACATTCTTTAACATGCTTCTTAACTAACACCAGCCTTCACTATCGCCACAGTTCTCTGTCGGAACAACCTGACTAACCACTGGTAGTTGAATCCTGTTCCTTCTTCTCCTTGCCCCCTCCCCCACCTCGAGTCTCCAATTTTCAAACTAATCGGTCGCCATCTTCAATCTTGAATATTTCATCTTTGAATGTCAAACATCTTTATTTTTTGCCTTTAGAAAATGAGGCAAGTATTATTTATTGTTTCAATGCTCATTCACTTTTTTTAGGTGTGGAGTGAAAAACAAGCTAAAAAAAGCTGCAGTTGTAGATAAAGTACATAACGTTATATTGACTGATTTTTATTTTATTGCTGAGCAAGGTTTGGCCTGCTCATCCCCATTAACTGAATTAGACTGAATACATTCCACTAGGGGATGAGGGTTATCCCTGCAGAAAAGCCCCAATCTCCCCAAACTCTTCTAGGCCCCACATTGTGGAAGGACAAAGCGGACTTGAACCATGTCTTCACGACCACATGAGCAAGTCAGGTAACCAGATCACCTCTCTGGCTGGCTGGGGGGCAAGCCTGGCCTCAGCCTAGTGACCAATTGCTCAAGTGAGCTCTGCATTCCAGTATCTCTGCTTCCTCTTTGCATTACATAGGGTGGTATGGAAACCAGCCATTCAGCTCAACTAGTCCGTGCCAGTGTTTATTACTCCACACAAGCCCCTTCCCCTCCTACTCCCCTCTAATTCCCTTTAAGTGGAACAAATCCATAGTGACAACCAATCAATTTATTTTTAGTGTATAAGGTAATCAATGAATATGTTCAATGTCATATATGGTTCCACATTTATCCCTTGTGTGAGGTGTATTTCTCCTGGGTGGATGTGTGCCTGCCCTACGGTCCTCCCTAGTGAAACAAGTAACACTGATGGATGGCTGTATAGCTAAACACAAGCATGCAGGTGATACAAATGACTACTATTTGTATATACTTGCAACTTTGATCTACCTACATCAGCGCCAGTTCTAGAGATCTTTAATGCTGGAGCTGATGTAGACTCAGTATGTGGGCACATGAAAGCAAAGTCAAAGCATCCTGCCTGGCCCACCATTGGTGGTCGGAACTTCAGCCTTTCTGCTGCCACCATCTAGAACTAACAACAATCCCTTGTATCTCCCCCTTCCTTGCCTCCTTCAAGGCCCATCTCAAGACCTTCCTCTTTGACCCTGCCTTCGGTCATCCTCCCACTTCCATCCCCCTTGGCCTCCACCCCTCTCAATTCCAACTCCCAGCTTGGGTGAAAACCCTTGACTGTTCAGAGCCTTTGGGACATCCTCTCGACATGAAATATGCTATATCAATGCAATTTGTTGTTGTAGAGTAAATTTGTCCCCAAAAGTAAATGTGCCATATTGTGTAGTGCTGAGCAAACCAGAAGTTTCAATGTTTGATCATTAATCTATTAGGAGTTGTGGATCTTTGATGGGGATGGGCAGTAGTAGCAGAGTAGTGTTCATTTGGTGTCTATAATCCAGCCAAAGAGATAGTTAGTTCTTCAGGTAGAATTTGAAGATAGAGAGAAAAGTGGTGAAATCGAGTAATTTCAATAGAGAGTTTGAGCAGCTGGGAGAGATTTCACAAATGCATATAGGAACCTCTGTCCTTTAATTTAGGCAGCCTTCCACTGTACGGCGTGTCTTGGGTCAGGTGGAGACAGAATGAGGTCAGGTTTTCTTTACCTGTTTTAATCTCTTTCTGATTTTAGGCAGCAATAGTTTGTGTATGTTTTGCCTTTATTTTCACCTTTACTTTTACATTTATTTAACTGTAGGATTATCTGGACCCTCATTTAAAATAATAAAAATGATTTTTATTGTAAACATTCAATGTGTAAAGCATAAAAAACTATGTAAACTAACAATAATTCTAAAAATATGCATGTTGTCAAAAACTAGGGGACATAGAATAATTGTTTGTGCATTGGCAATTTTACATTATTGTGATTTGGACAATTGGGATCAATGCTTTTTATGCTAATTTTACAAATGAACAATATCATTGTGGGTGTGTGTTTTGAGGGGGGGAGGGATTATGCCAGTTTTATAGGTGACATATAAGTGGGGTGGGATGTACCTGTTTTACCAGTGAACAATGTCAGTAATGGCAGAAAGGGCCTGAAAGTGGTGTGGGACATTCACTAACACTGAGGCATGCCTTTCCTATCTGAAACATTACATTGTCAACCTGCTGGCTGTGACTTGTATTATAGCATTATCTTTTTTAAGCATCAAGGGCATCTACTTTGTTTTCAGCCTGGCTCAGTCGGTACCACTCTCCACTCTGCGTCAGAAGGTTGTGCGTTGATTACATTAGCACTTGGAACTCATCTGTTCCAGGATGAGGGAAGCACTGCATTTTTGGATGTGCCGTCCTTCAGATGAGACATTAAACCGAGGCCCCATCTGCCTGTTCAGGTGGATGTTAAAGATCCCATGTCACTATTCAAAAAGGGAGTTTCACCTGGTGTCCAAGCCAATAATCCCTCAAACAAATTGGTCGCTCACTCCATGGCTGTTTGTGGGAAATTGCCATGTTCACCTACAAAATACACACACGTCGAATGTCTTGAAATGTCTTGACCGGATGATAAGGCGCTATATAAACTGCAACGATGACTATAAAATACAATATAGTAGTAATGCTTTACTGCATTTTACTTAGCTAAAGAGAGATTTGTACCTTGATAGAAAAAGCAGATTGCATAGTGCCCAAACTCTGCTCATAATATGGGAATAAATATTCAAGAAAAATTAAGGGGTCTTTCATAGGTGAGAATTTTGAAGCTAATAACAGGTCTTTCTGCATAGATATGTGGAATACTGGAATCTTTACATTGCTGCTTTACAGGATAACAATTTAGCTAAATCAGGAAGTAAAGTATTTGTTTTACCCAGATGGTAATTAAAAACTAGAAAAGGATGATCAAAAAGGACTAATTTGAGAAACAGCTTGATGCTGTAATTGGAAAAAAAAATGGTATATGTTCCAGAAGGGATGGGATGAAATAGGCTGAAACACCTTCGTATCTATACCTTTCTAATGGTCATGTGATTTTTCATCGGTAACATTTCATCCTGAAGAAAAGGAAGTTTTTAATGTAGCCACAAAATCATAGTATGAAAGAATAATTTGTCCTATACAAGCAGCCATTATTATCTATGCTAGGAAAGCTCTGTGCAAATAATTGATCCAACAACAGTAACAATTTTATAGTTACACTGTGCCTTTCATTCAGGAGGACGTCTCAAAGCACTTCAGAAAACTAACTTGGAGCCCAAGCTAGACCTCCATCCAAATGCACAATGAGCTACAAAGGACCCCAGGAAGTATTTATTTTCACAGAGATTAGTTAATGAATGGAATAAGTTACTGATGAGGATGGATGCTGGATTCAATTGCACAACAGTTTGATGCTGTGATGTAGAATATTTTGTAACAACGAGATCAGATGGACCATAAAGTCTTCTTCCTCTGAATTATCTTGTGAAGTGACAGTATGGGTCCCCTAAATAAAGCTTACTATTACTCTGATATGTAAATTCTAACACTCTAATACCACCTTACCATCTCCCAATACAATACAGTGCACTGTACATTCATTTAGCATCTTTTACATTGGGAGGATGTTCAAAATGTTTGATACCGCTGGCTGGGCACTCAAGCTGAGGATAAATGGGGATAGAGGCTGGGGAGGGGTAAAATGACCGAAAACACCATCAAAGAGGTCCATCTTGAGATGTACCTTCCTGATTTTAATGTGTCCACTTCCTTCGTTGATACATGTTTGTTGTAGCAATATGCGGGTGAAAATTGTGGATTGTGGCAGTTTCTTAACCTATTCCTTCTGTTAATTAGCACAATAAATGGATTAAGAAATGTCCACAAATTCTATCCTATATTCACATTTTTGATTTTTGTTGATTGATTCAGAATTCCATTGCCTCTTTTGCTATATTGCTGAGCCTCTACATACTGCAGGAAATGTTTTTCATTACTATTAGCCTAGCTTGTAGCCCTTTTGTACTTAAATGTGAATGAATTGAAGAGGCCCATTTTGTACCAGTCAGACTCAGCTAAGAAACAGACATAAATAATAATAATAATAATCCTTGCATTTGATATAGCGCTTTTCACATCTTCTCGTTATCTCAAAGCGCTTCACATAATATGCTGTAAAGTGAATTGACCGTATATTGTGGGTGAAACGCGGCAGCCAATTGCACACAGCAGTGTCCCGCAAACAGTTGTGGATTGAAAATGGCCAATTTATAATTGTTTTGCTTTGGAGGGATTATTATTAGGCGTGTGGAGTAAGGAAACTTGCCCAAGGTTTTGCCCTGCCTGGAATTGAACCCAGGTGTCTCGCTTGCAAGGCAAGTGCTTTAACCACTGAGCTACAGGACTCCACGGTCATTTGGACCGTCCTTGCTGAGGTTGTTTTTGGGCATGGCTGAAAATAAAAATTCCTTACCCAACGTCCTTCAACTCTTGCATTCACTGGAGACCAAAAATGAGAGAGTGAATGGATTTAGGACATTCATAATAAAGTAGACAGGGTAAACGAAACATAACAGACCTCAGATGTAATATGCAGGAAAGTTAATAGTTTTACAAGATGAATTGTCATGGAACTAATGTTCATTGAGGACACATGCGCAGGTAGCTTGTTCTAACCCCAGAGAAAGCCTTCACTTTAGAAGGTATGGTAAAACCATACCTTTATCCCGACACTTCAGTAATATCTATGTGTAATCACAAGATTTAAGAAGGATGTTAATACAATGTAAGTAAAGCATTTTTTTAAACATTTTAGTGAAATAGATGTACTTGTCAACACAGATATGGGGAAGCTTTATTCATATTTTATATGTGAAATTTCCAAACAATTACCAAAAAAATGTTGATTATATACAGCATTTCAATTCATCTGGGAAAATCTGAAAAAAAACTATTGTGTTGCAAGAAATAGGACCAACTATAACCATGATATATGGAACTGGCTGATTAAGAGGACATAAATAATTTGAGAACAAATGTAAAAGTAAAACTTTTACCTCCAGGCACCATTGAAGATGCCAGGTACTTTGAATATTTATCAGAATAATACCCCTTTTGGGGTGGCTATCAAAGTTAACCATTGCATTCCTAATTTCCTTAGAAGTGTATTTGTATGATTATTGACCCTATTACTGACCCCATTAGTGGAGTCCTGTAGCTCAGTGGTTAGAACACTTGCCTCGCAAGCGAGAGACTTGGGTTCGATTCCGGCAGGGCAAAACCTTGGGCAAGTTTTCTTACTCCACACGCCTGATAATAATCCCTCAAGAAAAAAAAACAATAATAAATTGGTCATTTCAATCCACAACTGTTTGTGGGAAACTGCTGTGCGCAATTGACTGCCGTGTTTCACCCACAAATATACAGTCAATTCACTTTACAGTATAATCTGTGAAGGGCTTTGAGACGTCTAGAAGACGCGAAAAGCGCTATATCAAATGCAAGGATTATTATTATGTCTAACAACATTTCAGTTGAACTAAGTTTGTGCCTTCAAAGCAAGCATCCTTCAAAGCAAGCATCATATCGGAAACCACAAAATCATATTATAATAACTCACAGTATACAATATTTATGTTACATAAATAATGAATCAGTACTAAAAGGATACAATAATGATAATCCTTACATTTGGTATAGGATTTTTCATGTCAGCAGGACCTCCCAAAACATTTCACAGGATATACTGTAAAGTGTAGTAAATGTGTATTTTGTGGGGGAACAAGGCAGCCAATTTGTGCATAGCATTTGTGCATTCGTGCATAATGTCCCACAGACAGTCACAAACTGAATGATCAGTTTTATTTGGGGATATTGGCTAGGATATTGGAAGAAACTCCCATCACTTTACAAATAGCGCCATGGGGATATTTAACATCCACCTGAACAGGCGAATGGAGCCTTGATTTAACGTCTCATCCAAAGTCCCGACATAGGACTTGAACTCACAACTTTCAGATATAGAGGCGAGAATGCTACCAACTGAGCCAGGCTGGCACAAAAGTATATCAGGATTGTTACTTGGAAGATTTTTATTTGGTCGGTTCTACCACATGTATAAACCCTTTACCATGCTAAGAGTATCCAATCAGACAGATGTATGCCATCTACACAAACAGGGTTAACATTAATATTAAAGTGACTGATGGGATATCTTCCAGACATGAAAAGCAATATATAAAGGGGATTTTTGTTGTTGTTGATTGAAAAGATAAATATGACAGCAAACATTTTTTAAAACACTATTACTGTGAGGAGAAAGCCTGATAGCAGCAGTCTCTGCCCCTCCCTGGCCAGAGATTATGCAAACTACTTTCCTACATTTACAAACTTGTTGGAATAACTTGCACTGTGCAGATCTCACTCTAAGCAAACAAGCGTACAGGACCAAAAAAGACATGTGTGGTTCACCTGGCACAAGTGAACACTAAATAAATAATTCTGTGCTCCTCTATCTTTCATGCCCTTTGGTTGATTTACTTGTCTTCAATTGATTTATTTGCCAACTAGTTATCTAATTCCCTCTTGACTTTGCTGACAAAATCTGCCTCCACTGAACTCCTTGAAATGTCACATGAGTCTTTGGAAGTCAAGATAAACTAAATCAAATGGTTCTCTACTCTTAATTTCATACATCACTTCCGGTTGGTCAAGCAATATCTACCTCTTCTGAAGCCACGTGTGTATTTAGTTTGTTTTCGTACAGGTAGTCTTTCATTTTACTTCTAATAATTATTCCAATTATTGAGGTCAGGCTAATAGTTCTGTCCATGAATGGTTCAGATCCTACCTCTCACACTATCTCCAATTCATCTCCACAAATGGTTTCTCCTCTAGCCCCCGCACCGTCTCATGTGGAGTTCCCCAGGGCTCTGTCCTTGGTGCTCTCCTTTTCAATATCTATATGCTCCCTCTTGATGATATAATCCGCACTCAGGGGGCCAACTCTACCTCTCTGCCTCCACACTCGACTCCAGGACCACTGCTGTCCTGACAGAATGTGTGTCAGACATCAAGTCCTGGATGAGAGCCAACTTTCTACAGTTGAATGTCAACAAGACCGAGGCTCTCCTGATTGGCTCCCGTCAGCACCTCCACACCTCAGGGACTGACAGAATCACCATCCAGGTTACACACTCCACCTTGGCATCTTGTTTGACCCTCAACTATCCTTTCTACCCCACATCCATGCCAAGTCTCGCTATGCCTTCCCCCACCTCCGCAACATCACCTGGTTCTGTCATTGTCTCACACCACAGGCCGCTGAGACCCTCATACATGCATTCATAACATCCAGGCTCGACTATGCAAATTACCTGCTTGTCGGCCTCCCCACTCCTCCCTCCACAGGCTGCAGATCATCCAGAACTCTTCAGCCTGTGTCCTCTCCCACACCAGGCTCCACGACCCCATCACCCCCATCTTCGCCAGACTCCACTGGCTTCCCATCTCACAGAGAATACAGTTCAAGATCCTGGTCCTCACCTTCAAAGCCCTCCATGGCTTTGCTTGCCCCTACATCTGGGACCTCTTAACCCCCTATCAACCTGCCTGCTCCCTCCTCTAAGTGGGCTCTGGCCTGCTTTACATTCCCCACCTAGCCCGCCCAACCATTGGTGGGTGGGCCTTCTGCCACTCTGCCCCCACCCTCTGGAACTCCATCCTGCAGTGCCAACACCTCACCTCCTCCCTTGCCTCCTTGAAGACCCGTCTCAAGAACCTTCTCTTCAACCGTGTCTTCGGTCACCCTTCTTCCCCACCTGTCTCCACCCTCCCCGATCCTGACCTCCAGGCCCGGTCCGAAAAACTAACTATCAAATGCATTTGGACATCCTCCCGATGTGAAAGCCGCTATACAAATGTAATTTTGTTGTTGTTGTTGTTATAGGTCATCACTATTGTCGTGGAGTACTTGGGTACACCTGATTCATGAACCAGACAACAGAGTCCGCATAAAGGTTTAAATCAATTCCAATATTCTATTGCCAGGCACATTATGTTGGAGCCAGCTCTGCTCCAAGCAGTCACTACTTATTCCACCCCCTCCCTAAAGCCCCAAGAACAATAGTAAATGCCCCAGGTAACAGTCATGAAGCAAATGATCAATTTATCTGGAGAATTATTGTCCAAGAGACCAGCCTTTCTTGTTTTAAGTAGAGTCATGGGATCTTTACACGTGATTCACACAATTGAAAAATTTGACCCCATGCTCAGGAAGGTATTAATGTCCCTCATGTTTGCATTACCTACTGACACTGAAGTGTATAGATGCACACACAAAGACTGGCCATTTGGATACGCTACTGATGAATGTCATTGGTGAATGTTCAGAAGATGGGGAGAAAATTAGAGTGGGAAAACATAGAAACATTGTCTGACAATTATTTATATTAACAACAACATGTGCTGTTCACATGGAATAGCGTTTCAGAGTGCTTAATAAAAGTTAATAATAATAGTTTTTAAAATGATCTTTAATAGAAGCTTCATAAAATGGTGTCAATAAAAATTCATCCTAAGGTGAAAAAGGTTTAGTATATTAAATTATTATCTACACTAAAGTTTGTATGCCCAAGACCACTGGCTTCACTGGCTCCTTACCTCTTAGGAGATTGATTTCAAGATACTCATTTTTGTGAATGAGGAATTATTAATCCAAATAAATCTTATTGTTTTCCATTTTTCTCATGCCATTACATTAAAATACAAAACTAACAATATAACCTATTCGAAATACTGAATGACCTTATCTTGCCTTGGGTATACTGCTGGAAGTGAAGTGAAATCAATTTAGCTGTTCAGTGATGTATAGCGTGAAGCTTGAATAATATGTCCAGCTGCTCCTTTGTATTTACCAGGGGGCTCTTAAAAACCTCATACCTGACATAGTGTGTTATTTTTAAATATGTATCAAATTGGTGTTTGCACAAACTTTTGAGGAACCTTTTGGAAGCAGAACCAGAACCAATTGGCACCTTTGTGTTTATCCGATTTTTGATGAGATTTAAATTAAAGCACTATCTGCCTGTTCAGGTAGACATGAAAGATCCTGTTGCACTATTCGAAAATAGAAGGAAGTTTCTTCTGCTGTCCTGGCTAACAATACCCCAAATAAAATTGATCATTCACTTCATGGCTGTTTGTGGGACACTGCTGTGTGCAAATTAGCTGCTGTGTTTACCCCAAAAATATGCGGTCACACCACTTTACAGTATATCCTATAAAACACTTTGGGACATCCTCCCAGCGTGAAAGGCTCTATATCAAATGCAAAGAATATTATTGTGAATTAAAGCTGAGGCCGCTTCCTTAAGTGTCTGCATAGTGGGGGTTCAGCATGATTTGTTTCTGATTTGCACTGCCCAACCCAGATTTATACTGCAAATATCAGATGCTCACAGCAACTAGCATTATATAGGCCCTGCACATGCGATCGTGTCTCAGAGCATTTCACAAAGATGAGTTCAGATACTGAGCAAGGGAGAAGCATAAGATAACATACTGCATTTATCATTTGCTATGAAATTCTTTGTAACCTTAACCAATTAGCCCTACTCTGATTCTGTATGAAACTGATGCATTACTTCTCACATGCGTGTTAACTGTAATAAAGAGAACACATTCTTCTACACTTTACAAGATGCTAAGAGGTTTATATTAGAGTCGAGACTGAGGATCTCATCCATAGAGTGTTGAACGTACATTATCTATTAAAGTGGAGGAAATGCAGTCTGTTGACGTTAGCCATTGGGATTGGCATTACATGCTGCTTGGTGGGAAATGAGTTGAAATAAAAAGACAATAGGTTTTCTTGAGAACAATTGTGTTTAAATTCATACTAGATTCCATGGGAATGCAGAATCTATCGACATTAGATTATATATATTTTTTGAATACCCTTTAGTTGCTTCTGAGCTCTATAAGAACCCTTTATATTGCATAAACAAAGCAAGCTGTAATGCATAAACGCTTCACAATAAGATTGCTTATCCTTACAGTTTCCATTTCTTTCACGTGAGAGAGCAAAACCATTAAGGGCACTGGGCAAGGCTAATGACATCAGAAGATTAATCAATAGAATTCTCAGTGTTGTAACATAAAAGTGTTGTTTTAATTATATTTTATTTAATACCTTTTATTGTTCAAATAATATATTGACTCTGCTTTTTTTCCAAACAGACAAAGAAAGTATTTTAGCGTAAGAACTTCAATTTGGTGGAAAGGGCTCTATATTTTTGTACTGACAGGAGCTGTTCTGGTTGCATTAGTATTTAATTATTTTCAGATAGCAGACATGATACTTTCTGGGAAGGTAGTTGCATTTTGTAGTCAGCACCCATCAATCTTTTTTTATTCATTTTGCTCTTTTTACCATCCCTCCCATATTGGATTTCAATTTGTTCGCTTACTTAGCCAATCTTTGTCTGTCTCAGTTTCTCAACCACCCTCTACCTTTAATCATTTCACACATGGGTTCCCATACTTTCTTAAGCGTGGACACCTACTATAATCCCTGGATTCGAACAAGCTGTCTTTTCCATCTTCGCATCATTTATTAAGGTGAGAGGAACTCTAATTATCTTTCAAAGATTCTCAGTGAATAATGCACAGATTTAGCAAATTCTTGAAATACTTGATTGACTCTATCAAAGTTTCCTTGCCATGAGAAGCCTTTCAGAAATTCTGAAAGGGTCACTTCTTAAGAAACAAGCTTGGGTTTGTGACATTGAGCATCTGACAAAAGAAAGTGACAGTAAAATCACTGTCCTGAAAAATAAGTGTGTCATGGTTATTGGCTAAGCTTGTAGCCCCTGGGGCTCTATATAATTAACTGACTCAATTCTGACCTCGGACTCTGCCGTTGGGATCTTATTCTTCCCTTTCATGATCAGACAGAGCAAGCTCCTGGAGAAAATATATGTAAAGCGCCTGCAAAATTCATTTTGCTATTTTTTGTAATTATTTAGTCTATTCATCTGTTCAAAGGAAAGACGCAGACAAATAAGGCTACCATGCAGGCTGTCTAAACCCACTATACATTTTTTGGGATAAGGTATTCAAAAAAGGTCCTGCTTTGTAACATCATTTATTATTTTATCCCTGCTATTGTTGCATCTGACATGGTGACATTAACATCAAAACGACTCAAAGCACTTTATAGATAATTGCTTTCAGATAACAATAATAATAAAAATAATAATCCGTGCTTTGATATAGTGCTTTTCACATCTTCTTGACATCTAAAAGCACTTCACAGAACGTATTATAAAGTGAAATGATTGTGTAATTTGGGGCGAAACGCTGTAGCCAATTGCGCACAGCAGTGTCCCACAAACAGTGATCAAATTATTATTTTTTTTTGAAGGATTATTATCCTGGAAAGGTGATCCGCCAATCGACTAAAAAACGGGTTCCTATTTACTGCTAGGTAAACAGAGGTGTGGAATGGGAAAATGCTTTCAATTGCAATGTATTTGTAGGTAGCCCCAAACAGCATTAAAGTGAATAATCAATTTATCTAGAGGATTATTGGCCAGGACACCAAGAAAATCTCCCACCTCTTTCAGTGCTGTGTCATCAGATCTCTAACGTCAGCTGAACATACACACAGGAGCTCAATTTAACATCTCACTTCAAAGAAGGTATCTCAGTTAATGCAGCTCTCTCAAGTACTGCATTGCAGCCTGAACTATAAGCTTCAGTCCCATCCCGACCTTGGGACTTGAACCCACAACCAGAGAGGGTTCCAGAGAGGAGAGCCCTACCAAGATCCAGGTTGCTAGTTACAAATGGAATTATCACCACATCAAGGTAGTAAATAATTAAACTCACTCTGAGTACTGGTTGAATTAATCATGAAAGATGAGTATTGAAATTCTACATTTTTTTCTCGGGAGCTCTTTGTCTTGCTCTGGTAATGTAAAGGAATGGGCATAAAGGGTTTGAGAGGCTGTTTCACAAACAGTACAAAAATGCCACAAAGATCATTCAGCGCTCTTCCTTTTTGTTTGATTTGTTCCTGAAAGGTAATAAGCTGACGCGCAAACATTCTCAATTTTACTTGACTGAGATTTGGTTACTTAGAATGACTTGGAGAGCTAACTTTCTCCAGTCGAATGTCAAAAAACATCAGCACTTCCACATGTCAGGTACTGACATTATCACCATTCATGGTTGCACTCTGCACCTCACTGAGCCAGTCGGGAACCTTGGCCACTTGCTTGACCCGCAACTGTCTTTTATACCTCACATTCTGCCTTACTCCTCATCCACACATTCATCACATCCAGGCTCGAGTATGCCAACTCCCTGCTTATCAGTCTTCCCAACTCTTCCCTCCACAAGCTGCAGGTTACAACAGTAACAACAAAATTCCTTTTTTATTGTGCGTTTCACATCAGGAGATTATTCAGAACTCTGCAGCTCGTGTCCTCTCCCACACCAAGCTCCATGAACCTATTAATCCCATCCTTATAGTTTTACTGGCTCCACATCCCCTAGAGGATAGTGTTCAGAATTCTTGTCCTCACTTTCAAAACCCTCCATTGCCTTGCTCCTTCCTACCTCTGTGACCTGCTAACTCCAAATAGACTTGTCTGCTCCCTCCACTCAGTGGACTCTGGCCTGCTCGATCTCTGCCGCTCAACCCACCCCACCATCTCCTTCAGCCTCTCTGCCCAAACCATTTAGACCTCCACCTCACAGTCCTTTCGCCTCGATCCCTCCCTTGCCTCCTTCAAAGCTCATTCTAAGACCCTCCTCTTTCCCTGTGCCTTCGGTCACCATCTCGCCCACTCTCTGTACCCTCCAGCCCTCCTGATTCCAACCCCCAGTTCAGGTGCAAATCCTTGACTGTCCAGCGTCTTGGGACATCTTCCCGGCATGAAAGGAGCTATACAAATGTAATTTGTTGTTATTGTACTGGAATCTCAGAGGATTTGTACCATTGAGGAGAATTTTGAGAAGACCAACATATGTGACAGTTTAGATAAGAAAGCACAGAAATAGAAAAAAACATATTCAACCATTAAAGCTTATTTCTTCCACAGACCTTGGACAAAATATTCTTCAAAGACTCTACCGACACATTTAATCTCCTAAAAATAAATCCTGTAAAAAGATTATTATTCTACCTACCCAAAGGTAGAAAACTCAAAAATGTTTTTCCAACCTCATGCCTTACACTATTCATCCATGACTAGTGCCCTCCTCGGCATGCTCCCCATGGTTCTGGCAGCTCAGGAACAATCAAATATAACTATCAGCACGTATCTTTAATCCCATTCCTAACCAGATATCCATCTGACTTTATTTTAAAGAAACTGAATACTATAACATTTATACATTTTGGTGGAAGTCTATTCCACCACAATGTATTCTACCTCCCACAACTCCGCAGTCGGGGGAAAAAAACTATTCAACTCATTTTTTCTCCAGTATTGTTTATCTTACCCAATAGTTGCATCCAATTACCTTAATATGGTCACCTACCCCCTCTTCCTGCCTTGGCATCAAGCCCTGTTAAGTGCTCCGAGATCCTATTCTGCATGAAGGGCACTATATAAATGCAAGTTGTTGTTTTGTTGTAGTCTTCAGACCATCCAAGACAAATTCACTCCTTTAAGGCTTAATGGGATCTGAAGCTGCATGGTTTGTCTCGTTGCTGCTTGGTTTGTCCTCAAGCTGCTCACTTCGTAACCTCTTTTAGAGTCAAACATCTATTCTGTGTGTTTTCGCCCACAAAAAATATATAATCGCACTACTTTACAGTTTAGCCTGTGAAGTGTTTTGAGGCACCTTGACGATATGATAAGCCTATACCTAAAGATTATTATACTAATCTTAGAATCTTTTCACAGAGTGTGAGCCAGAGAATACATATCATTCAACTCATCACAGCCTCTGGCTCAAGATTCAGCAGTGAATTGTGTTGCAGTTCTCCTTTAAGGTATTGGTTTTAACAGTACTTTTATTCTCATCCACTGGAGTACATATGAGTCATCGATAACTTTTCCACCAAATTCAAAAATTGTCTCTTAAATGCTATTAAGGCACTATACAAATGTAATTTTGTTGTTGTATTAGGTTGTCTATTTTTTGACATCTAAAATCTAAAATTTGAATACCTGTGTTCCGTTTGACATTGTCTCTGTTGAAGTCTATACACACTTGTTCTTATTCCAGCAGTTGAATTTTCACTCGTATTGCAATTTTGTGCATTTATGTATACAAATATTATCATTTTCAATAATTTTCTTAATGTCTAACTGTGACTATCCTCCTGTGTGTGAGGGGAAAGGGGGAAGGTAAGTGTTGTCTTTTTGGGACAGAGTTGGTTCCAAGGTAACATGCTTGGCAATGGAAGATCAAAACCCTTTGTATAAGTTGACCATCACTTCAAAATCTTTCATAATAATTGCATGGGCTGAATGGCCTGTTTCTGAGCTGTGGCGTCTACGAATCTATGATTCTATGAATCGAGGGTGAAAGAATCCAGACCAATTCTGGTGTTCCAATAGCACCAAATTCAAAGGTTTGTTTTTCAATGTTGATAGAGTTGGTCGTGCATTCAGCTTTTACAAGGGTCCTGGGGGAGCGAGCCCAGTGCTGTTTATGCCTGCAGCATTTATACCATGCGAGTGTGAGTCCCACTGCTCCTAAAACCCTCTCCTCCAGATGGTGTCAGGAATAGAGCTTCACTGCAATTTGTGCTGTCTCAGTTGTTTTTTGGCAACCAAAATGGAAGTGATTCAATGACAAACGCGGGCATTATAAATACTGCATTCATGTAATGGCAGAATCAGAACTAACAACAACAACAAAATTACACTTGTATAGCACCTTTCATCTCGGGAGGACGTCCCAAAGTGGTGGACAATAAGTGTTTCGGACCTGAGCTGGGGGTTGGGATCGGGGAAGGTAAAGGGCAGGAGGGAAAGGAGGGTGACCAAAGACACAGTCGAAGAGGAGGGTCTTGAGATGGGTATTGAAGGAGGCAAGGGAGGGGGCAAGGTGGAGGGACTGTGGGATGGAGTTCCAGAGGGTGGGGGCAGAGTGGCTGAAGGCCCGCCCGGCAATGGTGGGGTGCGCGAGGTGGGGCACTTGAAGAAGGCCGGAGCCCGCTGAGCGGAGGGAGCGGGCAGCTTGGTAGGGGGTTAGAAGGTTGCAGAGGTAGTGGGGAGTAAAGCCATGGAGGGCTTTGAAGGTGGGGATCAGGAACTTGAACTGTATCCTCTGTGTGATGGGAAGGCAGTGGAGTCGGGCAAGAATGGGTGTGGTAGAGTCGCAGAGCCTGGTGCAGGAGAGGACACAGCTGCAGAGTACTGGATGATCTGCAGCTTATTGGAGAGAGAAATTGAGGAGGCCGACAAGCAGGGAGTTTGCATAGTCGAGCCTGGGTGTTGTGAATGTGTGTATGAGGGTCTCAGTGGAGTCGGGAAGGTTGCGGAGGTGGGGAAGGCAGAGGGAGATATGGCACAGATGTGCGATAGAAAGGATAGTTGAGTGTCAAACAAGAATGAAATGTCTATGTATCAATTGATTTTCTAATGCTCAGTACTTTCTCAACAGTGGCCTAGGTGATTATAGCTCAAGGAAAGGAAAGAAAGGGTAATGATTGTGACCTCTATTATCCTGTGCCATTTCATTTAAATGACCCTTTCTGTTTGCAGATGGATTTCAGTGTAGGCGATGAAAGAGAGAGTTAGTAATATGCCTTCATTCTTACAGTCAAATTTATTAGAAAATAAATCGCTCAATGTTTCTTGTGTTGCTGATTTGCAAAACTGTAGCCACGCGTAAAAATAAACATAATGTGGGGGAGATTTTGCCAACGGGTAAAATGCTGTGTTTATCCCTTATTCTCCACATTGCTATCTTGAGAATACAGTTAAGGGAAAGTTTCTTACCATTGCTTTTTTAAAAAGCCATTAATTTTATAATGTTTCTTTTGTTAATTCGGCGACACACGCAGACCATGTTTAAGTGTATCCAAATCAGACAAGAGTTCCACATTTCTGTCCAAAATGAATGTGTGCTCTCTCCTTGGAGGGACTCAAACCCTGTTTACCTAATTGTGGAGAATATTAGGTATACGTTGTCCACACAAGACTTAGGGACCCCAAAGTGTGTGTTGATGTACTGCTGGAGGTTAATTAGCTAAAACCCCATAGCTGGCCATAGAGTCCTATCTAACAATAAATAATAATCCTTGCATTTGATATGGTGCCTTACCACAACGTCAAAACATCTCAAAGCATTTCACTGGATATATTGTAAAGTGGTTTGACTGTGTATTTTGGCGGTGGGGAGGGATTGCTTGATCAGTTAGGAACACCCTACCAGACAGAGCTTTGGCATTCAGGATTGACAGGTGCTGAGTAGCAAGAATCCATGCTTCAGTCCCTCCAAGTACTGCTGTTGAGTCAGGCTGGGTTGTTCTGCCATCAGCATTGCCTTGGAGTATTGCGGACTGCCTAGTTCAGGAAGCGGACAACCGAGACCACTACAAAGAGTTGACTCGATTCGGACATTTGGTACCAAGCACAGTCTGGTGTCAGTCTGGCTCAGAGTAGCACTTCCATCTTGGAGTCCAAAAGTTGTGGGTTCAAGTCCCACTTGGGGATTTTGAGCTCAATAGTGTCGGGCAGGCTGACACTCACACTGCAGTGCTGGAGGACTGCTGTTTTGTTGGAGAAACTGTCCATCAAATCAGATGTAAAATTAAGGTGGACTGTAAAGATCCCATTGTACCATTTGAAAAGCGGAGGGAATTTCACTTGAATGATGTTTGTGAAACCTTGCTGTTTGCTAATCATGTCCGATTTCGAGGCCAGTAGCAGTGAACATCACCAGCAATCGTATGATGACCAATCATGTCACAGGGACCTTCCAGGAACCCATCAAGCTGCATTTCAGGAGTCAATGGAGTTCTTGTTTTCCCCTTGTGTTAAGGAGAGAGGTTAATGCTAACAAATTTACATTTTTTGCAAACAGGTTTAAAGAGTCCAAACAGGACTGGGCACCGGTGAAATTTTGTTAGCATTTAGTTAAAGAAATCATTAATCTGCCTGCTATTTTACAGAATCTGTACAGTTTCTTCAGTCAATGTCATTCTACGTACAATAGACTGATAAAAGACATGCCTAGTTGAAGAGCAGACCTTTCTAATATTTGTCCTCTTCTCTCTCTCTTCTCCATACACTATCCCCCCCCACCCCCAGCCTGCATGAAGCAGTGCCTGATGATGAAGTACTGTGTCTAACAGTCCTACTCATCCATAGAGGACAACAGTATGAAAGTCAATCAAGGCTGAGTTTTAGACCCAGAGATGCCAAATGACAATCTGCTGGAACTGCTGGACAGCTAATTTGATACATTCTATTTTTTTCATGTACCCGTTTGATTTGTCCAGTAGGAAGAAGTACATGTTTTCTAGATGAGAGGCTACAGGAACACATCAGTCCCTGAAGGCTGGAATGTGCAATTAACCTCATCGTGTTAATAATGACGTTCTGCTCTAGTAATTTTTGTAATTATCTATACAACAGCGCTAATGAAATATTCATTGCAAATGTAACCCATTCAGAAGTTTTGTCCCTTCCATCAAAGGACAGGGCTAAAAGCCGGTTAAGATTGGATCTATTTGAACTCTCAGTGGATTAATAATCGAATCAATGCTGTACACTTCAATTATTTGAATTTAAAGAGCTGGTTTGTGAGCAGCTATTAAAGCACAAGCATAATTTTGTTTGAGAAGTATTGTTATCTGAGAGTATTAATTTGCTAAACCCATACAGAGTATATTAAAGAGATGAAATAATGTAGCCAGTTGCTTAAATGGCAAGCTGACCATTTTGAGTTCGACACAACGATTTGTTTTGCCACCATCTGCCGGTTTTAAAGTTAATTATACTATTTGTTTTGCGAACATAAGAAACCATCTTATGTTTTGAAAAGGGGGGAGTAAATGACGATTTATGTTGGACTTCAAAAAAAAATGCAAATTTCAGATGTGCACTTTACACTCACTGCTGGTCATGATGAGTGTTCACACAGTACAATGGTAAATTACGTATCTGGGTAAACACTAGTAACCACTGGAGTGACAATGATAACTATAACAATACACCAGGCTTGGAGTGTAAGGATACTCTTTTAAACAGTTTCAGTGATGCTAGCTTTGCAGATTCTGATTATAGTATAGATGTAGCTGTAAAAAAGATGATTGAAGCAGATCTAATGCACACTTATTTTATCCAAAAACTTTGGTGAAAGGTTAAGGCCTACCGAGGAGGGCATCACCAACATTGAAGAGAAACAAGGCAGAGAACAAAATAAATTATGAAGTGGTGGTGAGGTGACCCCCAAGATTGAGTTTTAGAAGCTTTCGGATTGTAAATGCTGTTGGCTTTAATGAGGTCAGGACAAACAATTAAATGAGCTTAAATGGAATAAATATAAAATTAACTGTATTCAAATAATAAAACAAAATATGAATTTATCTTAATTGGATACTTAGCTTAAATGTTTAATATTAGCAGAAGTGAAATGATATGAATATGTTCTGTAACATCTGGATGAATGATTGATTTCAAGTGGACCTTTGCTGCTACTGGCATAATACTACATGTGGGACATCTGGGAACTATAATTCTGAACAGAGCAGCTTAAAGTTTGTTTTATGGGCAATGGGCTCCACTTCAAACTATTATATCATCTTTCATTATAAGTTTCTCCGTCATCAACAAGTACAATATGTATAGAAAAGGGCTCTGGATTCTACTGAATCCTGTTTTGGGATTTAGCTACAAGGGAATGACAGGTAAGCTTTATTCTCTTATTTATTCGTCTTGCTTTATACACATCTAAACTTTCTCATGTCTGTGGTAATTAGGCTCTATGCTTCATGGTGATCAAATTCACAGGAAAACTCATAATTTTGACAGTCTAAAAGCTCATTCTTGCTTTCACACTAGTAATTTTTCTGCCATAAGATTCAGATCTAGATAATAATAATGAGAATTTCAAAAGCTTTCAAAGAGGCAAAAAATCATTTGTACACAACATGAATCCAAAGATGTAATTCTGTTTGCTTTATCTGGCATTCAATTCTCTCCACACCACCAGGCATTCCTCTTTCTCTCAAAACAGAGTGAATGTGCATACAGCTTGCTTTGCATTGCTGGAAATCAGCTGCAGAATTGTGACAAAGGATTGATGTACTATTCAGACTTAATAATCTTACCATCACTAGCAGGAATAATATATCCATTCACGGTGAACAAAATCCCTTTCCTACTGAAACAAATAAACAGATCCATGCGCTATTTCAGCACCTTGAGACGTCCCCCCGACGTGAAAAGTGCTATACAAATGTAGTATTGTATTGTATTAGAAGGCTTCTCCCACTGGAACATTTATGAAAATGGATGCAGGGAACTAGTTCTCATTGATTCCAATAGCATTTTCTCAATGCAGGTTTTCCTATGAGCTTACTATAATAATAACACTTGCAATTCTTATAGGGCCTTATTACATCTTCGAGATGTCTGAAAGCGCTTCACAGAATATACTGTAAAGTGAATTGATTGTATATTTTGTGGTCGAAATGCAGTAGCCAATTGCGCACAGCAGTGTCGCACAAACAGTAGTGGATTGAGTGACCAAATTATTGTTATTTGAAGTGATTATTATCCCTGGAAAAGCGATCCACCAATCAATCAACAATCGGGTTCCTACTTACTGCTAGTAAGACCCTCCTCTTCGACAGTGCTTTCGATCTCCCTGCTTCCTCCCTGCTCTCCACCCTCCCCCCACCCCCGACTCCCAGCTCGGATCTGTAACTATCTGTCCAGCACCTTGGGATGTCCTCCCAACGTGAAAAGGCACTATACACAGGTAATTTTGTTAAATAAACTTGGACAATTGTTCTGCTAACTCTTGCAGATATGTTTTGTTGACTTCTGCAGATCTTGAATATTTGAGGATTATCTCCACATAAAATTGGAGTAAAGTGAATGTGCATATTGGAGAGACATTAAATATTTAATGAATTGCCATCTGTCTATTGCCATTGTTCTATGACTATTGAGACAGTGCTTTTAACATTCCTAAACTATCAAGGTTATCAGTTTATTCTGTTAGATTTCTCCAACAAAAGATCAACAGTTTGAATTCAAGACTTTAATAAATAATTAAATATTGATGTAAGTGTTGCAGCAAAGGATTGGTATGTGAGGTAATGTAGCTATTAAGGTGCTAGAACAACAAAGGGAAGGCAATAAAATTATAGCAATTTGTGCAATACAGGGTCTGTTAATATGGAATGGATGCAGTGGAGACTATAAGAAAGACGTACTAGTTGCACTATAGAGGTGTATAAGATACTAAATGCGATAGGGAAAATAAATTTATAATAATATTTGGTGGGTTAGGGGGAGGGGGTTAATAAGAATAAATTATACTGCTTGTCTTTGATTTAGCAACTTATGTGTCATTGAAATGTCTTAAAGTGCTCCACAGGATGTACTGCTGCATGTTGTGCGATTTGCTGTGATTGTTTAGCTTATTAGTGAACACAGCAGCCAATTTCCATACAGCTCATCAAATGAAGAAAAAGTAGTGTATCAGTAGGCCATTAAATGTGTTGGTTAAGTGAAACTACATCTAACAAAAATCAAGGTTGATGTGTAAAGAGACCAACTTGAATACAAACAAAACCATACACTGAAAATGAATGACCTCTTTTAACTACCTTTTGGAGACAGCTAACTGCAGGCTATACCATTGATCTGCACCTTCATTATAGTTTAATGACCAAAAGGACAGAGTTGATTAATGCGTTGGATGAACAGGTCAAACATAATGGATTTAGCACTGAAGGTTTAACACCACCAGGGGACAAATTTAAACATAACATTGAAGTTTGTTTAGATGGTTTGGGGAAGGTCAAATAGAGATAGTTTCAGAAATCCTTTGCCAAATCATTCTATGCATCTGCCTGCTGAGCCAGCAGGAAAAACAAAGAAACTATATTATCAAGCATTTCTGCAGTTGGCCTATTTTATATTCTGACTTTGATCATGATGACAGTGTGACAAATTTCAGTGAGTCTCAGCTTCTTTTGGCAATCTCAGAGATAAGTGTGATTGTTGTGTGGGATCTGATACGTGTCTAAATCATATTATTCACCAGCTGGTGGGGTAAAATTCCACCTGTGTCTAAATTTATTAACAAAGGCAGATTTTCTACCAATATATTGTTGATTTAATTGCAATACATTTTAAAATGTCAGAATTTAATATTTGTTGAATTCTGCCTTAGCTTTGAAGCACAACCTTTTGGCTCAGAGACAAGAGCGGTACCACTTGAACCATGCTGCCATACAAGTGATTCAGAGTAAATTTAGCCAGGTTCTGATTTGTGAATATTGGAATGAATTGCAAATACCAACACAGCAAATACCAATATTTGAGAAAAATAGCAGTTGTCCGTTTGAAGACATTTTGCTCGATCATTTTTTTTAGACAGTTGTCAGCTTTAGATTCACACTTTGCCAGCTGCAAATTTTATAATTCAGTATTTGCAAATCGGAAAAGGCAATGAATGTAATGAATTGGGCTTGTGATTATTGCATTTTAGAGCAAATTATCTCCCTCATGTAGCAGATGCTGTTCTGAGCAGATAGGTTTGGCACATTCAGCATGAATATTCCCTCAGAAGGCAATGACAGCCTTGCTAAAAGTAACAATGGTAGAAATCCATTCCTGCTTAATTCTCTCATTTTCTCTTTAAAGTGGCAACGATTAAATGTTCACCAATTGCTGATGAAAATCATGGAGATAATTGCTTTCATTGTTAATTGATAATTGATAATTCGGGTGGAGTCATTACCCTAGAAATACATACTTTGAGATTTTTTTTGGTGGGGAGGGGAATATTCTTATGTTTCCTTTTAAGTAAATGCAAAAGATTGCTGGAGTCCTGCCATTCTCCAGGAGAACATTTCTGTTACTTGTCCAGCAGTGCCCCTGGAAAATTGCGTTGAATTACTTCACTGGGAATAAATCATTTTCTAACTTGTTTCAAGTCAGTTCCCAGAGTACAGCAACAACATTAACTTGCATTTATATGCTGTGTGCAATTGGCTGCCATGTTTACCCACAAAACACACAGTCACTATACTTTACAGCATATTATTGTGAAGTCCTCCCGATGTGAAAGACGTTATATCAAATGTAAGGATTATTATTATTTTGTGCCCTTCATGTGGGGTAGTGTCTTGAAGCGCCAAACAATGGCAGAGCATGACGCCAATCCAGGGAGGAGGCCATAGACACTGAAGAGGAAGGTCCTGGAGTCCTGTAGCTCAGTGGTTAGAGGACTTGCCTTGCAAGCGAGACAACTGGGTTCAATTCCAGGCAGGGTGAAACCTTGAGCAAGTTTCCTTACTCCACACGCCTAATAATAATCCCTCCAAAACAATAATAAATTGGTCATTTTCAATCCACGACTGTTTGTGGGACACTGCTGGGTGCAATTGGCTGCCGCGTTTCGCCCACAAATATACAATCAATTCACTTTACAGCATATTCTGGAAAGCGCTTTGAAACGTCTAGAAGACGTGAAAAGCGCTATATCAAATGCAAGGATTATTATTATTATTAATATTATTAAGGTCATCAAATGATAACCTTCAAGGAGGTAGGCAAGGAGGGACTGAGAGGGTCATTAAGTGATGACCTTCAAGGAGGCAGACAAGGAGGGACTGAGAATGGGTGCACCAAAGATTCAGGGCAAAGTAGCTGAAAGAACAGCAGACAATGGCAGAGTGGAGGGAATGAGGGACATGCGGACAAGGTTGGAGCCAGCTGAGCGAAGGGGGCAGGTTGAGAAGTGGATGCTCAGGCTTGCAGAGGTTTGAGCGAAGGACCATCAACAAAAGGGTAAAATCAGATTGGTGTGGAACTATGGAACATGCACAATGAATAAACTCACTCTGAATGTTTTCTTTGAGGAAAATCCCTATCTGAATTCTGTATCTGTTTAATCCACAAAGATTCTGAATAAGCAAGTGTATTATGATTCTACCTTATAAGTATACACTTTACTAACATATAAATAGCAAAATTCACAAACGTCAAATGATAATCTTCTTCAAAAGAGCTCTTTCTCTTCTGAATAGTTTTAATAAATGTTTTAATAACATAATAAATCAGAAGTGGATACCAATGTCACCTTTTTGGCAAGGTTATTTATTAGAGCAGTACTTTTTACCCTGCAGAAATGATCAGCAGAGTAAATGTTGCTCTGTTTTCAATGGGCATTGGAAGATTTTTCTATATAAATTCACAAGAATTTCAAAGTTTAAAGTGATTTCCTTATACCATGTAAAGAATTGGGAGATATTCTGCATTGCTCATTAAATCCAAGCAACATCCGTTATCATTAATCTGTTAATTGATTAGAATAAAATCACAGGAGAATGGAGTGCTGCAGTCTTAATGTACAAGAAACAATCTAATTCTGTCTTCACAGTCAGTGAGTTCTTGTTTGTCCTCATGAGGTGAGAAATGACAGTGGTGACAGATTAACTTTTTGGCAATTTATTTTAGGAATGGTTGCTTGCTGCTTTACCCTACTGGGGTCTACTGCAGTTCAGTGTAAGGCCAGATGTGTGGAAAAAACAGAAATGTAGTCTTCAGTCACTGAAACGATTGAGATTTTGATTAGGCAGCATAAATCAAGAAATATTCAACCAAAAAGATTACCACCACTGGCTTAGACATTTGAACACTGGGCCAATGGTGGGATATGGTCTGCAAATGTGGATTAATGGTTCTGCACGGCTCAAGAGAATACATTGAGGGAATTAATTGGAAGATACAAGGAGCTTCAGTCCCAGTTGTTGAATCTTATTGGGACCTCAGGATCATGGTGGACACCAATTTCAACCTGGACACTGTCCTGAAGGACTGCACTGAGAAGAGATGAAGCACTCTGGTCATGCTCATCTCTCTTCAAGGACAGCAAGGTCCCAACACAGTTCAGGCTTGTGGCAAACAAAACCTGTGTGCAAACAACTCTCTTTTATGTATCTGAGCTCCTGGGGATGCAGTGGAGAGGCTTCCTCCGACCCATTTGCAAAGTCCAGGATCAAGCAGTGAGGTGGTAATCTGTGGCAAACATGGGAAGTGGCTACAGGGAGGGCTCTGGTCTACACTGACCTGTCACTAAGCACCCTGGAGGCAAAGGCGGCTTCACAGCAGGAACGTCTATTTGCCAAGGCCCCTCGCTCATATGAGGATCTGGATTAAGTAGCTGGGGCTGAATAAGAACAACAACAGTAAATTACATTTGTTTAGCTCTTTTTACATCGAGAGGACTTACCAACGCACTACAACACTGAATATAACTGAGTAAACCTGGTACGCAGCATTGGATTTGGATCTCAAATACATCAAGGTAGCTGGCACATCCTGCAAAGGTCCTCCCATCACACCGAAAGCAGATGTCTGTCAGATAGCTGATAAGGAAATGCTGAGGCTTGGGGCTAGAGGTGTTGGAGGCATTACCTGGAGTCCGAGTTTGTGAACACACATTCATACATCCAGCACCTGGAATCCACCTTGATTTTGGCCTGCAAAGGGGTAAGCAGCTGCTGCTTAAGCTCTGCACCTCCAATTGGTGGAACCATCACTCAATAGGAAGGGACCTGTGTCCGGGCTGCGGACAGAAAGATGGTGGCAATGCTCTCATGCATTTACTCTCATGATTTACCCTCTCTACCTGAATACACAAGCAGAAACCCATCACAATGCTTAAAAGAGTTCCACAAATGTATGCCACCCACTCATGGAAATTTCCCTAAGTCTGACTCTAAGGTTTCACGTAATCTTGGAGCTAGCTCATATCCAAGGAAACCTCCCTTACCTCTCCCTCCTCGGCTTCTGACAAGCACAGGTTTGACCCATCACTGTTTAGCACTTTGCAATATGTATTGTAAGTTTCCTATATGGCATTGCAGCTCTAACTTGATTCAACTATTGTTTTGTACCTTGCCGCACATCAACATTTGTATTCCACTGATATTTTCTGCCATGCAGTTATTCTCCTGTGTGCAATATGTATCTCACATGCAGGCAAAATGATGTGCTCTGCTGAGCTGATGTTCCTGCATATGGCTTGCTGAAATATAATATACATTCTTCAAAGTGTTGCTGTTCATGTTCCTATAACGGTACATCCACTGTGTCCCATTACTCACTACACAACTATTGCTGATATTGGCACCAGGCAAGTTACACCTATTGTACTATTGCACTATTCTTCATCAGTGGTCCCTCTATATGAATAAGTACCAAGCTCAAATATTTCTTGAAAGATATCACTTACAGTTGAGCAGTACGCTTTTCTTTTTCCCACCTCTGTGCAGAGCCTGTCTCACCAGATAATAAGTGGGCATTCCATTCCAGGCACAGGGAAATTTCCATGTGTAGGTAGCATACATATGTGGAGCACACAGTTGAATTTGGATACTATTAAGTACGCAGATGGGTTTCCACATATATGAGACACCCAGCTGACCAAACAATATCAGCGCTTTAGCTGTGTGTGGTTGTCTTTTTGGGGAACAGATATTAAAAATGAACAATATTTAATTCAGACAGGTTTCTATTTTTTGTCATGCACTGAGGGTGTGGAGGGTTAGGAGTTTCATATTTTTCTTATTTTTTTTAAAACACAAAAACATGCAACTTGCTGTGCTGAAAATGGTCAAAAATGGGACTTGAAATATTTTGTTCCAGCAGTATTTGTGATGAATTGCCATTTTAGTAGATTCCACATTTGCAGCAGAATGCCAGGATGTTTACAGAACAAATTTATAATTTCTGCTTCTTATATTTAGCCTTCAAATGTTCCCTGGCCTTGCCCTACCTCACACTATTTCTGTGATTGCCCCTCTGCCCCATCTTCGATGGGTGAGCTATCAGCCACTTTGCCCTGTTTTCTAGAACTCTCTCTGTAAATCCCTCCACTACATCCTCCCTCTCTCTTTTTGTCTAACACAATCTATTTATTTGACTGCCTCTTCAACAACAACAACAACTTGCATTTATATAGCGCCCCTCACATAGGGTAGCGTCTCAGAGTGCTTGAACCAACTCCCTCCATCCTCCCCTATTTCCCTCTCAACTCAGGCTGCCAGTCCACCTCTATAAGACATTTTGTGCCATGTTTGCTACTTAAATCCTGATTTGCATCAATAAGATGTCAAAATGGATATTCCAAAACCTTTAATTTCTGGCTGCTGTGTGATCAACAAATTGAGTTTTCTTTTACTTTTAAGTTGAGCAGAAAAGAGTCACAAAACAGAATTATGTACTCACAAAGATAAAAGCTTATCACTTACAACATCCCCCAGAAACAATTACATAAATAATAATAATAATAATAATCCTTGCACTTGATATAGCGCTTTTCACATCTTCTAGATGTCTCAAAGCATTTCACAGAATAGACTGTAAAGTGGATTGACTGTATATTTGTGGGCGAAATGCAGCAGCCAATTGCGCACAGCAGTGTCCCACAAACAGTCATGGATTGAAATGACCAATTTATTATTTTTTTGAGGGATTATTATCCGGTGTGTGGAGTAAGGAAACTTGCCTAAGGTTTCACCCTGCCGGGAATCAAACCCAGGTCTCGGCGTTTGCAAAGCAAATGCTCTCACCACTGAGCTACAGGACTCCATTAGATTTTCATTTTCCAATCAATAATTCTGGAGATTCTATTTTTCTTTCAAAAATGTGTATTAAACAGTATTTGCCGCATTGTGTGAAATATGATACTCAATAAATTATAAGACTACAGAAGAAAATATAATCAGATTAGTTACATTCTCAATGGGATGGAAAACGCAGTTTCAGAATAGATTCAATAATTATCAAACGGATAGTATCAAATTTTTCATTTCAATGTGCGTTTGAACAGAAAAATGGGGGTTAGTGGATTCAATAGCCTGTCAGATATTGGATCAAAAATAGTTTTTAGCATTTGCAACAGCCTTTATTGCGGTGCTGAACCAGTCAGATCAGTAAAACAGCTTTTACAATGTGCATAATGTGTATCCCTGAGAAACCCTTGGTGTGTTAAGTGGGGCTACTGTCCTATTGGATGCTTGTAATCAATTAATAGACAGAAGAAATTTATATGGTTAAGGGTTTAGGTTGGCAATGAATTATACGCTAACTCCGACTCTTAGGAAAGGAAGCTGCACTGATATAATAGATTTTCCGACAAAACACAAAGTCACTATACTTTGAAATATATGCCGTGAGGCTCTTTGCAATATCTTCCTGACGTGAAAGGTGATGTATCAAACGCAAGGATTATTATCCAGGTTTCTAGGAACAATGTTTTAAATATTTAAAACATAAACCAAAAAATGCTGGTAATGTATGGAAGATCATTCAACATTTGAAAGAGGATGATATCGGAAAGAAGGAACGACAACTTGTATTTATATAGTGGCATTAATAGTGTCTCAGAGCATGCTGCACAATGATGGGGTTGGATGCAAGCAAGGGAGAAGGGGAAGATGACCATAGGATCGGTCATACAGGTAGGTAGGCCTTCAAGTGGGATTTCAAGATAAATAAAAAGTAGGCAAGGTGGAAGAATTGAGGCAGGAAGATCCAAAGGTATGGGGCAGAGTGGCTGTAGCCATGGCCATCAATGGAAAACTTTCATCCATACCTGAAGGAAATGAAAATAGAGAGTTATGGGAGCGGGTGGGGGTTATGGGGTTAGAGAGTCTGGTGCGGGAGAGGACATGAGCTGGAGAGTTCTGGATTATCTGCAGATTGTGGAGGGAAGAGTTGGGAGGTCAACAAGCAGGGAGTTGGCGTAGTCAAGCCTAGATGTGATAAAGGTTTCAATGACATGAGGGGTGAGGCAGTGGCCGTTTCTGTGCTATGGGCAGCACGGAAACCCGATTGGAGGGATTCGAGAAGGAAATGGCGGGAGAGGAAGGAGCGAAGCTGAGAAGCAACAACTCGTTCCAGGATCTTGGAGAGGAAGGGGAGGTTGGAGATGGGGCGCTAGTTTGAGAGTAGAGAAAGGTCCAGGGAGGGTTTTTTAAGGATAGGAATGATGACAGCATTTTTTAAACGGGTGGGAACAGTACCAGAGAACAGGGAGAGGTTAACAATGTCAGTGAGTAGAGGGGCAATGAGGTGGAGCTGGGAGGTAAGGAGGGGGGTAGAGATGGGGTCGAGGGAGCAGGTGGTGGGTTTCATACGGGTTATGGTGGTGATGAGAGGAGGGGGAGAAGGGTTCAAAGGTGTGGGGGGAGGAGTGGGTAGGGGCTGGGGTCGGAGGAGGAGATGGGGAGGGGGTAGCAGTTGCAGTGGTCGAGGCAGCTGAGTGGATTCCCTCGACTTTGGATTCAAGGAAGTCCAGCATTGCCTTGCAGTTGGTATTTCAGGTGAGGATGGTTGAGGCGAGAGAGGGTGGGCGATTTAGTGGAGGCGAGGGAGGCGTGGTAGGATTTGACATGGTCCAGCCAAATCTGCCGATGGATAGTTAGGTTTGATTTAAGCCAGGTGCGCTCAGCGGAACTGGACAACAACAAGATTCCATTTATAAAGCGCCTTTCACGTCAGGAGGACGTCCCAAGGTGCTGCATAGTTGGGTCATGACCCGAGCAGGGGGGAAATGGACAGGGTGAGGGGAGGGATGGGAGGGAGCGAGAAGGGGGAAGAGAGTCGAGAGGGGAGCTGAAGGCTCGGTCAAAGAGAAGTGGACTTTAAGATGGCTGGTATACCAAGGTGATTTGAGTGAGTAGGAGATTCACTATATATAGATATTGAAGAGGAGGGGGCCAAGGACAGAGCCCTGAGGATCGCCACACAAGATGGTGCAGTGACTTGAGGAGAAGCCGCTTTTGGGGACAAAGTGGATACGATGTGAAAGGTAAGATATGAACCAATCAAGGACAGTACCATGAAGGATGAGATGAGAGGAGAGGTGGTGGAGGATGATAGAGAGGTCAACAGTGTCAAAGACAGCAAAGAAGTCAAGGAGGACGAGGAGACAGAGGGAGCCCTGTTCAAAGATGGATGAAATGTAATTTGTCACTTTGACCAAGGCTGTTTTTTTGCTGCAGGCAGCACAGAAACCTGATTGAAAGGGTTCATAGAAAGGAGTGGCAGGAGAGGAAGGAGCAAAGCTGGGAAGCAATGACTGATTCCAGGACCTTGGAAAGGAAAGGGAGGTTGGAGACGGGACAGTGATTGCAGAGTAGGGATGGATCCAGGGAAGATTTTTTGAGGATAGTGGTAGCGGTGGCTGTTATTAAGAGGTGACAACTGTGCTAGTGGACAAGAAGTGTTTGATGATGTTTGTGAGCAGAGAGGCAAGGAGGTGAAGCTGGGAGGTAAGGAAAAGGGTGGGGGGGGTCAGGTTGAGGGAGCAGGTGGGTTTTATATGGATCATAATGGCAGTGAGAGAGGAGGGAGAAACAGGTTTGAAGGTGTGGAGGGAGGAATGGGTAGGGTCCGGAGTGTGAGGGGAGATGGAGAGGAGGTATTGGTTGGAAGGGCAGAGGTGGCTGAACCGATCCCCTCGATTTTGGTCTCGAGGAAGTACAACATCTCCTCGTAATTGGAGTTGGAGGAGAGAATGGGCGAGACATGAGAGGATGGGCAGAGGAGCCGGTTGGTGCTGGAGAAGAGACTGGGGTTGTCCTTGACCTCCAAGATTTAGCGGATTTAGACTATTCAGAGAAAGTAGAAAAAATATAAGGAAAGCAGATATTATTAATAGATGACGATATGATGCTTGGTGAGACACGCTGTTATGAAATGGTAATACTATGATTACTGATCACCTGTGCCAATAGAAAAGTGCGGTCGCACTTTTTCCGCAGAATCCGCTGCAAACACCCTCATCCGTTACAAACCCGCTATCAATGTAGTTTCTGGCCCGCGGGCCTCCCGGCCATTTATTTGATGTCCCTGTGGGCAGGGCGGCTGCAAACTGCAAATGGGCTTCACTCAGACGCCCCGTTGTTGTGATTGCCTGTGTGTCTCTGTGTGAGAGTGTGTAAGTGTGTAAGATTGTCTGTGTTATGTCTCTCTATCTGGATTTGTAAGTGTCTGCGTGTGTGTCTGTGTCTCTCTCTCTCTCTGTTTGTGAGTGTCTGCATGAGTATGTCTGTGTCTCCCTCTCCTCTCTGTGTTTGTGGATAGTGGCTGTATGTCTCTCTCTGTGTGTTTGTGAGTGTCTCTATGTGAAACAGAAACTCTGTGTTTCTGAGTATGTGTCTCTCTGTGTCTGCGAGTCTGTGTGACTTTCTATGATTGCGTGTGTCTCTCTCTATGTCTGTGTATGTGTGTCTCTCTCTCCGTGTCTGAGAGTGTGTGTGTTTCTCTCTGTTTCTGTGTGTGTTTAACGCTCTATCTGGGTCTGTGTGCAGTGCTCGGCCCTGAGAGCTCCTGTAGGCTTGCTGGAGCTCCCCCGCCTCCCAAAAAAAGACTAATCAGGTTTTGTTAAAGAAGCAATTAATTTTTTTTGGCAACAATCTAATATGTGTTATTTCCTCATGTTTAGTTTTTATCAACAAAGTGAAAAAAATGCAGGTTGGAAGTAAAATGTACCTGAATAGCACCTTCAACTCCTCGCCATTTCCCGCAAAATTTTCCCCAAAGACCCCTGCAAATTTCCCGCAAAATTCGTAAACCCACCTGCAATTGTTGGCAAATATTTCCGCACTTTTCTATTGGCCCAGCTGATCACTCTGTGATCCAGACACAGAGAAATTTCCATGGCACATATATGTGAAACTCTCAGACTAGTTTCAATACACTATGTGAAAGGTGCTATATAAATGCAAGCTGTTGTTTGGTGTTGATGCTCTTGACGTGGTGATGCGTTTAAGTATGTGCGTTTAAGTAAGATTAGTAAAGCAACACTGGCTTCATTAGAAGTCTATTCCTCTGAAAGCTACATTTCACAGTAAATCTTGTGAAGCGCTTTGAGACATCCTTTTGACACGAAAGGAACTATGAAATGCAAGGATTGTTACTTTTTTTGTTGCTTCGTATTCAGTTGATTGATACATCCATTTGAATGATCCCTTTAAAGAAAACAGACAGCCTTGACTTTTAGAGCAATTGTGTAAATGCCAATGTTATCTGAAATAGATGAAGTGTCAGTAAACTCAATACTTCAGGGACAACAAAATAGATTAAAGAAACACAATGCTAGTACAAACCCACAAGCTTTCATCACCAATGAATACATGGACGTGTGACAGGTACCTTGTAAATGCAAATGATTACAAATGGGAAAAAGTCAACAAAGAAATATAAATGTCATTTTTGACCATTCTGGAACTGTTGTCACAGTGGCTGATCCAAGAAAAAAAATGTTATTATTGTTTCAGGTGAACAAACTTCTGATGAAGCCAGTGTCATTTTATTAATCTTCCTTTAATTAAGGGCATTTTTTCTTAAGACAGGTTAACACATAAATAATCATAGGTTTTTGTTTGTCACATGCTGGGTGTTTGACACATACTTAAATGCATCACCACATCAAGAGTACCAACACCAAACAACAGCTTGCATTTATACAGCACCTTTCATGTAGTGTATTATTATTGTTAATAATTGTTTATAATAATAAAGAAAGAATGCCACTATATTGTAAAGGCATAGCAAGTTTACATCAAGGAGGAAGACATTCAGCCAATCATGTCTGAGCTGGAGCTAGAATCTCCACTGGTGTTTCATCCCACTCTTTCGCCCTTTTCCATAAGCTTTAATTTTATTTTTCCTCAACTATCTGTCCATTTTAAATACTTTTACAGCCCCAGCTTCAATAACATTAACGGTAAAGCATTCCACATTTTAACAACCCTCTGCAATGTCCTTTTTATAGACGGAGTGCACAAAACTAAATGCAATTGTGGCCTAATAATCAGTGCTCTGTACACATTGAACATTACCTCAGTGCTCTGGCACTCAATACGCCTATAGAATTTCAGGAGTTATTTTTTAATAATCTTGTCTGTTTGCACTCCCACCTTTATCGACCTGTACATCAGCACACCTAGAACTCTGTGCTCCTACACTCCATTAGAAATATTGCCATTTCGAATGTATCTGCTTTCTTTGTTCTTCCTCCAAACGTCCTTCCTCCCAGATGCACTACTTTGAATTTCTCACTTTGCAATTTGTTACTTATCGTTCCACCCTGCTGATCTGCCCTACATATCTGTCTGGAAACAGACTAACTTACAAATGTATCAGTCCATTAAACCTGAATACATACTCAAGTCTAAATCATACATTGACCATAAAATTGCAGTCTTTTCATTGTGTCTGTATTGTATACAATAATGGTATTCCTGGTATAAAGACATAGTGAAAGATTGTTATTTTTAGCAATCAGCATAAACAGCCATAAAATATAGAAATGCACCGTGTACCTGCTTCGAAGTTGTATTACTCAATGCTGGTGGTCCTTTGTAACATAGAAATAAAAGAAATTGCATTATTCATATGCATCTAATAAAACATGTTGAGGTATTGAGGTCTGGGAGAAGTAGAATTTCTGTTTGACCAACAGAAGTTTATAACTTTATAAAAGTTTAGCAAAAGAGAATAAAACAAACTACACAGCTCTGAAAACGGGTTAAAAATACAGAATGTATTATTAAAATATTTCTTAACTTAAGTACAGATGAATCCCATTAACAATATGCAGTTTGTGTGGATCAACAAAAGCAAGCACTCTGGGACTCCGTCTGGCGTGGAGGGCGCTATATAAATAATAATAATCCTTGCATTTGATATAGCGCTTTTCACGTCGGGAGGACGTCCCAAAGCGCTTCACAGAACACACTGTAAAGTGAACTGACTGTATATTTGTGGGCGAACGCGGCAGCCAATTGCGCACAGCAATGTCCCACAAACAGTCATACGGATTGAAAATGACCAATTTATTATTGTTTTTTGTTTTTTTGGAGGGATTATTATTAGGTGTGTGGAGTAAGGAAACTTGCCCAAGGTTTCGCCCTGCCTGGAATGAACTCAGGTCTCTCACTTGCAAAGCGAGTGCTCTAACCACTGAGCTACAGGACTCCACGCTGTTGTTCTAAAGAAAAGTTGGGCCATTTGCCCCAAGCATAATGGTGGATATGGCAATAGAACCATGGTACTTGCTTTCATTTACAAAAGGAACATTTTTTTTGTCCACAATTAATATTACTGTGCAATTGAAAGTCCTTTATACCATCGCATAAATTGTACCACTGATTGCAATATAAACTAGTACTGCGATGATTTCAGACACTATTTGAAAGTGAGCCAATGTTCCAGCATAATTCTTCAACACTAAAGAAGTGTATTTCATGCACAGGGCAAATTTTCCTTTTAGATTCACTGTGCTTTACTGACATTTGGACCATCTGTGCTATCATAACACAAGTGTAGTTATTTTTTTCACAAAGATCTTTCCTATTTTTGGATTTCTGATCCAGATCGGAGGATGCTATTATCAAGAGAGAAAGTTGATAACACAAAAGATCCACTACCTAGATGAACTATGATCGTTTATCGTACTTGAGAGTGACAGAGGAACAGTATCTGAATTATGAGCCAGAACAAGACTATGACTGAAATGTCCAGTCCGTTGGGGCTAAACTGCACCTACATTGCACCACTATCACTGCAATTCCATTTGCTTTCTTGTTTAACAGCTTGAAATGTCTACATGACAGGCAGCTTTCAGGTACATATCAAGTATGTTCCAGAGATCATTCTCAAATGTTTTCACCAAAATGACTGATGCTTTGTCCTGCACAGTACATATCGGGATTTAATTTATTTGATCATGACCATCAACAGAAACTGTTGAGACAATAGGTGTTTGCAAATATGGAGCAGAATTTCTAAGACTGTAAGAAGTGATAAACTGGACCCACGTAACAATCAGAAATCCTTCCAAAAACATTAATAGTGCTTTTTACAATAGGAAAATATTCCTTTCCAACAACCTGCACAGAATTGCTGACAGTCACCGAAAAAGAATGTTTTTCAGTGCACAGTTTTTAGGGTCTTCACGTGCTTCATTTAACTTTTGGGTTTCAGGAAACCCTGATACATTGGCAGAGAGCAACCTGTGGATGGATGGCTGTTGAATGATACAGGCTTGACTTTGATATTGCTACCTAATACAAGGAAATGATTAGAGATTAGATATACCAGGTTACAATCTGCACAATCTGCACAATTTAAATTCAAAATAGATTTGGAATTGAGTTGAGATTATGGTTAGATTAACAACCCGTATGGAAAACTACGTGGCTTGGGTTAATCATGTGCAAATACTTGTGTACAGAGAAAATTACAGATCTAATTAATTATGTAATTAACAAGCAGTGAAACATTTTACAGGTTATTCTGCAATATTTTTCATTATTATTCATTATTAATATTGTGCTAATATTTGCTGATTTCATGCCTAATGCAGCTGTGATTCCCTCTGTTCATGTGCATTTGCATATGATTAACTCAAACTGCAAATGAACCACTTTGATTAGAACATATCTCAACATAATCCAGGAAATATTAGTGGTGTGCTGCATAGCTGTGAAAAGGGAAATAAATAAATTTAGAAATAGACCGCAACCTCACAAGGAGACAGGTAGCTGAAGGGGATGTGGAGATTGCTGATGCAGAGGATAACATACCACAGGAAGGATTGGCTACATGCCAGGTATAACTTGATTAATATCTTTATAATTAATGTAAATGTTAATGATGAACTTGCGCATGTTTTAAAAGCTTTTCAATAGTTGGAAATGGTTTGTATTTTAATATTGTTTTAATTATTAGACTAAAACAAATAATTTCAAGTGGATTTACATAAGAATCCTGTTTTTTTATGAGGTGGCTTTGCTTCTAATGTGGGTGATCCATTGTGGCAGGTAGGTTGGTTGCCTTCCCACACCTTAAAAATGGCAGACCTTGGTGTCGTCAGGTCACCACCAATGTCATTTCCTGTATGCTATGGACATGCAAAATAAGTAGAAGTTCTTGAGTATTCTCGAATCTTTCAGTGCATCGAGATGCTACCCCGCGTGAAGGGCACTACGTAAATGCAACTCATTGCTGCTCTTGAGACTAGTGCACATGTGCAAGGTGCAGGACATGGCATCAACAGTAGTCATTTTTTAGGAAAGGACATCAGTTGCATTCCTTGCACCTGTGCGTTTGTGTCGTACACAGCAAGTGACATTATGGTAGCCTTTTTGTCTTTTTCCCACTATAATGCAATGTTTCAGTCTATGGACCTGAAACTGCATGTTATAATACTGTATTTTTACATTAAATTAAAGGGATTTGTATCATATACACCACATAGAATCATACAATTATACAGCACAGAAGGAGGCCATTCGGCCCATCGTGTCTGTGCCGGCTCTTTGAAAAGAGCTATCCAATTCAATCCCACCCCACCCCACTCTCTCCCCATAGCCCTGCAAACGTCCTCCCCAAATAATTAGCTACTTCTCGCTTAAAAGCTGTTATCAAATCGGCTTCCACCACTCTTTCAGGCAATGCATTCCAGATCCGAACAACTCACTGTGTAAAAAAAATTCTCCTCACCTCCCCTCTGTTTCTGTTAACAACTATATTCTATCAATGTATTTACCAGTTTGTGTGTGTGCAAAAACTATCATATTATTTATTCAGCTTCTTACATTTTTTCTCTGCAGGTCTTAATTCTTTGAGGTCATTGCGAAAGGCACTTTCAGGGACTGTAAGGATTATTATTATTTTATTCTACTTATTAATTCAAATATAAATTTATAATTTGAAGCTAATTTATATTATCGCTTAAACGAAAGGTACATTGTTGATGTGTAAACTGTGCTAAAGATGGCCACTTCTAGGATGCTTTATGTTTGACAAATACACAGACAGTTGCACTTTTTTTAAGTCACATGGTATTATTTGGCCTCATGCCAATTATACTTAATGCCATCGATAGAGTTGTCTCTGTTGCCAACCTCCTCCCTGTCTGTCTTAAGAGATGGATAGCACACCCCACTGTGGGGAAAAAAACTCTCCTGTAAAATACGCCTCTAGCAGCTGTTGTAACGTAACAAAGCTCAACAAAGCTTTTGCTGTGCCATGTGTACTGAACCCCACATTCTGCACATTTGTATTTCCCATTTCTTATACGTTAAATACCATTTATGCATGTCTACTTGCTAAATAAGGGGATCACATTCACCTACAAATACACAATCACTACAATTTACAGTAAAATCCTGTGAAGCACTTTGAGATATTTCGACAGTGTGATAAGGCTCTATATCAAATGTAAGAAATATAATTATTATTATTGTTGATGCTCTGTCATTGGCTGCCACACTTTTGTTACAATGAGTTAGTGACTGGCCAATCAACATGTGTTTTCAGTATGCATCATAATTAGTTTAAAAACTAATTATATTGCCCTTTTTTGGTTAATAATTTACAATTTACTGAGTTTTGCATAATAGACCATAAAATGGTTATTTAGATTGTCCAAATCAATGTTAAATGATGGGAGAAGCTCAGAGGACTGAATCCATTTCACAGTTTGACCTTATCAAGGTCATGCGTTCAACTAAAAAAAAATCCCAGTGCAGGGAGTTTCAGTGCGAAGAAAATAAATGAAAACTGTATTGCAACATTTGCTCATAGTAAACACGATGCGAGAGGAGTATGTGAAGTTCAAGAGTAATTTTAAACATGTCCATTTTCCAGCACCTTTATATTTGCCTACATTGAATAAAAATCCGAACGATAAACCCCATTCAATCCCAGTTTATGATTTTTCTAGTAATTGTTTAAAAATTAATCTTATACTTACCCGACTTAGGTTCTTATGTGATTGGTGCAATGTTGAACGTATTGATTGAATTCCGACAACTTTTCACCTTCAGCATTTGATATCCATCATGTTTTGTAACTGACATGATGTACATTTTCGATTTTCAAATGATCCTCAGCTCTGTTCAAGGTATCAGAACAAAAATAAATTAAAGTTACTATACTTCTTAAAATCATAACCTCTGACATGAGTTTCAGCCACCCACAGCAAACTGCCAGTTAGGAGCTGTCACCTTTATTGTTTCCAAGAAGCTGGGGTTTACTGCAATGCAGCTATCTGTTCCAGCTGCTCACAAGGCTGATCAGCTTTTACACAGTGGTTGGAGGATCGCAACAGTTTCTCAATCTGCTTTTCTGCACTAAATCGTTGGATTTTTAGAAATCTCTAACATGGGAGAGTTTGTTTTTCTCATAGTCTTGATTTTCTTTTCATTAACACCATAATTCTGTTTCAAAACAATATTTTAAGTAAGCATTCAGCTTCAATCATACTGTATTATGGCACAGAATGGAAGTTTACAACAACAACAATTTGTGGAGTCCTGTAGCTCAGTGGTTAGACGACTCGCCTCAAAGCGAGAGACCTGGGTTCGATTCCCAGCAGGGTGAAATGTTAGGCAAGTTTCCTTACTCCACATGCCTCTGGTTACCTAGAGGTAAGTAGGAACCCAGCTGTTGTTGGATTGGCGGATCGCTTTAACCGGGGGAATAACTCCTTCAAAAAAAATAATAATTAATTGCTCACTTCAATGCATGACTGTTTGTGGGACACTGCTGTGTGAAATTGGCTGCAATGTTTCGTCCACAAAATATACAGTCAACAGTCAATTCACTTTACAGTATATTCTGTGAAAAGCTTTGAGACGTCTAGAAGACATGATAAGGCGCTATATCAAATGCAAGAATTATTTATTTATTATTATAAAAACAATTTGCATTTATATAGCACCCCTCATGCAGGGTAGCATCCCAGAGCGTTTGATAGTGATGGAGCGCGATGCTGAGCCGGGGGAGAGAGGGAGGTGACCGTAGGCACGGTCAAATAGGAAGGTCTTCAGGTGCGACCTGACGATGGAGAAGGAAGGGGTAAGGTGGAGGGATAGAGGAAGAGTGTAGAAGTTGAAAGTGTGACCACTGATTGTGGAACAGAGGGCCCGAGGGATATGCAGATGGCTGGAACCACTCGAGCGGAGGCAGTGGGTTGTGGGTTGAGGGGAAAGCAGGTCGGAGAGATAGGGAGGTGCTAGGGCATGAAGTTTAGACTTCCCCGCCCCCCCCACAGAGACATTAAACTGAGGTCATGGCTGCCTGTTCAGGTGGATGTTAAAGATCCCATGGCACTGTTCGAAAAGAGAAGAGAGTTCTCCCAATGTCCAAGTCAATGATCCCTCAAACATAAAATTGGTTATTCACTTCATGGCTGGTTGTGGGACATTGCTGTGCGTAAATCGGCTGCCACATTTTCCCACAAAATATGCAGTGAATTCTCAGATAACATTTTACAGTATATCCTGTGAAACACTTTTAGACAGTCTCCTGATGTGAAAAACACGATACCTAATGTAAGGATTATTATTATTATTTTTGATCAGCTGGATGTCTGACTTATGCAAAAACCCATTGCTGTGCTTAAGAGTATACAAATAAGACTGAGAGTTCCACCTTTATTTGCCACGTACTCATGGAAATTTCCCTGTGCCTGCAAGAGTGTGTGCACACATGTTATTTGTAGAAATTCTGTACAGTCATCTCCTCCTTCCATTGTTTACAACGTAGGGAGAGATAGTCATGGGAAAGTGAGCAAAGTGCGATCTCAGCTGCCATTAAGGTTGACATGAAACTCAATGAATTTCTATAACTTCTTAGGTTGTCTCCGATAATAAAATAATTAAGTTTACAACTCCAGATCAATTGCAATAATCAACATTTCAATTTATCTCATGGAATCCGAGCAACTACAATTTAGGATGAGGCCATTCAACCCATCCACCGGAGCTAACAACTCTAGTAGCCTTATTTTGCTCTTGAAACATAATATTTTTTGTTTTCGTAACAGCATTGGTAAAATGTCTCAAAGCTTTTTACAGGATATATTGTAAACAACAACAGCAACAAATTACATTTGTATAGCACCTTTCACGTTGGGAGGATGTCCCAAGGCGCTGGACATTTAGGGATTTGGACCCAAGCTGGGGGTTGGGATCAGGTGGGGTGGAGGGCAGGAAGGTCAGAAGGGTGACTGAAGCCATGGCCAAAGATGAGGGTCTTGAGACAGTCCTTCAAGGAAGCAAGGGAGGGAGTGGGGCAAAGGGAATATGGGATGGATTACAAAGGGTGCAGGAAAAGAGGCAAAGGCCAAACCACCGATGGTGTGGCCAGTCAGGCAAGAGACATAAAGTAGGCTGGAGCCTGCTGAGCAGAGGGAGAGGACAGGTTACTATGGAGTCAGCATATAAGGTAAGGAGGAGCAAAGCTGTGGATAGCCTTGAAGGTGAGGACGAGGATTTTGAACTCTATCCTCTAGGGGATGGGGAGCCAGTGGAGCTAGGCGAGGGTGGGGGTAATGAAGTCATGGAGCCTGGTGCGGGAGAGGACATGAACTGTAGAGTTCTGGATGGTCTGCAGTTTGTGGAGGGAAGAGTTGGGAAAGCTGACAAGCAGGGAGTTGGCATAATCAAGCCTAGATTAATGCACGGATGAGGGTTTTGACAACATGCAGTCTGAGGGGTGAGGCATGTTGGAGCCAGGCAATGTTGTGGAGGTGGGGGAAGGCAGATCAAGGCATGGCACGGTTATGGGGTAGAAAGAACAGTTGAGGGACAAACAAGGCGCCAAAGTTCCGGACTGGCTTAATAAGGTGGAGTTTGCAACCATGGGTGGTGATGCTGTCAGTGCCTAAAGTGTGGAGCTACTGAAGGAAACCAATCAGGAGAGCCTCGGTCTTGCTCAACTGGGGAAAAGTTAGCTCTCATCCAGGACTTGATTTCTGCCAGACATTCCGTCAGGACAGCAGTATAAATACTGTATATTTTACAGGCGAACACAACAGCAGCAGTCAGTTTGCATGCAGCATTGTCCCACAAACAGCCATGAAGTGAATGGCCAAATTTTATCTGAGAATTGTTGGCCAGGGCACAGGAAGAACTCTCTTTCCTTTTCATGGGATCTTTAAAATCCATCTGAATTGGCAGAAAGAACCTTAGTTTAACATCTCTCCACATTTAACAAGCACTCCAGGACGCTACCCCGCGTGAAGGGCGCCATATAAATGCAAGTTGTTGTTTCATCCAAAGGATAGCATTACTAACAACACCCCAGCACTATAATGGAGTATCAGCCTAGACTGTGAGTTTAAAGTCCAGACATGGGACTTGAACCCGCAACCTTCTGACTCAAAGACAAGAGTGCAACCAAATGAGCCAGGCTGATACCTCTTTTCCAGTGTCATTTTTATATTCTTCCTTCTCATATTAGTTAATGTAACAGTCAGTGATTTCGTATCTATCATATAATCAGATGGTTAAATCGACTTGTATGCAAATCAATGCAAATCATTTTGATATAATTATTTTTACCAAAATTTCCAATTACTTCTCTACGTTATTTGAATGCTACTGCAGTCCATTTTGATGAAAATCTCTGTATGCATACATCAAATTTATTTGAGAAAAAAACTCAAATTGGCTTGTAAGCATTGATTGCATCTACATATGCAAGTCTTCCATGAACTTTAAACAACCATTGGGAATGAAATTTTAATTGTAATAGTAATAAAATGCAGTATTCCTGACCTGACTTTAAAAGCTGCATAAGGTAAAAAGTTATGCTTGAAAAATCTATCACTGTTAAATTGTTATCGTAATTTAGCAATAGTACATTGCTGATGGCGATGCTCTATTTTTAAATGTACAGCCTTTAACTTATCACCCACATTCAAGTTTACTCCGATATTATTAGATAATCCGTATGCACAGTATTTGTACACATGCGTGGAAGGGGCTATATAAGTGCAAATTGTTGTTGTTGTTTGTTTAGTTGTATTTTCCTGACTTGTGTCCTGTTTATATCCTATTTTCTTCATTTTTTTTGCTGCTTTGCTCTTTTGCTGCAAGCATAAAAACCTAAAAAGACTAAAATGGATGGTATTCTGCCAGACTGTGAATTTGCAATGAATAAATTATGAATCAAACCGTGCCTCAGTTCATTTCCCATTACCTTTAGTCAGGCATTAGCTGACAAAGCTTTGCTACTGTGCGCTTTCAAAAGCATATTTATTTTTTAATCTGCCTGACTTTGTAATACTTGTCCCATGTTTGTCATAATACAAAGGCCTTACCGTTACCATTGAACTGAAAAATAAATATTTTCTAAACCAGATTAAAAGTTTCCAAAACGTGTCGCTGAAATACCTCTAATATCATTTGTGCCAATCCCTGCGTTAAAATGTGGTTCTTAAAGTGAAGTGAAATATCTGATTCAAACAGAACAGCTCATTGTTACTATTTTTTACTCAGCAGGCATTGGTGTACAATGAGATGTTCCAGGCAGTTCTTTCAGTTCCATTTGAAATGTAAATATGGTTGTGTCTAATCCTATGAGGTTACCTGCAATGGTGCTCCTCTGTACAGAATGTGTATTTCTTATGCACTTAGATGTCCTCCCAATGTGAAAGGCGCTATACAAATGTAATTTTATAGTTGTTGTTGTAGAGCATGCAAAATGCCACCGTTTTCTCATAAGCTGAGAAACAGAGGGNTTTTTTATGTGGCAAAGAGGACATCAAAATCAGATTTAAAATAAATGGACTAATAATGCAACCCATTATGAAGGGATACACGACATGGTAAAGGTGGATTAAAAGTAATTGATAGAAGATAACAATGTCACATTTTTAATGGGGTAATAGTTTAATAATAAGAATATTTTAACAGACCAAAGATGTTGAAGCAAAACAGTAAGGTGTTATATCAATCACTAAGGCATTATTATTAACATACCATATGTCACAATTTTCACCTCTTCCTTTCTAAATGTTATAACCCAGCATTTTCTTCCTTCCCATCCTAACAGTAGTAACTCATACTGGGGTGTGGTTCTGCGGGGACTGACACCATTCTAGTACCTCAGTCAACACTGGTCTTCTTGTGTGAGGTTAGATAGAGCATGAGCAGAGTATGCAATTGTGCTCACTGGACTCCAAAAGAAGCCATTAGACAGTGAAGAAAACCAATCATACTGACCTCACTGGTGCTCTGGTGAGATTAGCTAAAATAATAAAAAATGTTGGACCTTCATGGTCTGAGTAGTTGATTAACACAGCGTGTAGTTGCTTTACCAACTTACCTGTCAAGGAAACCCCATACAGTCTGTTATAAGCCACAGCACATATTCATTTAAAGAAACAGAAACTGTGCTCTTTTCTTACCGCATCAATTATGGAGCAACAGCTTTTTAACTTTTTCTTCAACCATCTCATAGATTTATTTCAATGACTTTAAGGTCATCCCACTAGGTTTTTCTAAATGCCACATTGTCTTTTGTGATCCTGAAGTATTTAATTCCATTCTTGTAGGCTCTGTAAATTAACATTTTACAAAGCTGAACTCTCATTAATCATTCTATCCCCTGTTTACCAAACTCATAACTAATAAATACAGAAATATAGATTAGGATTTAACAGTACCACCAACAGTGAAACACACCCCAGCACTGCATTAGAGCATCAACCTAGACTATGTGAGTTCAAAGTCCTGGCGTGGGGTTTGAACCCACAACTGCCTGACTCAGAGATGAGAATACCACCTGTTGAGCTAGGCTGATATATTTTACTAATTGAATTTGGTGACACAGAATTCCAAAACCATGGCTCTAGGTTTGAGATTGAAGATGACATTGCACCTGGCACTTTTAATGTCATAGACAATAAATTACATTGACCAATTACCATTACATTGACTCCATTGTGTACAGCTTTCGACACTCTAACTTCAAAAAGACATTGAACTGTTGAAAAAGAGAAAAATAAAATGTACATTTGAGGGCATTGAGAACTAAGTTATTGAGAGTTTTTGCCTAAAACTCATCTCCTTCATTATCATCATAACAATCTTTGCATTTTATATACCTTATCACGTTGCTCAGACATCTCAAAACACTTCACAAGATTCCATGTAAATTATAATAACTATGTATTTGTCGTCAAATGTGGAGGCCAAATTGTGTACAACAATGTCCCACAAACAGGAATCAGCAAATGATCAATTTTATCTGGAGGATTGTTAGCTAGGAAACTGGGAGAAACTTCCTTCTCTTTTGAATAATGCCCTTAACACCACCTGAAAAAGCTCACAGGGCCATCTGAAGGAAGGGAGCACTCCTCCAGCACCGTGTTGGTATGTCAGTCTACTCTGTGAGTTTAAAGTCCTGACGTGGGACTTGAACCCACAACCTTCTGAATGACAGATAAGAGTACTGAGCAAGATTGATACACTCATCATCTAATATAACCTTCAAATTTATTAACAGTTTCAGGAAGTGAACTTGATCTATCTCATTCAGTTAACTAAGCTTAGGTCAGCACTATTCATTGAATGGATCCATTACTGCCTCAGGGTATTTTCTACAAAAGCAAAGCCCAATTAGCTCAGAATTCCTGGATGAAAAAAATCCACGATCAAGGAGAACAAGGTTATTCCAACTGCAAAGACGTAGATACAACTCTTTGAAGTGGATTATAGAGATATCTATAGTGAAAAGGTCAGATTTTCCTAATTGTATTCTATTATTGGAAGATTTCAACTGTCTGTCTATCTATCTTCCTCCTGTGTTAGATTATAGAAGTTGTAGTCTGATAATAATGAAACATTAATGAACAAATGTAGAATGGAGAAAATACTGACGGTCATGGGACAGGACACATCTGGTTCTCTCTGGTTTTGAAGGAATAACAAGACAGCCTTAGAAAAGGGCAGGAGGTCACCACTTATCAGTAAATAACAACAAACCCACAATCCTATAGAGGTAACCATCCAAAGTACCGGTCAACACAGGATCTCAGCTTAGCAATAAGTCTCTAGATTCTGACAAGGCCTGCCAAGTAACAGAAGGCAACCCTCAAGAATAGCGAGCTAATAAGCAAGTTGTTTAAACTGGAGGACTTTGGTACCATCCAGGGATACTAATAAGGGATAAACATTCACTTAGAAGGAATGTACTAATGGTTCCAATAACAAAATAAACACCAGATACAGACCTAAACTGATCAGTCTCCTACCTTAGACAGGTCAAAGGGAAGACCTCATCGAGACTCAGTCAGGCTGGCACCAAGCCAAATGATTGATTAACCTGAGTATATGGCAGTATCAGAAGTAGGTAGAGGGACCCTAGGAAAAGGACACTTGGAAAAGGGTATAACTAGCCCACCTCTAGGTGAGAACAGTTAGAAGAACAGGACGATGAGAGAGAGAGAGAGAGAGAGAGAGAGACCAGAGTGGAGGGGTCCCTTTAAGGAGAACAAGGAAGGTGTCCCATGACTGTCTATAATGACTGGTAGTATGATTTGTTAGACATTTGTAGTAACTTGTCAATGCATGTTGTGTTCACTCTGTTCATAATAAACCTTGCTACACCATATTTGGATTGTCGAGTCATATTTCGAACCACGGGATCAGAAATCCCAACACCCTGCTTATGTACCTCAATCCCTTGTTTCTTCAGATATGCACTGAATTAATTGATATGATTACATTAATCGGAGTCCCATAACATAGTGGTTAGCAGGCTTACCTCATAAGAGGGTGGCGTTGGGTTCAATTTCTGGGCAGGGCTAAAACTTTAGATGGGTTCCCTTACTCCATTTGTCTCTGTTTACCTAACAGTAGGTAGGAATTCGATTGTTAGTCAATGAGCGGATCGCTTTCCGGGGGTAATAGTCCCTCCAAAAAAAACGATTTGGTCACTGAATCGATGACTATTTGTGGGATACTGCTGTGCGCAAATGTCTGCCTCATTTTACCCACAAAATAGACAGTTCAATATATTCTGTGAAGGGCTTAGAGATGCCTCGAAGATGTGATAAGGTTCTATATCAAATGCAAGGATTATTACTATGATTATTATTATTGGCTTGCTAGTAGCATATTATCCTTTGTATAAAGATGTTCTGCTTGACTACATCTATTTCCTAAATTTAACATGTGCTCTCTGGTATTGAACCCTTCGCCACAACAAACAATTTGCCTGGATCAACTTTGTCAATATGCTTCATAATCTTGAAAACTCCAGTTAGTTCACTTAAAGATTAGAGAACAAGCCTCCTGAAGTTTGTCTTATAACCTAAGTTTCATAAACAGGATCTGGTAATCAGCTTGGTACATACGAACTGAAGAATGTAAATAGAGTATTAGAAAATACTATTGAAATTCAAATGATCAGTCTCAAAGTGTGAATCATACCTTAAAATGCATTGTTATTTCTTAGAGAAATACCCAGGCGGGGTCTCCTTGAAACTGAACTGGCTCCAAGGTGACATGCCTGGCAATGAAATGTTGGAATCAAGCCAGGCTTCTGTGGTGGTCTGTAGTCTGGTTCCTGAGCCAGGCGGGTCCACAGTATTCCAGGGCACTGCTGATGACAGCAGAATCTGGAAGAGCAGACCAGTCTCTGGGGCAGGGAATCATCCCACACAGCTCCTGTCAACATTGCAAGCCAAAGGGTGCTCGGTAACACTTTTCCTAAATGGTCCTAGCTGGACTAGCAGCGGGAAAGCTTGCCAGACAACAATATCAGCGGCAAACTATGCGGTTTTAGCTGGTTAGACTCCAACAATACCTCCATGCACACTTGGGGTCCCCATGCTTGGCTCTTGCCATCCTGCACCTAATACTTTACGGAATTAGGTAAGCAGGATGTGTCCCTCCAGGGAGACGGTGTGCATTCCATTCCAACAATCTATCTCTGGGATTTCCATGTGTAGACGGGATGCATGGAAATCTCAGTTTGGTTTGGATACTCTTAAATTCTTAAACCCCCCTCAATCATTTATTTTCCTTTCTCCAGGGCAATACTATGCTGCATATGATTAGTTGCCCAGAACCACACACATTAATTCAGAAGGGATCAGGTCAATATGGTCTTCATCAATATAATCTCTTTAGATCTATATCACTTCTCTATCCATCTGCTAATGGAACTAAGAAGCTTATTTTTCCATGTTTTACTGCAGCCAAGAACTGGGTAATTGTTTCATAAATTTATGCAAAATAACTCCTAAATCTCATCGGTCAGATGTACAATTGGTTATTCTAACACATGTTTCCTCCTTTAGTTCTTCACCCTGTGCAATCTATTTTATGTTTATCCATATACAGAGGGTCAGTCAACTAAAAAAAAATCAAAAGATCTAAGTCCTCTGAATCTGGTTACTGAGTTCTTAATTATTATCTCTGCCTAGTACAAACTTTGAATCTCTTATATGTTTAAACTTGTATGCTCATGCAACATAATGATCCCAATTTTTCCCTGATTTTGATCTTCATAGAAACAATCAGCTAGGTTCAGAAACAAATCCTTCCTCAGCAGAACCCAAGGCAATTGGATGCTTCTGAGTTGCTGCAGGGTGACTGTGCTATATAACACTTTTCATATAACAAAGTGCGCTATATGAAACACATCTTCTTTTCATATGACAAGATGTCATTTTCCCAGATTAAACACATCAGAGAACAAGGGAATTTCAGTTGAGTGGCAGCAAACTCAACTCTTTGAAGTGTATATATAATACCGCATACTTATCCGGATCAAACTCCGTACCCACATCTCACCAGTTCTGGCCAGGCTCCACTGGCTCCCCATCAATAAATGGATCAACTTCAAGATCCTCTCACTCGTGTTCAAATCGCTTCACTCTCTGTTACTTCCCTGCCTCTCCAACCTCCTCACTCCCCAATCCACCACCTGACGCCTCTGCTCAACTGGCACCGGCCCCCTGCTCATCCCACCGCCCCACCAGCGGAGGTCGAGCTTTCAGACAAAACTCTGGAACATTCTCCCTCAATCCCTCCATCTTGCCCGCTCTGTCCCCCTTTTTAAGTTCCGACTGACAACGTTCTTCTTTGACTATGCTTACAGCCACTTCCCCACCTCCAACCCACACCCCCCGAAATCCTCTTTCTACCCCGGCTCAGATTCAGGCTCCGTCACTGTTAAGCGCTCTGAGACACTGTCCCGCATGGAAGGCGATATAAAAGGGCAAGTTGTTGTTGTTGCATAATCAAGATACAATGGTGAAAAGGTCAGAATTTTCCAAATTTTATTCTTTCATTAAGATAGTGCTAATAATTGTGCTGAACAGTTGTTGCTTTCTCATTCATGAAACGGCATTGCTTACTGCTGAAACGAGACAACAAAATTAAAATTATTTGTAGATAATTTTTTAATCAATTTTTTAACCACGACTGTTTGTGGGAGGGTCACTGCTGTGCACAGTTGGTTGCCACGTTTCACCCACAAAATATTCCCGTCAATTCACTTTGCAGTATATTCTGTGAAGCACTTTGAGAAGTCTAGAAGACCTGATAAGGTGCTATATCAAATGAAAGGATTTCTATTATTATTATAAGAACATTCTTAACATTTACGCTAATAATGTAATGGACCCTTTTATGTGTTCCATAATTTTTTTTTATTTTATCAAGAGCTTTACCATATTAAGAAGTGAATGCACACGTGATATGAAGCAAATTTCATGGGGTAATTATCACAAACTGGTTCACCCTCCCACCCTGGATTCTCCCCCCACCCAAAAAAAAAAATTCTATTTGAAAGGAGAAGAGAGTTATTCCTGGTGTCCTGGCCAACAAATTCCCAATAAAAATTACCATTCCCTTCACGGCTATTTGTGGGATGTTGATTGGCTGCCGCATTTGCCTACAAAACTCACATTCATTCCAATTTACAGGATATCCTGCAAAGCCCTTTGAGACATCTGTTCCAGCATGAAAGACACTATACCAAATGCAAAGATTATCATTACATAATAATGGGTGCAAATCTTCTACTATCAATGGACATGCTCCTGAGGTATAAGATGCTGTATAAATGCAATTTGTCATTGAGATTATTATTTCTAGTAGTTTAGCATATACTCCTTCCCCATGGCACTGAGCAACAACAGCTTGCATTTATATAGAGCCCTGCATGCTGGGTAGTGTCTCAGAGTGCTAACCAATGGCAAACTTTGTGCTCCATAACCTTTTCAACAACAGCAACAACAGCAAGATTACATCTGTATAACGCCTTTCTCGTCGGGAGGATGTCCCAAGGTGCTGGACAGAGTACAGCATTTCAGACCTGAGCTAGGGTCGGGAGGGGAAGAAAGGAGAGGGGAAGGGGGGTGACAGATGGCATGGTCGAAGAGGAGGGTCTTGAGGCGGGACTTGAAGGAAGCTAAGGAGAGGGTGAGCCAGAGTGACTGGGGGATGGAATTCCAGAGGTTGGGGGCAGAGTGGCTGAAGGCTCTCCTGCCAATGGTGGGGCGAGTGGGTCGGGGGACATGGAGCAGGCCAGAGCTGGCTGAGCGGAGGGAACGGGCGGGTTGGTAGGCGGTTAGGAGGTCGCAGAGGTAGTGGAGGGCTTTGTATATGAGGACCAGGATCTTGAACTGGATCCTCTGAAGGATAGGGAGCCAGTGGAGTCGGGCAAGAGTGGGGGAGATGGGGTCACGGAGTTTGGTGCAGGAGAGGACACGGGCTACAGAGCTCTGGATTATCTGCAGCCTGTAGAGGGAGAGGATGGGAAGGCCAACAAGCAGGGCATTTGCATAGTCGAGCCTGGAGGTGATGAAGGCATGAACAAGAGTTTCAGCGGCCTGAGGGGTGAGGTAGTGGCGGAGTCGGGCGATATTACGGAGCTGAGGGAAGGCAGAGCGGGTCATGGCTTGAATGTGGGGGAGAAAAGACAGTTGAGGGTCGAACAAGACACCGAGGTTCCTGACTGGCTGGTGAGTTTGTAGTGTGCAAACATGGAGGTTGATGCTGCCAGAGCCTGAGGTGCTGAGGCGCTGGCGTGAGCCAATCAGGAGGGCCTCAGTCTTGTTCACATTCAACCGTAGGAAGTTTGCCCTCATCCAGGACTTGATGCCCGACAGACAGTCTGTCAGGACAGCAGTGGTCCTGGAGTTGAGGGTGGAGGCAGAAAGATAGAGTTGGGTGTCATCCGCATACACCCCATGTCTGCGGATGATGTCACCAAGGGGGAGCATGTAGATATTAATGAGGAGAGGGCCAAGGACAGAGCCCTGAGGTCATCAGATGTGACAGTGCGGGGGCTGGAGGAGAAACCGTTAGAGGCAACAAAGTGGGGACCGTGAGAGAGATAGGAATCGAACCAGGCAAGGACAGATCCCTGAAGATTGAGTAAAGCGGAGAGGCGGTGTATGAGGATAGAGTGGTCAACCGTGTCGATGGTGGCAGAGAGGTCGAGGAGGACAAGGAGGCAGAGGGAGCCCTGATCACAGATGTTCAGAATGTCATCAGTGACTTTGACCAGGTCTGTCCGTGCTGTGGGCAGCTCGGAATCCGGATTGGAGGGGTTCAAAGAGGGAATGCCGAGAGAGAAAGGAGCGGAGATGGGATGCGACAACTTGTTCCAGGACCTTGGAGAGGAATGGAAGGTTAGAGATGGGGCAGTAGCTAGAGAGGAGGGATGGATCCAGGGAAGGTTTTTTCAGGATGGGGGTGATGATGGCTGTTTTTAGGGGGGTGGGAACTGAACCAGTGGACAGGGAGAGGTTGATGACATCAGACAGGAGGGGGACCAGAAGATGGAGCTGGGAGACGAGGAGAGAGGAATTCTGCAAAACAAGCCGCAGCCTGCAAGCATCTTCGGTGATTCATATTTTGTATTTATTTACGTTTGAGATAGTCAGTCGTTTATGTGGATATGAGGGCTACAGGCTGATGTATAACTGAAGCCTGACGTTTCTTTCATATGCACAGGCCGGATCTTCTACAACAAAATATCCTTTGATTTATCGGTGACTATAACATCAAACCATCTCATAGAGCTACACAGGGAATTGCTGTCAACTGTAATGAGTGCCAATTTGTATACAAATGAAACAGCCAATTTATGCGCAGCAATGTCCCATAAACAGTCACGATGTTAATGAAGGTACCTTCTCAAATAGTGTCATGGGATCTTTCACATCCCTTTGAAGAACAGGCAGACAGACCTCAGTTTTACATCTCACCTGTAACAGTTACATTCAATTGTATTTATCAAAATTGGTATATTGGTCTCTAATCTTCCAGGTAAAATTAATCATCCACTTCATAACCCTTGCATTTTGGTACAGCGCTTTTCACGTCTTCTAGACGTCTTGGCTATTTGTGGGATATTATGCATAAATTGTCTGTTGCGTTCACATATAAATACACAGACAGTAAAGCTTCGCAGTATGGTTGTGAAACATTTTGAGACATTTTAATATTATAATGCTTTATCAAATACAAAGAGTAATATTATTTAATATTTAGAGTTTCACCATTAATAGGTATTTTTACTACACCAACTAACACAGTTATTCAAAGATGAATGGAAATGTAGAATTGACTTGTATCAATGTTGGATTAAGCATTACAAGGGGTTTAACTGTGCATGTATTTATAATACTTCAACTAAAATATGAAATATTTTTCCATGCTAAACTCAGAAGATCTGTAAATGTAGCTCCCTTTGTAGAATCATTTCTAATTAATCTGCAGAGAATTCAACGGTTCTCCATAGCAATTTATATATGTTACTAGCCCTATAGGCTCAGAAATGCTGAAACCAAAATGCTTTTCAAAACATAAACTGGTATATCATTAAATTTGAGTCAAAGGTTACTAATAAATACTGTGGAAAAAGATCTTCCAAATTAAGACTGAATTGAAAAACGTTTAAAAATTCTGCATAATCTTACATTTTAAGATTGTGTTCTTCACGCTAAGATTATGAGAAATTTCAGGCCTCAAGAGATAGAAGCCATTTCCCCTCTGTTTTAGCTCAGTATTGCCAACCTGTGCTGTTGCCCTCGCTGAATCAAATGGCTCTGCTCAAATTCTTAAGTTCCTTACATTGTATTTGGTGGAGACATCCAGCCTCTGCTTTAAGATAATGAAGCTGCACACGCTCGGATAAAAAGAAGATAATTAATTCATAAAAAATAAATATAGAAACAATGAGGTTACTGACTGCTGTAGCTTTCACTGGTCCTCAATGCTGAAATTGAAGTGAGTGAAGGAGCAATTGTATTTTGACCAAGAATGCTTGTAAAACTCAGAGCTTGTTTCAGTTACATCCCAGTATATGTTCAAATAATACTGTTTATTAGGTGGTTTGGGTGCGTGGGGCTGAAGTTCCTCTTACTTCTAGTCCACCAAGCTACATTGATAACTAAATGGTAATCCTCGGATTTGATACAGTGCCTTATCATGTTGTTAAAATGCCTCAAACACTTCACAAGATTTTACCATAAAATGTAGTGACTATGTATTTGTAGGCAAACGCAGCAGCCAATTTACACACAGCAATGTCCCACAAATAGTCATGAAGTGAATGACCAATGTGCGTCTAATGGAAAAATCCCATTAAAATCACTGCAGTAGAGCAGCAAGAGCAATTTATTGACCTCATTTCTTTCACACAAATTGTTGATACCTCCTTGTTGGTTGCTACTCTATCAGCAAAGGAGCAAATTCAAAAATAACATGGGTACATAGAGCATTATCAGGGCTCTTCCAGATTATAATTAGAATTTACATTTATATAGCACCTTCCACATCAGGAGGATTAGGCGAATTTTGAAGGTTATGATGGAAGAGGCAAGGTGAAGGAACTCTGGGATGGAGTTGCAGAGAATGGTGGCAGAATGGCTGAAAGCTTGCAAACTGATGATGGTGTGGATCAGGTGTGAGACATGAAGCAGGCTGGTGTTTGCTGAACAAATGAGCAGCTGAGGCAATAGGAGATTACACAGTTGCAGAGGGGCAAGGTTTGGAGCCACTCCGCTACCCACCCCTTTGCTCGGCTGACTCTGGGATTCTAAAAGCCCCACCATCGGCAGCAATGTCTTCAGCCACTATGCCTCGAAACCTTGGAACTCTCCACCTCACTCCCTCTGCCTTGTCCTCTCCTTTCGTCTCATCAGATCACATCTGAAGACATTCCTCTTTGACTGTGTCGATGGTTACCTCTCCTCTCTCCCAGGCTCGGCGTCAAACTCTGCCATTGTTAGCCACTCAGAGCCAATACCCCCGTGAAGGGCACAGTATAATGCCGGTTGTTGTTATTAACCCTCAATCTGTGAATCCAAATCACTGGAACAGGAGGAGTTCTAGCACAGTTATAAGAATGCAACAGTGAGACATGCATGTAGTAAAATTTAATTTGGGAATATAATTCCTTGCTACAAAGCTAATTAAATCACAAAGTCCCAACTAGGTTCTTTTTTATCTGTATCACATGATTTCCGCACAACTGTGAGTCTTCAATTAACAGCTCATTCATCATTTTTTAAAATCTGATTTTGTGTTTGCAATGCTCAACATTTCTTTCACAGATGAAATGTGTCCAAAGACCTGAACCATGGCCTTTCTCTAGAAATATATTTGTTTCGCTACAAAATGCACGATCATTGCACTTTACAATAAATTGTGCACTCTCTTGAGTCAGAAGGTTATAATAATAACTCTTGCATTTGATGTAGCGCCTTATCACGTTCTTGAGACATCTCAAAGCACTTCGCAGGATACATTGTAAAGTGTAGTGACTGTATATTTTGTGAGCAAAACTCAGAAGCCAACCGCGCACAGCAGTATCCCACAAACAGCCCAATGGGCTGAGTGACCAATTTATTATAATTTTTTTTAAGGAATTATTAGCCCCGTAAAATCCGCCAATCAACCAACAACCAGGCTCCCACTCACCACCAGGCCATCAGAGGCGTGTGTGTGGAGCAACAACTCGTCCTGTCCGAGAATCAAACCTAGGTCTTCTCGCCTGTGAGGTGAGTGCTCCAACCACTGAGCCACGGGACTCCACTTTTAGTGCTGGGACACTTTTAATCTTAGTCTTTTAATTATTTACATGATGGGTAACACTGTGGAATAGAATATTGACGACAGTGAAGCACATTGTCTCTCTGCTTTCACAAGACGGGAGTAGATTGCAGGGAAATTCCCCACAGTGGGTACTCTTGTGTTCTGGGAGTGAGCACAAGGGTTTAAATTCCACACTGGGACTTAAAAGTCATATAGTCTTGTCTGATAGGCTGACATTCCAATACAGTGCTGGAGTGAGCTGTATTGTCAGAAGTGCATCCTTCAGATGAGACGTTAAACCAAGAGCCTTTCTGCCTGTTCAAGTGAATGTCGAAGATTCCATAGCACTATTGAAAAAGGAAAGTTTCTTCTGGTCTCCTGACCAACAACCCCCCCTCTCCCCCCACAAATAAAAATGGTCATTCACTTCATGACTATTTGTGGATCATTGCTGTGCGCCAATCGGCTGCCGTGTTCACCCACAAAATACACAATCATTATTATTTATAGTAATACCCATTGAAGTACTTTGAGACATCCCTCCTGATGCGAAAGGTTCTATATCAAATGGAAAGATTGTTATTGTTAGGTAACAACTTATTATTCCTCTTTGAAGATGGCAAGCAATATAAGACTTGTGCAAATTATTATTTCTGAATATTGTTCACTTCAATTCTACAAAATAATGAAATTGCTTGTCTTTTATATAAAAAGAGACTTGATTTTCTTCAGTAAATGAAATCCATTATAAGTTTGACAAAACAAGGGAAGGAAGAAGGGAATGATAATATCTTTTGAATAGTGTTTCTGTCTATTTCTTGCTAATGTGCTAACAGCAATTTTTGCTTTCACTTAGCAGTGAAAGTAAAATATCCAATGAACCGTAAGACAAAATCATGTAAATGAATCGGTTTAGTCACAGGAAATTATTCAGTTGATCTTAGCAAATGATTTTAACCTTGTTTCAGCTGTCAGTGAGGACAGCCAAATGGCAGGGAAGAAAGCAACTTTGCAAATTTCACTGCATGGAGCAAGAGCAAGACATACACACCAAAGAAGCAACATTCAAATGTGTGTCAGTGCAACGACTTCACGCAGAAGTGAATAATGCCATCAGTTAGCATGAAGGTGCTTTTTGGAATACAATGCTGAGTTCTTCAACTCATTGTAGAGCAAAAAATCATGGAAATGGACAAATTGCAATAAACTTGTATTTTATAATAATAATACTTGCATTTGTTATAGCTCCTTATCATGTCTTCTAGATGTCGCAAACGCTTCACAGAATGCACTGTAAAGTGAATTGACTGTATGTTTTGTGGTCATGTAATTTTATATTACATTCCTATTTTCATTTTCAGTGTGCAACAGTTAATGCATTCCAAGATACCAATTTTGACACTTTAGAATTTGTTGTTTAATTTAATTTAAACCAAATATAATATTAATAATCCTGCATTTGATATAGTGTTAGTGGCTTCTCGATGGCAATAAACAATAATAAAAACAAACAAAACAATCCCTCCGACTCCCTCCCTCCCCTAATTCAAGTCTGTGTCTTTCCCTTCCCTATCCGCTTGGCTCCCACCCCCAGTTCGAATGATCAGCCAGCAGTGTCAACTGCTTTGAGACAATACTCACTTCAAGGGTACTACATAGATCCAGGTTGTGGTCCTCCCAACTTGAAACGGACTATATAAATGTAAATTTCATTATCACATAATTCAAACATCTGAGTGTTTTGCAGGATTTACTGAAGAGTGTATATCTATGATTAGTAGTCAAACCAGCAGTCAATTTGGGCACAGCAATGCCGAACAAAAAGTGAATGACCATTTTTTTTATTCTGGTGGATTGCATATTATTGACATAATAGGAACATAATTCATACATAACACATAGTGTGTCCCACGTTTAAAGGATAAATTTAATCTTAGTATGAGCAGACAATCACACATTGACACTTATTAGTGCTATTAGGTTCAAGTAATGCAAAGGAATCTAGAACGCCAACAGCAGCTGATAACTACAAAGCTATAATTGAGGAAGATTGATAACGATATCAATATAGAATCAGTCGTAGCATCACCACTATCAGATGAGAGCCAGATTACCTTTGGGTAGCCAGAAGTGCAATTCTGTTCCAAGTACAACTGCAAATACTATTAATAAGGAAGGCTCAGACCTAAGAATCTTTAGTCAGCATTTACAGAATGCTACTCCATTTGTCACCTGAAGTAGAGTAAAACATATAAGGGATTGATGTATTATACCCTTACACTATCTGAAAATGCAGGAGATATGAAATCCCAAATAGCCCTGGTAATAGTAAGAGATAAGAGGTGTTATTGAGATTGATTTTACCTAGATGGACAATAACTTGAGAACCTTACACATTATGGTACCTAGATGGTAGCTTTCCTCACTTATCAACATGCTGGCACAACTCATCTTCCCTAGTCACTCTCTTTCACAGATTCAGAAATGCACGCCTTTAACTTTCACCTGAAATTTCAGATGACTGATATATTGCAATTGAAATGGGTTCACGGTCAGGAGGAAGAAACTCTGAATTCTTGGAGCTGCATTCCAATTCAACTGTGCATCATAAACAAAGTGCAATGACTCTGATGATAACCCTTATTTCTGATGATTAATATGAATTCAAAATTTTTTCATAATTTCGTAACTTCAAGTCATTCCCAAGTCATCAAAGTGAACAGCAATAATTCACATCAGAGTCATATTTAGCTGAAAATATATGACAGATTTATTACCAAATATTAATCTAACAGAGTACGTATTAATTCCCATTTCAAGTGTGATTTATAGTCACAGGTTTGGAGTTAATAAAACAAAGAAATGGCAATGTGACTTACTTGTATTATTCAGTTTCATCTGTTAAGAATTCAGTAAATTGCTTTTTTAATCATTGTGAGTTAATGCATTAAAGATATGTTTAATTCAGTCTAAAAACAAATGCAGAAGGCTGTAACTACACTAAGAATAATTTGACCATGAGCGGAAAATGCGTGACAGTATTTCCACACGGAGCAAGATTCCTTTGTTATTTAGAATTTATTTTTGTTCATCAGTTTTTAAAAAAAAACATAGTTCTGACATTTATTTCTCTTCAAAAATACTTGATTTATGAATATAAAAATGTAAGTTGATGCTTAGCTTTTGGCTGTTGGATACGTGTAATTTCGCAAAAGAAAAGAACTTGCATTTTTATAGCGCACTAACATCATCATAATAATATAAATAATCCTTGCATTTGATATAGTGCCATATCACATCTTTGAGACATCTCAAAGCACTTGTTGACAGAATATACTGCAAAGTGCTGTTACTGTATTTTCGTGGCCAAAGCCATGTCAAAATGCTGAAAACCACTTCATGAGTGACTAACATCAAGGGTAGTGATTACTTATTTTGTAGGCTACTATTTGCGCAAGTAAAGTCGCAAGACCAATGAGATGAATAACTAATTAATCTGGATCATTGTTAGAGAAAACACTGGTGGGAGAAGCTCCCTCCCCTTTTGAATGGTGTTGTGGCATTGTTACTGTCTACCTGAATACACAGCTGAAACCTTGGTTATGAACTCAATCAAAGGATGGACAGCTACTAAAACCACAGAGAGGTCTTTCTGCTGCTCTTGCATACTTTATTAAAAGTTTCCAGTCATCAGTATGACCAGGATTCAAGGTTATACATAATGCTCGCTGTACATTACACAGCGAGTATTTTAAAATAACTTGCATAATCCTTTGTTCAACTTAATTTTCATATTAATTAAATTGAGATTTCATAAAAGATTATTGCATATTATCTTTATAAACCCCAGGCCTAACAATGTTTATTGTCTTAGCTTTAAGATCATGCATTGACTTAAATTTTAGGATAATATTAATACTAATCCTTGTATGTGATATAGCACCCTATTACGTCACCTTGAGATTTCTCAAAGCACTTCACAGAATATATTGTAAAGTGGATTGACTGTGTATTTGTAATATCATTTTAATAATAATTAATATAATATTAATACTTTTAATAGGATCATGCAGACTATTAGAAAATTCGTCAACTTAGTCTTAATTTGAGAGCCTTTTTTTTGCAGTACCCAAAAGAACAGTACCAGAGAGACAGTACATGTTTAGATCTTAAGAGTATCAGTCATCTGATGAAAACATATTAATTTAAAAGTTACAATCAGTCAAACTTTGGCATCTACAGAGAGCAAGAGAATAAATAGTGGTTCCTGAGCCCATCCAGAATCTGAAATCAATGATCTGTCACAAATCGGCAACATATATTAATTGTGACTTGTAATTACACAAATCAGTCTTGAAAGTATTTATTTAAGGTACTTAAGAACTTCATTGTATGAATGGGATGTATTTCTGACTTGCGGCAACTTTTATTCTGGTTTGCAATGGTGTGGCCAATTACTCTGAGCATTTATTTATTTTTGTGATGTTTCATCAGTTTTCACTTTCTTTCATTGCTTTAACATTCTCTCCACAAATGGTTTTTCCTCCAGTCCCCGCACTGTCTCGTGTGGTGTCCCTCAGGGCTCTGTCCTCGGTCCCCTCCTCTTCACCCTCTATATGCTCCCCCTGTGGTGACATCATCCGCAGACATGGGGTTAACTTCCACATGTATGCGGATGACACCCAACTCTATCTTTCCTCCTCTACCCTCAACTCCACGACCACCGATGTCCTGACAGTCTGCCTGTCTGACATCGAGTCCTGAACGAGAGATAACTTTCTTCAGCTCAACGTGCGCAAAACTGAGGCCCTCCTGATTGGCTCACGTCAGCGCCTCCGCACCTCAGGTGCTGACAGCATCAGCATCTAAGGCTGCACTCTCCACCTCTCAAAGCCATCAGGAACCTCGGCATTCTGTTCGACCCTGAGCTGTCCTTTCTCCCTCACATCCGCACCACAACTGGCACCGCCTTCCATCACCTCCGGAATGTCGCCAGACTGCGGCACTGCCTCACCCCTCACGCTGCTGAAACTCTGATCCACGCCTTTATCACCTCAAGGCTGGACTATGGGAACTCTCTCCTCGCCGGCCTTCCCGGCACCTCCCTCCACAAGCTGCAGGTCATTCAGAACTCTGCAGCTCGTGTACTGTCCCGCACCAGGCTTCGCGACCACATCACTCCCACCCTCGCTCGCCTCCACTGGCTCCCCATCCCCCAGAGGATCGAGTTCAAGATCCTCACCCTCACCTACAGGGCCATTCACGGCCTTGCTCCCTCCTAACTCTCCGACCTACTATCCCCCTACCTTCCTGCCCGTACCCTCCGTTCTTCTGGCTCCGGTCTGCTCCACATCCCCCGCCCCAACCGCCCACCATCGGTGGCCGGGCCTTCAGCCTCTCAGCCCCGAGGCTCTGGAACTCTATCCCCGGTGCCTTTGCCTTGCCTCCTCCCTTTCCTCCTTCAAAGCCGTTCTCAAGACCTTTCTCTTTGACTGTGCCTTCAGTTCCCCTCTCAACCCTCTACCCCCTCCTCGCTCCCTCCCTTCCCTCCCCTCACCCTGACCATTTCCCCCCTGCTCGGGTCCTGACCCAACTGTACAGCGCCTTGGGACGTCCTCCCGACGTGAAAGGCGCTCAATAAATGGAATCTTGTTGTTGTTGTTGTTAACATCATTAGAGTGGTGTCTTCTTTTATATCAGTTGACAATAAATACTATTTAACCAGTTATGGGTGAGGGAATTATATAGTTTTTTCAGGCACTATCGTAGCTTATGCTGACACTCCAATGCAGTGCTGGGACCTTGTCGGAAGTGCTGTTCTTTGATGAGACATTATCCGAGGTCCCATCTGTCTGTTCAGGTGGACTTTAGAGATCCTATGACACTATTCAAAAACAAAAGGGAGTACCTCCTGTCTAGGCCAACAATTTCCTAAATGAAGCTGGTTCCTAGCTTTTCATCTACAAGTATAGTCACTACACTTTACTGTACCTGATCACTTTTCTTTGAGCTATATTATATCTCTGTTACATTTTTCAATCTAGTTGGAGTGTGTACCATATGAATTTGCCAGCCTACATAGTAATAGATGTACCAGATGTAATTTGACTAGAATAACTATCTGTTTGTGTGAAAATACTTATAGGTTGTAAACTTTTGTTCTTAACTTTGAATGACACCTCTGAACTTCATGATAAAAAAAACAATTACAGCAGTATGTTGAGCATCTGACAAAGGAAAAGAAAAGATCGGTCTGCAGTATTCGAGGGCTCATCCTCATTGCTTGGAGGGGCAGACCAGTCACTGGGAGCAGGACTTCTTCATAATCAGCTCCCATTAAGCCTGCAACCCTAAGAGGTGGAGTGATTCTAGCTGGACAAGAACTAGATTAAACTCCAGTACACACCCCAATGGACATGCTGGGCTCCCCAAGCTTTGGCTTTTGCCAAGGTGTAGCTAATACTCTCCGAGGTTAGGCAGAGTGCACCTTTCTAGGGAGACAATACACATTTTATTCCAGACACAGTGACATTTCCATGTTTAGGTGGCAAAAGTATGTAGAACTTTCAGTCTGGTTTGGATACTCTTAAGAATGATGTTGGGTTTCTGCATGTGTGTCAGACACCCGACTGATGNAAAAAAAGGAATGAAATGGCTCACGTGACCTCCATTTCTACAATAATTCCATCAATATCAATGTTTCTAGCCTCTATTTTCCTTGCTTATTAGGTTCGGCTGATATTCACTTGAAATAGTCTCAGGTATTGTGTCTCAGTCTCAGTGTCTTGTTCCCTAAACATATTTTCAAATGACAGCATCTTAGGCAAAATGGTATTCAATTCCCATGCTGCCCATAGCACAGAAACAGCTTTGGTCAAAGTGACAAATGACATTTTGTCCAACCGCGACCAGCACCCCCTCTGCCTCCTCATCCTCTTTGACCTCTCTGCTGCCTTCGATACAGTTGACTACTCTATCCTCCTCCACCGCCTCTCCTCTTACCCCAACCTTCACAGGTCTGTCCTTGAATGGTTCAGATCCTACCTCTCACACCACCTCCACTTCATCTCCACAAACAGTTTCTCCTGTAGCCCCCGTTGCGGTGATCCTCAGAGATCTGTCCTTGGTCCGCTCCTCTTCAATATTTATATGCTCCCTCCTGGTGACATCATCCGCAAAAATAGAATCAACTTCCACGTATATGCGCATGACCCCCAACTTGGAGTGTCTTTGGAGTGTCAGCCGAGACTGTGATTTCAAAGTCTCTTTTTACAGCAAACCGATGGCTCTACCTTTTCATTGATATTATGCATGTCATATCACAAAAGCTAGCACCATTTAGAGTAGCTAATAGAATAGAACTTGAAAATTATGACATGTGATGTGTTAATTACCAGCAGTGATAACTTACCATATGATATATTGTAATTTTCATTCTCTTGTGTACTAAAACTTACAATATGCAGTCCTCAGCATCCACTTACATTATTTTCTACCACATTTGTATGTTTTCATTGAAACATTTGGTCTTACCTCTTTGACCATTCTTTAGATCATCTTTCCCTTTCAGCTCCAACACTCTCCCACTCCATGGCTCAAGTACCCAGCCAGCTACGAAAAGCTCTTTGAGGCATCCTCCTGACATGAGGATGCTGTATAAAAGTGAGTTGTATTGTATTTGTATTGTAACTTCATACACCCTTTCATGGAGCTGTAAATAATATATTTTTCTTTTCAAAATGAGAGTCAACGAGTCTATTCACAATTTGTTCTACACTTGGCCTGTCAGCATCAAGCATACAGGATCTATACACAAGCATCTATTGCAGTCCAGATGGGTGAGCAATCTTGAAACATATAAACAGTATCAACTGCACTGTGATACACCATTAATAAAGACCTTGTGATTTCATGAAGTACTGCACCTCAAGGAAACTAATTCAAGGAACATGTTTTTAGATTTGCACGATGGAAAATGTGATGAATTCAAACACAATTTTCCTGAAACATAAAGTCAAGAAATATTGGCCTTTGTCCTGACGAGGCATTTTTATGACAATATCCAGTCCAATATTACCCATAGAATCTAAATGTGATAATCACAAACTAGATTTGTCGCAATAGTTGTACTTCCGTAGAATCCACATTTCCGTAAAAGAAGAATCCACGTGCACTGTAGGTTTTGAAAACAAGTGAATGGAGAGGAAGCAGCATTGCGACATTGAGTCAAAGAGAAGTTTTTAAGGAGAATAGAGAAAGGGCAGGAGTTCTTTGAGGGTAATGCTGAAAAACCATTTGCAAATTAGAACTTAAGTTGAAAATTTTCCTCTCTCCATCATAACCCTTCTTGTGTTTCACTATTTTACTAATAGTACTATAGTCACTGTTTCATTGAACTTTCCTCTATTGTTCTACACGATCTTCTTCCACCACGTGACTTCATAATGTTGAAATCAATATTATTCTCCAACTCTAACTCATGCCCTCCAATAGTAAGGAACTCCTTACATAATAAGGAACTCTTTATTGTAGATGGAAGTGATTTACAGTAATCGCTTCCATCCACAATCTACAAACTCTTTTCTCTCCTACTAATTTGAACCTTGGTGGTGTTCCATCCTTAGGCTTCAGTCCTTCTTCTGGGTTCCTCAAAGCCTACTTCATGGGAAAGACACCAATTCCATTTACTGTGTGTCTATTGAATGCAGATTTAATGGCTCTTGTGTTCAGTGAATTATTGTGCCACTTTACACTTTTATTTTGGGAAGCTAAATTGAATCTGACATGCTAATTGATATTTTACTGTTTTTAATCAACTGATAATAAATAGTTAAATCCAATGTGGCATTCACACCATCAACATCAAGAGTGTTATATTCATTGCTGCACTAAATTGGTGAAAAATTACAGCCATTTAAGCAATAGGGTCCTTAGCTGGATGTTTGTTATGTTTTATAGTTTCAAGAGAAAAATCCATTACTTTTCTAATCCCAATCTTTAGTTTCACTGGGTACTCACACCTATGTATTTGTAATTCGTAATCCTTCCCACATATCTTGGAATTTTTTAGAAGTATATTAAGTAGATCAAGTGCAAATAAGTATGCTACAATATTATACTATATCTTGCCACAAATCTTTGCTTTAATGCTACAATAATGCAATACTGTACCACCATTTTAAGAGTTAGTGTAGTGCAGTTTCGTTCTTTCTTAAATCCTGGAATAAACCAACTCATTCTCCAATATCTTTAGTGCTCCATACTCTACAGTGCAGAAACCACACACTGTGAATTAAAAATGCATAAATGATTTCCTTTTGTACCAGCAGGTTTTAGAGATCTTTCAATGGCCTGTGACTAATCCCTCAAAACAAGGCACTTGAGGATAGCTACTCAGCAATGATGTCTGTGGTTTTAAGAGAATGTTAGTTCAAGCTTACCTATAAAACTGCATTATGAATTATCATGAAATCATGGGCAGATTAAAGACTATCCATACCTGTCTGCTATTACATGAAAACAAAGATTACACTTTGCCTACCCCTCCGCCCACCTGTAGCACAGGAACGCTTTTATCCTGTTGTTCACATAATTGATTTTCAGAACTATTATTGAAATAATAACTCGTAAAATTTTACAATATAATGATGATACTAAATTGGTTAGATGCTTGACTAATATAAGGATGATAAATAGCATTCAAGAATGAGTGTCAACCTGGAACACTCTCATTTCTGAAGCAGAAGGTTGTGGGCTCGAACCCCACATTGGGACTTTGAACTGATATGATCTAGGCTGACACTGCAACAAAGTGCTGGGTTTGTGTTGCATTGTTGGAGATGCCATGCTTCAGATGAGATGTTAAACTGAGATTCATTTGCAAATTCAAGTGATATTGAAGACTCTATACTGCTAGTCTTGGGAAGGAAGTTTGAAGGACATGGTCAACAATCCCCAAATAAAATTGGTCATTCACTTCTTGGCTGTTTGTCGGGAATCACTGTTGATAAGTTTGCTGCCAATACAGGCATAAAATTGGGTGTTCACTTCATGGTTGTTTGTGGGACATCACTGTGTGCAAATTGTCAGCTGTGTTTTGTCTACAAAATATATAGTCACTACACTTTGCAGTTAATTCTATAGAGTGCTTTGAGATATCCTCCTGACGTGAAAGGTATTATATCAAATGCAAGGATTATTACTTTTTTTATTATAGAATTATCCTGTTATTTCTATGATTCTGTGATTCATACAATGGTTTCATAAATATATCTTCCTTCCAGACAGAACAACAACAGATCAGCCTTTATACTCTGTTTGGCTGAAATAACATTACAATACTAATATACATACTGACATTGGAAAATTGTTAGTCACTGCCAGAAATAGGCTTCTCAACATTATTAGCACGGAATCCCCTGTACTTCATTCTGATGTGTGCGACTTTGGCTCCGGTGTTAAAAGCAATAATGAGTCAGAGTGATTCCAATAAATGTAATCTTACCTCACAAGTTCTGATGCTATAAACCATTTGAGCACTGTTCTTTCAACTTCTTGAGATCAATCTATTATACACAGCTATGAATAATGTAACAATATTATTCTCTGGTGATAACACCACAACAGGGTGTCAGCCTGGCTCAGTTGGTAGCACTCTTGCCTCTGAGTCAGAAGTTAGTAGGTACAAGTGCCATATTAGGACGAATCTATGCTGAAACTTTAGTTTTAGGAGTGGTGGGAGAGTGGTCAATTGTTAGAGGTGCTGTCCTTCAGATGAGGTGTTAACCAAGGTCTTGTCTGCCTGTGACGTTAAAGAGCCCATGGCACTATTTGAAAAGAGGAGGTTCTCCTAGTTACCTGGACACCAATATCCAAACAAAATTGGTCATTGACTTATGGACAGTGCTGTGAGCAAATTGGCTGCCATGTTTGCCCACAAAATACACAGTCACTACACTTTACAATAAATCCTGTGAAGCTTTTTGAGACATGAGGATGTTCTGTAGCAAATCTAAGGATTATTATCAAAACATTGGTTGTCCATTGGTGGGCGGGCCTTCAGCCTCTCTGGCCGCCTCTCTGGCCCCCTCTCTGGATCTCCATCCCATAGTCCCTCTACCTCACCTCTCTCTTACCGCCTTCAAGACCCGTATCAAGACTCTCCTCTTTGACCATGCCTTCGATCACCATCCTAACCCTACCCTCCCGCCCTCCACCCCTGCTGATCCCAAGCACCAGCTCAGGTGTGGATCCCTTACTGTCCAGCTCCTTGGGACGTCCTCCTGACATGAAAGATGCGATATAAATGTAATTTGTTGTTGTTGCCCATTTTGTGGGTCATTCATTGCTGTGCACAAATTGGCTGCCACAGTCAATAAACTTTACAGAATGTTCTGTGAAGCTCTTTGCGACATTTTGATGTGAACGGTGCAAGGGTTATTATTATTTGCTCAGGGTTCAACTGCTATAATTTCAGTACAATTTGTTCCAATATTTGAGTTTGATTAGGAAGTTAGTATTCATGGAGTTTATGCTTTTTAGGATTTATTATTTTCTATATTAAACTGAATCAAGTTAGACCAAACAAATCTAATAATATGTCTGTATGAGATAGTAAGATCTCATTTTATTTCTTGGCTATATAGATTAAAATCTGGCAGCTCAAATATAATAGTTTGAAACCCTTAGGGAACCAGTCAATGAACAACTTGCACTCATGACCCATTCCAATCCAATAAACATAAGAGGGAGAGATAGCATACCCACCTCCCACACTGCAGAAACCCATTGATTTCATACAGATCAATCCACATGGATTATTTCAGTTTTTCAACACAGTATTCAGAGAGAATTTATTAACCTAATTTGGTACTCACTTATGCACTTGCCTACAAATACAGTCACAACAGTTCAAATAAAGTGTGTGAAGCGCCTTGAGACATTCTCAATGTTATAGGAACCATACCAAATGGTAGGATTATTATAAACAACCTCTGATTTACAGTGAGAGTGCCACCAACTGAGCCACCCTGACACCTTCCCTATACTTTTTAATGGGGAGATCAGATTGCATTGGTTTGTGGCTGAAAAAGGGGAGTGGTTTTCTTGCAAGAGTTGTTTGTTTTTACCACTGGTTATATTGTTATTGGCTGTTTTGGAATGGAAATTCACTTTAATGTTTATTCAGTAGAAAATCAGGGCTCTAATTGTACCAACTGATAGGAGGAATGTTACACTCAAATAATATTATTTTACTCAGAGGGACCTCTTTGATTTTGATCTCTTTATCAAACACTCCATTTTTATACTATATATGGTTCACAAGTCCTATTCCTCTCAAACATGATGTATTTGTCTTTTGGGTAAAATTGAGTCTTGTCACATCACACCTAGTTCACACCTTCCTTCTTCCTGTTACTTGCTTTGGGCATTGTTTTAAATCTCTGGAGTAATAGTGGCAGCAGATGACAACTGTAACAAAGAAATTAATGATAGTTATAAAAAATGACGCAATCTACATGACAAAACTCAAGTAAAACATAGGTTTAAAAAACCTATATAGCTGTACACATTGTTAAATGATAAAAGACAAATTTTACACATTTGTGAGGTTCTCATGGGTGTAAAATATTCAAGCTTCACTCATGGTTTGTGGGATTCAAATGTGCACTGGATATACAATACATCACAATTTACATTTATATAATAATAATCCTTGCATTTGATTTAGCACCTCATCACGTTGTTCAGACGTCTCAAAGTGCTTCACAGAAAATACTGCAAAGTGAAAAGCTATATTTTGTGGGCGAAAATATAGTGTCTTTCATTTTGGCCCTGAATAAACATAATACACTACAATTTATATTCAATCTCAGAATGTTGGATAGTTACAATATGGCATCATATCTAGACAAACCTCTTTTCGGTCTTCTTCCCCTCTCCTTTGGCTTCCATCCTCAGTTTGGGTGCCCAACCAGTAGTGTTAAGTGTTGGTATGCCTAGATATGGGTGATACCATATGCTTGACAGGCTATTGGTGTAAATATTTCTTTAAAATAAGTTAATACAATGTTTTGTCTGTATTAATATGTTATGTAGACTTTATTTATAGAAGTAGCAGGGGACAAATACACAAACTTTACATAGTAGTGGAGAAAAAAATTACCCATATCAAGAAACATTCTCTGCAGAGCTCCCAGAGCGAAATAACTTCCTGGTATAAATATCTCAGGTTGACCTTCTGATTTGCCCTCTCTTGGGAAAGCCCCAGTGTTTGCTCAGTTTAGAAACGTATCATGCATAAGATTGAGGTGCTCAAACCATCTGATTCCTAGTTGTCTTTCAACCTCTGCATGATGTCCAGTGCAACAATACGTCATGCATTCATGAATGAGAAAGCACAGAGATTACAGGAAATAATCAATTAATTATCAGCAACAATTTTATTTGATAGAGGTGGACCGTTACATCAGACCCAGCAGCATTTTACAAGGTTTCAGATTTAGTCTTTTCTGTAAATTTGCCAGTTCCTCTGAGAATTTCTTGGTGTGCTTCTCCGAATTGCAATAGTCAAATGTGTATCCGAAAATTGAATATTCTTGCTCTCTATGGAGGAGATCTGGATAACATTAATCATACCAGAAGGTACCGCAGCATGATTCAAATAGAATCAGCTGATCTTCTCCTTATTTCCAAGCAATATAGTATTCGTTCCTTTCTGAAAAGATGCAGTATTATTTTTTTTAAAAATTTATAGCATTCATCGCATGTCATGAAATATCTCAAGGTGCCTCATGAGTGTAGTGATTGCTTTTACAGTAATACATGATAGTGATTTGCACCATCAGGGTCCCACAAATAAACTTAAGGCTAATTAATTTAGCAGATTGTAACCCCAGCAGAAGTGTCACTTTTTGTGGGGAATGGGAGTTCAGCTGTGTATCTGATACAGTCAGAAACCCATCATACTAAAGTGTATCCAAACCAAACTGAGAATTCCACATATCCCACCTACACATGGAAATTTTGGAGATAGATTGTTAGAATGGAATACGCAGGTTTGCAGGAGCCAAGGCTTGGGGAACCCCAGAGTGTGCGTTGGGGTACTGCTGGAGTCTAACCAGCTAAAACTACATAGCTTGCCATTGATATTGCTGTTGTATTATTTGTCAATCCACAACACAATTTAACTTCAATCCTTTTAAGCAATGTGCAATATCTACCTTCTTTTAGTTCCTTCTCTTCTTTTTTTCTATCTTGTTCTATCATTCTTTGTGGTCTTTTTATTCCTCTTCTGCATCTAGTTGTCCTTATCGTTTCTGGCACTCCTTGACCTTCCTTCTGCTTTTTCTTTTCCTCCTGTATTTTCTTCATTTTTCTTTGTTTGATCTCCCATGATGTTTGTCTATATATCTTTCCCTTTTCATTTTTTACCCAATATGATCTGGGGTTCTTATTTTTCTCACAAATTTTCCTTTTATCCATCCTTCTGTTTTTAAGTTTTTCCTCCGAAACCATATTGCTTCTCCTTTTTTGAAAGTTTTTTTCTTTCCGTGGCTCTTGCCCTTGTTTCTTCCAATTTCTTTTTCTCTGTACCAATGGTCTCAATTTTGTTTTCTCCCATATTAACCCATCTCTTAATCTTCTGTACGTCAACATCTGTGCTGGTGACTGTCCCTGATTATCTATCGGCATATTTCTGTAGACAAGTAATAATAATAATAATAATAATCCTTGCATTTGATAAAGCCCTTTTCACGTTGGGAGATAAACATTTAATGCCAAATGTTTATCTTCCTTTGATTTCTCAGCTTTCTTCTACATTTTCTTTATTGTCTGAACTATTCTTTCCACCATCCCATTGCTTTGTGGATATCCTGGTAACAATGTTCTGTGGTCCAAGTCCCACTGTTTTGTGAATTTTTTTATTTTCCGCATTTATTAATTCCCTTGATATTCCATGCCTGGTTAATATTTCTTTAGTCTTTTCTAGTACTGTTTCTGCAGTTGTATCATTTAATTCTCCATATTCACTATATCTCAAGGATATTAATAAATAATCTTTCCCATTATAACAGAACAGATCTATTCCCATGTTTGTCCATGCTGTGTTTGGTTTCTGATGCCTTATTAAAGGTTTATGCCTTTCTCTTGTCTCGCGCATGTCTCACACTTTCCTATTTAGTCCTCGATTTGTTTACTTATGCCCGACCAAAATACTACTTCTCTTGCTCTTCTCTTCACGTTTTCTATTTCCCGATGGTCTTCATGTAAGTTTCTCAACATTTTTTTTCTTAGCTCTCTTTGATTATTGTCATATGCCCTCTACATATTATCCTTTTTTTCTAATATATTTCATTTCTATACCCCCATTATGGTCGAACCTCCTCTGATTCATTTTTTCTATTTTCTGGCCAAACTTTGTTCAACATCGTTTGAATTTCCTTACTCACTTTATCTTTTTTTGTTTGCTTCTATTATTTCATTCTTAAGTCTTCTTATTTTTTGTGATTTCCCATATCTGGAACTCCATTTAACTTTCTAATTATTTATCCTCCTTGTTCCCGTTTTGACATGTGGCCCTAATTAGAGTATCTGCTACATATATCTGAACTCTAAATTGTACTTTTGTAGTCGTATTTTCATTCTCTGTAACCTAGGTGGTGTTTTGTTTAATCCCTTCTGAAAAATTTCCTCTAATGGTTTGTGATCATTCTCTATTATTACTTTCTTTCTAAATACATATTGTTTAAATCTCTCACATCCAAATACAACTGATAAACACTCTCTATCTGTTTCTTTTGGATTTCTTTTCTTTTCTGCCTCTGATAGAGCTCTCGATGCATGTGCTATAGTCTTTTCTTCTTGAGTTAGTGTCCTAGAGTTAGTTCCTTTTACTTGCATCAATAGATATTTTAACTGGCCCATGTACATCATAAAATTTTAATACTGGAGCTTTTGTTATAGTCTCTTTTATTCGCTGAAATGCTTTCTTCTTTCTTTTTCCTACATGAACTCTCTATTTTCTTTTATAAGCTCCATTATTGGCTCCATTATTTCAGTAACTTTTAGAATAAATCTTGCCACTCAATTTACCATTCCCATGAGCCTTTTTACTCCTTTTTTATCTATCAGTGCAGGCATTTTTGTTATTGCTATTACCTATTTCTGATCAATTTTTAACCCTTCTTGGGTAATTATACGTCCTAAGTATTTTACTTCAGTTACTTCTATCCTGCATTTTTCTTTGTTTAGCTTTATATTTTCTTCCAAACTTTTTTTTAATACATTCTTCAACCTTTCATCATGTTCTTTCCCTGTTTTACCATATATCAAAATGCTGCCAATATAATTGGTCACCCCTGATATTTCTTCTAATATTTGTGCCAACTGTTTCTGAAACACCTCCTGTGCTGACTTGATGCCAAAGGGCATTCTTTGGAATCAATACCTCCCATACAGTGTCAGAAACATTGTCAAATACATTCTATCCTTTGACAATTTGACTTGCCAATATCCTGAGGAGCAATTTAATATTGAGAAGTAACTAGCTCCATGTTGCACTCACCCACTCAATGGGTTTGTCCACCATTTTTATTATTTGGTCCCTTTCCATTTGGTCTAATTTTTCTTTCTGTCTTTTTTCATTGCCTTTGATACTCTCCTTAATGCCTGAAATACTGGTGGTAATGCCTCTTCTAATCTGATTGTGTAATCTCCTTTCATTAATCCTCTCTTTCCGAACATCTGTTTATATTTTCCTACTATTTCTTCTGTCTCCCTTGGTTCACTTTCCTCTATTATCACATTACCTATTCTTTTTAACATTCCCATTTTTATTATATCTTCCAGTCCTAATAAAGCATCAGCTTTTATTTTTATAATGCAGAATTTTATTCTATATTGTCTCCCTTCGTAGATCACTTCTATCTCTACTCTGCCACTGTTTCAATTTTGTTTTGTAGTATGTCATCAGTTTACCTTTCCCTTTCTCCATTTTTTCCTTATTTGGTTCTCCCAATTTTGTGTATTCTTCCCATGTCATTACACTGGCCTGTGCTCCTGTATCTAATTTGCCCTGAATGACTTTCCTTACTTTTTTACATCATAGATATACCATCCACTCAGTTTTTCCTTTTACTTTTGTGTGTACTCTCTTTATGAGTTTCACTGCTTCAATGTTGTACTCCTCTTGTTCACTTTCTCTGGATTCTGTACCTGAGATATCTCTCCTTTCATATTCCCTTCATTTAATTTGCTCAATTCTGGTTCTCCTCAGGTAATTTGGCCTCCTGTACTCTGTTCTTTCTGTTTGACTTTTCTCTTGTGCTTCATATCTGCTATCTTTCTCCACAGTTTCTTGTTGTCTGTTCTTGCATAATCTTGCATAATGCCAGTATCTTTTGCATTGATAGCATTCTTTTCCTTCTGCAGGATGTTCTAATCCACATTTGCCACACTTGTCCATTCTGTTTGGCCTCCCTCTTGGCCTGTATATTCTCTGTTCTCCATACTCTTCATCTGTATCATTCCAACTTTGTCTGTTGGCTAGTTCATATATTTCCATTTCTGTGTCTCTCTCCATGTCTCTCATATTTATTTTTGTCACCTTTTCAATCTTAATATTACCATTGCCAATTCCATTGTCAGATACCCTTTTTTCAAAAGCTTTCCTCATAATCTAGTATCTTTTATGCCAACTACAATCTGGTCCTGTATCATTTCCTCTCTTAATGTTCTGTAATTGCAACTTTTACTTAGGGATCTTAATATTGCTCAGTACGGATTGAATGACTCTGCAGCTCCCTGCTTTCTTGTTCCAAACGTAAATCAGCCAATTATTACATTATTTTTCCCACAGGGACTTTCCATTATAATAGTCATCATCTCCTCCAGTGGCACATCCACCTCTTTCTCTAGGGTTGCAAAATATTTCCTTGCTTCTTCGCCTGGCACATTCAAAAAGATTACAGACAGCTGTCTCTGCAGCAATTTCATTATATTTTATCCTAGTCCAAAAATTTTAAAGTCTCTTTCAAACCGTTGGCAATTGTGCTGTAAACTTCCAGCACATACCTTGGTTACGACATTCAATTCTGCTTCTCTCTGCATTTTACTTTTCAATTCGTATTCAATCTTGTAGTCCCTTTCACTCCAGGTTTCGTTTTTACTTCTGACACCATGTATTATTTGTCAATCCACAACACAGTTTGACTTCAATAACTCCTTTATTTCAACTGTACCCTTCATAAGAACATAAGAAATGCTAGACGAAAAAAGACCAAAGTCCATCTAGTTCACCTTCCATCTTCCTGGCAATTGCATGCACATATATCCCAAACTACCTATGTACTATATCCCATAATGTTATTTCCTAAAAGAAAACTATCTAATCTGTATTTGAAAGAATCAACACTTACTCTTCAACTGTCTCCCTGGGGAGCCTGTTCCACAGGTTTACTATTCGCTTGAAATAGTGTTTGAGTAGATGTCGCCTCTCAATTTTCTCTTTTCCAGCGAGAACAAGCCTAATTGACTTAGTTGCTCCTCATCGTCCAATCCCTCCATTCCCTCAATCATTTTGGTTGTCCTCCTCCATATCTTCTCGATTTCTCCAATATCCTTTTTATACTGTGGTGACAAGAATTGTGCATAGTACTCTAAATATGGTCTCACCAATGATTTATACAGTGGCAGGATTAGCCCACTATTTTGGCTTGCTATTAATCTTTTGATACATCCCAACATCTGGTTTGCTTTACTCACTGCCACAGAGCATTGTTGGGAGAGCTTCAATTTATTGTCAATCAGGAACCCCCAGGTCCTTTTCATTTTCCATACATATTATTTTCCTTCCTTTCAAATAATAGTCTCTTCCAGTATTTTTTGTCCCCATGTGAAGTACTTTACATTTTTCCACATTGAATTTCATCTGCCACTAATCTGCCCAATTCCCAAGAATGTTCAAATCCTCCTGTAACCTTTCTTGTTCAGCTTCACAATCTACCATCTTCATTAGCTTAGTGTCATCTGCAAACTTAGCCACTGTGCATGCGACTCTTAGTTCCAGATCATTTATAAAAATATTAAACAAGAGAGGTCCCAAAATAGACCCTTGTGGAACTCCACTGGTAACATTTTCATCTTCACACTCTTCAACACTCTGCCCAGTCCTTTTCCCAGAATTCTCTCCTAGAGAGCCTGTTCCACAGGTTCACTATTCGCTCACCGAAATAGTGTTTACGTAGATTCGTTCTGAATTTACCCCCTTTAATTGCAGACTGTGTCCTCTGCTTTTAGTATTCTGGACAAGTTGAAACAGCCTGTAGTGATCCATATTGTCTAACCCTTTGGAATCTTAAAGACAGCAATCTTGTCGCCTCTCAATCTATAAACCTGAAAACAACTTTCAAGACAACACTCTGAGATTGCTGTAGAGCAGAGGTCTTGCAGGTCAGTACTGCATACATGAGATTCTGTCCTCGGTCCCCTCCTCTTCACCCTCTATATGCTCCCCCTTGGTGACATCATCCGCAGACATGGGGTTAACTTCCACGTGTTTGCGGATGACACCCAACTCTACCTTTCCTCCTCTACCCTCAACTCCACGACCACCGATGTCCTGACAGTCTGCCTGTCTGACATCAAGTCCTGGACGAGAGACAACTTTCTTCAGCTCAACGTGCGCAAAATTGAGGCCCTCCTGATTGGCTCACGTCAGCGCCTCCGCACTTCAGGCGCTGACAGCATCAGCATCCAAGGCTGCACTCTCCATCTCTCAAAGCCATCAGGAACCTCGGCGTTCTGTTCGACCCTGAGCTGTCCTTTCTTCCACATATCCGCGTCACAACTGGCACTGCCTTCCATCACCTCCGGAACATCACCAGACTACGGCACTACCTCACCCCTCACGCTGCTGTAACTCTTGTTCACGCCTTTATCACCTCAAGGCTGGACTACGGGAACTCTCTCCTCGCCGGCCTTCCCGGCACCTCCCTCCACAAGCTGCAGGTCATTCAGAACTCTGCAGCTCGTGTACTGTCCCGCACCAGGCTTCGCGACCACATCACTCCCACCCTCGCTCGCCTCCACTGGCTCCCCATCCCCCAGAGGATCGAATTCAAGATCCTTATCCTCACCTACAAGGCCATTCAGGGCCTTGCTCCCTCTTAGCTCTCCGACCTACTATCCCCCTACCTACCTGCCTGTACCCTCCATTCCTCTGGCTCCAGTCTGCTCCACGTCCCCCGCCCCAACCGCCCTACCATCGGTGGCCGGGCTTTCAGCCTCTCAGCCCCTAGGCTCTGGAATTCCATCCCCCAGTGCCTTCGCCTTGCTTCCTCCCTTTCCTCCTTCAAGGCCGGTCTCAAGACCTTTCTCTTTGACCGTGCCTTCAGCTCCCCTCTCGACTCTCTATCCCTCCTCGCTCCCTCCCTTCCCTCACCTCACCCTGACCATTTCCCCCCTCCTCGCTCCTTCCCTCCCCTCACCCTGACCATTTTCCCCCCCAAGGCTCAGGTCCTGACCCAACTGTCCAGTGCCTTGGGACGTCCTCCCGATGTGAAAGGCGCTCTATAAATGGAAACTTGTTGCTGTTGTTGTTGTTGGTGTTGTTTTTGACTGAACCTTTTTTCAGTCACAAAGTCATAATTTATCATGGTCAAAATCAATTTATTTAAGATGAATCCCTGTTTAAGTGCGTTCCCACATAAAAATACAGACACAACAATCCATGGCAAAATCCTGTGAAGTGTTTGATTATTTAAAGAGGACGGTATTCTCGGGGAGAGTGCTTACATCTCTCGGTCAAGAGATATTACATATGCGAAATTTAGAAAACAGCCAGTGGAAACCTGCCCTCTCTTGTGCTTTGTCTGTACCATAAGACATTTGGTGTGTGATATAGTCAGCAGGTTTTTCAAGTGCAAGCTACAATAATAGTAATAATAATTTCTTCACTCAATTCATGATTGTTTGTGGGATGCTGCTGTGTGTAATTGGCGGCTGCATTTCACCCACAAAATATACAGTTTTCTTCATATTCTGTGAAGCGCTTTGAGAGTCTCGAAGATGTGATAAGGCGCTGTATCAAATGCAAGGATTATTATTATTATAACTACGAGATGGAGTTATTATTCTTACACATGGATACCTGTCCTGGCAACCAAATAGATGTTAAAAGGACTTTATTGTACATCTTTACAAACTGTTTTGCAAACTGCATGCATTTCAAAGCTATAAAATGCAATTGGTAAAAATTGAGCATTTCATAACAATTTCAATGTAATAATTATCACTGATCATAATTTGCACACCTATTATATAATGCCAAAGTTTTCACCTCAGTGGTTTTATTTGATAGATTTATGTGGTAAAAGCACTCTACTGTCTCATTTGTGCCTTTTGTAACTCTTAAATTATGTGTAACCATCTTACACATAGAATGATTAGTGGTCATTACAGATTGAAAACACATTTAAGAATTATAGATGGATCATTTAAAATCTATTTATTATTTATAGAAAGTTATTATGCAAAGTTCAAAAATGAGATCTTGAAGCATGAAGTTGAGGACATCACCATATTGCTGTATTTCAGTTTATTTCTTCATTGATTGCTTTACTATTCCACATTACTCGGTTTCCTAATCAACCTCTGGGTTGAAATTCCACCTGGGTCTAAGCTTACTTTATTTATGTCACATTTTAGAATGTCTAGAATTTAGCAAATTGTTTAATTAAATCTTAAATTTGAAGTTGCTGTTCCTGTCGTTCCTAAAAGAATTTACAGAAAACTGGCTTAAAAATTAAGACTCTATTTAAGAATTTGTCAAATTCTGGCTGCTCTGAAATGTTCCATAAATAGAGTAAATCTAGACCCAGGTGGAATTTCTCCTTATGTATTTGTTGCACTCATTTTATCGATTTCAACCTCGTCGGTTCCACATTTGCTTGTCTGTGGGAACCCCTCAAATAAAATAAAATTAGAATAAAATGGGCTCTGCTGTAACAATGCAGTCCATTTAGTGATTCAATTTCCTGATCTTATTTTTTTAAATGACCGTGTGCTAATAAGATATTTTTGTACTTGGGAAGCATTAAAAATGTTACATTTATTAGTTGATTATATTTTATTTGGCACTTAAAGCATCACTATTCAAAGATGGACTCAGATGGACTAAAATGGCAGAACAGGCTCAAGGGGCTGAATAGCCTATTCCTGTTTCAATGTTTCTATGACTCTCCACCTCATAGAGCAATGTGGTCTGAACAGCCCTGACTCCGGAAGAATCTTTTCTCAATGTTTCAATGCTGTACATTCTTTGTATTATTATTATTATGGGCCAAACTGACCTTCTTCTGTGCTGAAGATGTCTGATTGTCTGATTCTAACACACAGAAATTATTGTTCAGGGAAATTAAAATTAAACTATAGTCAGTTTTATTCTACATGCATGATAATCATGACAAAAAATAAGTCTTCAATTATCTTTTTAATTAAATTATATTAAGCATAGAAATTGTGCAAAAAAAAAATCCATATAACTTTACCAAGAGATGAAAGCTACCTGAGTAATGTTTGCGATTTACTGGTATTTCATAAGGACGAAAGCCCCATTACTCATAATAAGCACTGACACTAATGACATTTTTGTGGGCAGATCATCAGTGTACTAACCTGTTCTTTTGTGATAAGGTTAACACATCTTAAAATGTGCTGTTATCCCAGATACAGTACAAAATATTTTTGTAGGTGGTCAGATAGTCTGAAGTGAGCTGATTATTTCCCTCAGATTTCACGCCTGCAATAATTCAACAACAACAACAACAAGATTCCATTTATAGAGCGCCTTTCACGTCGGGAGGACGTCCCAAGGCTCTGTACAGTTTGGTCAGGACCCGAGCAGAGGGGAAATGGTCAGGGTGAGGGGAGGGAAGGAGCGAGGAGGGGGGAAATGGTCAGGGTGAGGGGAGGGAAGGGAGGGAGCGAGGAGGGGGTAGAGAGTCGAGAGGGGAGCTGAAGGCACGGTCAAAGAGAAAGGTCTTGAGACCGGCCTTGAAGGAGGAAAGGGAGGAAGCAAGGCGAAGGCACTGGGGGATGGAGTTCCAGAGCCTCGGGGCTGAGAGGCTGAAGGCCCGGCCACCGATGGTAGGGCGGTTGGGGCGGGGGATGTGGAGCAGACCGGAGCCAGAGGAACGGAGGGTACGGGCAGGTAGGTGGGGGGATAGTAGGTCGGAGAGGTAGGAGGGAGCAAGGCCGTGAATGGCCTTGTAGGTGAGGATGAGGATCTTGAATTCGATCCTCTGGGGGATGGGGAGCCAGTGGAGGCGAGCGAGGGTGGGAGTGATGTGGTCCCGAAGCCTGGTGCGGGACAGTACACGAGCTGCAGAGTTCTGAATGACCTGCAGCTTGTGGAGGGAGGTGCGGGAAGGCCGACGAGGAGAGAGTTCCCATAGTCCAGCCTTGAGGTGATAAAGGCGTGGACCAGAGTTTCAGCAGCGTGAGGGGTGAGGTAGTGCCGTAGTCTGGCGATATTACAGAGGTGATGGAAGGCGGTGCCAGTTGTGGCGCGGATATCAGGGCGAAAGGACAGCTCAGGGTCGAACAGAACGCCAAGGTTCCTGATGGCTTTGAGAGGTGGAGAGTGCAGCCTTGGATGCTGATGCTGCAGCGCCTGAGGTGCGGAGGCGCTGACGTGAGCCAATCAGGAGGGCCTCAATTTTGCGCACGTTGAGCTGAAGAAAGTTGTCTCTCGTCCAGGACTCGATGTCGGACAGGCAGCTGTCAGGACATCGGTGGTCGTGGAGTTGAGGGTAGAGGAGGAAAGGTAGAGTTGGGTGTCATCCGCATACATGTGGAAGTTAACCCCATGTCTGCGGATGATGTCACCAAGGGGGAGCATATAGAGGGTGAAGAGGAGGGGACCGAGGACAGAGCCCTGAGGGACACCGCACGAGACAGTGCGGGGGTGGAGGAAAAGCCGTTCGTGGAAACAAAGTGAAGACGGTGGGAGAGGTACGACCTAAACCACTCAAGGACAGGGCCTTGAAGGTTGAGGTGGGAGGACAAGCGGTGGAGGAGGATAGCGTGGTCGACCGTATCGAATGCTGCCGATAGGTCGAGGAGGACGAGGAGGCAGAGGGAGCCCTGGTCGCAGATGGTCAGGATGTCATTGGTGACCTTGACCAGGGCAGTTTCTGTGCTATGGGCAGCACGGAAACCCGACTGAAGGGGTTTGAATAATGAATGGGTGGAGAGGAAAGAGCGCAGCTGGGAGGAGACAACTCTTTCAAGGACCTTGGACAGGAAGGGGAGGTTGGAGATGGGCCGGTAGCTTGATAGCTGCGACGCATCAAGGGAGGGTTTTTTCAAGGTGGGAGTGATGGTGGCAGTTTTTAAGGGAATGGGAACAGAGCCAGAGGAGAGGGACAGGTTGACGATGTCTGTGATATATGGGGCAAGGAGGTGGAGCTGAGAGATAAGGAGTGGAGTGGGGATGGGATCAAGGGAGCAGGTGGTGGGTTTCAGGGATGGGTAGGAGTCGGAGTGTGGGAGGGAGGGGGTGGGGGGTGGGTGGATGTTGGAGGGGAAGTGACCACGGAGCGGATTCCCTTGATTTTGGATTCAAGGAAATCCAGCATCTCCTCACAGTGAAGGTTGGAGGAGATAACTTGCGCGGGGTGGCGGGGGGGACCTTCAGCCACTTTTCCCCCCCTCAACAACAACAACAACAAAAAGATTCCATTTATTGAGCGCCTTTCACGTCGGGAGGACGTCCCAAGGCGCTGTACAGTTGGGTCAGGGCCCGAGCAGGGGAAATGGTCAGGGTGAGGGGAGGGAAGGGAGGGAGCGAGGAGGGGGTAGAGAGTCGAGAGGGGAGCTGAAGGCACCTCTTGAAGTCTTTCCTGAAATCCCTCCCCAATGTCCTTTCTGTCTCGAGTGTAAAATTCTGATTGAACCACAACAAAAAATTTACATTTATTTAACATCTCTTATGTTGGAAGGACATCCCAAGGCTCTAGACAGTTGATGGCTTGCATCCGAGCTGTGGGGTGAAGACCTACCTATTTGACAACGCTTTTATCCCCCTCCCCCAACTCTCCTGAAGCTCAAGCTCCTGCTCAGTTTATGTAAAGCACTTAGAGATGATCCTTGAAGGGGTTGAGAAAGAAAAGATTCTCCCAGAGTCAAGGGGCTGTCCAAACCCAACCGTGATGTTCAGGGTGACCCCAGGAGTTGAACTCCCCTGATATCGGAACAATGGGAGGATCTGAAACCAGTTTAGCTTTCTGTGCTGCCATTGTAGATTTCTACTTGTGTCCCCAGTATTGTGCCTGACTTCAGTGCCAGTGGATGAGCATCACTTTCTGGGATACATACTGATTGAGTTAACTGCACAAACGCAATCAGCAACAACAATGGCAGTACATGAAAGTCTTTAGGCCCAACCATTGTGCAAACCGATCACCCTCTTTAGGAAAAGATGGAAAAATGCAATATTTCAAACGAGATTTGAAACACACATGTGAAAATCATCATCATCATCTGATAATAATAATCCTTGCATTTGATATAGCACCTTATCACATCCTTGAGATGTCTCAAAGCTTTTCACAGAATATAGGGTAAAGTGAATTGACTGTACATTTTGTGTGCATTAAAATTATATTATATTTGGAACTGCTTGGGTCAAAATCCCTGATTATCCAGCTCCTTGGGACATCTTCCTGATGTGAAAGGTGCTATACAAATGAAATCTGTCATTGTTGTTGAAACTATTATGAAACATTGAATTTTTCATCCAGTGTTTGCTAACAGGCTGAATGTTATATCATCAAAGCTTTTCAGCAAATTGTTGTTGCTGGCCAATGCATCCTGTCAGTGCTGCATCATTGGATATCCGCTTAATTTATTCCACACATTATTCCAAACTCGTATAAATAAATATCTTCTGCTGAAACCACAAACAAGAAGAAGCTGGACATTAATCTCAAAAGAAGATAAAATTCCTATAACCTATGAAAACATAAATAAGGATTTACATGTTAATCTGAAGATATCACATCAGCAAGATCTGAACAGATCTGAGGCAAGAAATTCCTCCTGCTTCTATGTGTATTGAATTGATGATGTACTTTAACACAAGCTAAGTATATTTTTATTATTTTGGGGGCAAATCGTAGAAATATCCTGATAGAAAAATGACCTATTCCTGCATCCAAGTGCTACTGTGTATGAAACAAAAACAGAAATCGCTGGGAACACTCAGCAAGTCAGGCAGCATCTATGGAGAAACAAAAGTGAGTTAATGTTTCGAGTCCATGATCCTTCGTCAGAACTGTGTATGAATGTGGCTTCAGCCCAATTTCAGGCCAAACTTTTGTACCTCACATTTGTCACCCCAATGTGTGTGAATGCATTGCGATCATCCGCAACCCACAGCAAAGACAAACTCTAACCAGTTGAGCAATTGGAAGGGTAATATTTCAACAATTGCTTAGCACTATGCATGCCAACCAGTGAACCTGGGATCCATCAATGGGTAAAGTATGAAAGATTGTAAATTTATTTTTGAGAACTTCTAGGAATTTTTTGAAAGGCTTCACTGCAAATGTCAACCTGTCTGTATGTTACTGAGTCTGTAATTGAAAATGATATCAGCTGTCATCTCATCTTTATGGTTCTGCTTCAATGAAGTGTTAGTGTAATATTAACAAGGTGGATTTAAATTTCAGAGACTTTTGAGTAGGATAATAACTAAAAATCATTTTATATTGCATCATTATTTTTTTTCCTCAACAATAAAGCAGTAAAAATAACTCACCAAACTTTTGTCTTTGGAAGTGATGCTTTTAAAGCATCCTTATGCAAGAGAATTGTGGAAGCATTATTAATTTTACCGAATGTGCATAATCATGCACAATAACACTTTCAGACTGTAATAAGTCATTGCTCCATCTAGACTCTTCATCCAGTTTCTCAAAATAATTCTCCAAAATGGATTAAAAGATCTGCCATGATCCAATTAAATCGCAGAAGAGCTTCAACTGTCTAAATGCCTATTCCTGTTCCTAGATGAATGTGTCAGCCTATAGCTCAGTTGGTAGCACTCTCAGGACTTTGAACTCACAGTCTAGACTGACATCACAGTGCAATACTTGAGGAGACCACACTGTTTGAGGAGCTACGCTTCAGGTGAGACATTAAACCAAGGCCCTGACTGCCTGTTCAGTTGGATGTTAATTAATTTAAAAAGAGAAGTGAGTTTCTCTTAGTGTCCCGACCAACAATCCCACAGGTAAAATTAGATATTGACTTCATGGCTATCTGTGGGGCAATGTTGTGAGCAAATTGGCTGCTGCGTTGGTCTATAAAATACTATGAAGCATGTTGAGTTATCCTGCTGACGTGAAAAGGGCTATATCAAATACAAGGATTATTAGTATTTAATTATGTTACTATTTACTCAAATCCATACTACTTATTCAACAACCACTTGCTATTCAAGGTCAGTTTGAGAAATACAAAATTAAATAATTACTTGATTTAGAAATGGGAGCTAGAAGGTCAAATTATGTCCATCATTAATTTAAAAACAGGCAGAATCTTAGATTTTGGCATTTAAAATGGAGCAATCAGTATTCCTTTTATTTTCAGATAAAAGGTGAGACCATGAAATCAGTTTGTTTTATATAATAATTGCCTGGAACATTCAATAATAAGGCTTTTTGTTAAAATTCCACAGGGTAAAATTCTACCTGGGTCTAAATTTACTCTGTTGATGTAGAATACAGAGTTCCTGTTATGTTCGGACATCCAAAACAAGAAATAATGTCGGCAAGTGCCAAATGATTTCAACAGTAATCTGATGCCAGAGTGCAATTATTTTTGTAGTACAGCGGTCCATTATAAGCAAATTTTCACTACGGTGAGATCTATTATGGCAGAGATGCACTGTATTTATCACATCATATGTTACAATTGTCACCTCTTGTGCAATTAAACTGCTAAGAAATACACCAATTTCCAATCGATAACTAAAGATGAGGCATGCATTGTCAGAACTATCAAGCTTCACTATTTCACTGTGCTAGACCCATTTCTATCAAAATCTCCCCTATGATGGGTTTGAAGCTTGTGCTTAACCATGCCAAGTGCTATGCTCAGGATAGGAATTGTCAGAGCCATTTTCCTTTTCTGTCAGTTGCTATTCTGGAGGTATCAGAATCTCCAAAGCACAGGGGAACACACTCAAAAGAATCACTGTAGCAGATATATAAAGAAAACAATGATGCCACCTGCTTGCATATAAGATTTGTGTTGACAGTGATATTAATAATCCTTGCATTTTATCTAGCACCTTGTAATACCACTGAAACATCTCAAAGTGCTTCACAGGATTTAATGCAACGTATAGTGACTGTATTTGTAGGCAAATGCAGTAGCCAATTTTCACACAGCAATGTCCTACAATCCATGAAATGGATGACCAATTTTATCTGGGAGAATTGCTCAACAGCAACTCATTGATGCTAATGAAGAATCCCACTAGTACCCAGAAATATGGCTCCAAAGCAGATCGAAGGGATCCCACAAGTCTGTTTGGTGTATTAAGGGTTATGGCCAGCATCCCCTTGGCCACTGTGAGTAATTATTACTGAATCCTGTTGTAATTGTCACTATTTCCAAATCCTCCCCCAGTGTTAAATTTAATAGTACAGAACCCTTGTTATGTTTGCTCCATCGTTTAATAATAATAATCCTTGCATTTGACATAGTACCTTAACAAGACTTTGAGATGCATCAAAGCACTTCACAGAAGTGAAGTGTAAAGTGTACTGTAGTTTACTGTAAAGTGATGCCCCCCGTCCTTGCCCCCTCCCTCCCCACTTTCAAATCCCGCCTAAATACCTTCCTTTTTGATCATGCTTACGGTCACCTCCATCCTCCCTCTCTCCCTGCCTCATTGTCAGACTCCGCCGCTGTGAAACGCTCTGGGATGCTACCACACGTGAAGGGCGCTATATAAATAATCCTTGCATTTGATATAGCTCTTTTCATGACTTCTAATCATCTCAAAGTGCTTCACACAATATACTCTAAAGTGAATTGACTATATTTGTGGGCGAAATGCGGCAGCAAATTGCACACAGCAGTATCCCACAAACAGTCATGGATTGAAATGACCAATTCATTGTTTTTTTGAGGTGGGGGGATGTTTCTTGAAGGGTTATTATCAGGCATGTGGAGTAAAGAAACTTGCCCAAGGTTTTGTCCTATTGGAAATCAAACCCAGGTCTCCTGCTTCAGGAGTGCTCTAACCACTGAGCTAAAAGACTCCACAAATGGCAATGAGCTTTCCATCCAACAGTAAAAGATAATTTGATGACTGAAATACTCACCTGACAAACCTTTTCTCTGTCTCTATCTGTCTTTCATTTAGAGCATGGAATAGACCCTGTTGTTAATTGTTATGCTTTTCTTTATATTAATTGCTATCATCTGCATAAGATTAGTGATACGATAATGAAAATTCGAGAAGCACACTACTATTCTCAGATTGGCAGGATGTGACTAGTGGAGTACCACAAGGATCAGTGCTTGGGCCTCAATTATTTACAGTCTATATCAGTGATTTAGATGAGAAAATAGAACTTAATATCTAAATTTGCAGACGATACAAAGCTAGGTGGGAGAGTAAGCTGTGAGGATGACACAAGAAGAATATAAAAGGTAAATAGACAGGCTAGGTGAGTGGGCAAGAAGGTGGCAGATGGAGTATAACATGGGAAAGTGTGAAGTTATTCACCTAGGTAGTAAAAATAGAAAAGCAGATTATTTTCTAGAGGGAGAGAGACTAGGTAGTGTTAGTGTTCAGAGGGATTTGGGTGACTTTGTACACCAGTCACAAAAAGTTAGTATGCAGGTACAGCAAGCAACTAGGAAAGCTAATGCCATGTTGGCATTTGTTGCAAAAGGGTTAGAGTACAAGAGTAGGGAAGTCTTGTTGCAGTTGTATAAGGCCTTGGTGAGACCGCACCTGGAATATTGTGCAGTTTTGGTCTCCTTATTAAGAGGAGGGAGCAGTGTAGATTCACTAGGTTGGTTCCTGGGATGAGGGGGTTGACCTATGAGGATAGGTTGAGTAAACTAGGCCTGTATTCTCTAGAATATAGAAGAATTAGAGGTGATCTTACAGAAACCTAAGGTTCAGCCTTTTCGAACTGAATTGAGGAAACATTTCTTCACTCAGAGGATAGTGAATTTGTAGAATTCTCCACACCAGATTGCTATGGATGCTCAGTCATTGAACATATTCAAGACTGAGGTTGATAGATTTCTAAAGGATAGAGGGATTAAGGGATATGGGGATAGGGTGGGTGAATGGAATTAGGTTAGAAAATCAGCCATGATCTTATTAAATGGCGGGGCAGGCTCGAGGGGCCCAGTGGCCTACTCCCGGTCCTATGGCTTATGGTCTTATGGTGGGGTCGTTTTTACTCTTCTAAGGAAAACATGCAAAGCATGGAAAATATACAATTGTTAAATGCTAGGCAATGCATTGTATAAAGATGTTTAGAAAAGAGGTGTGAAGTTATGTAATTTTGCCTTGAAATACACAATCATTACACTTTACAGGAAATCCTCTGAATTGCTTTGAGACATGATACACTATATCAAAATGCAAGGATTATTATTTATTATTTGCTGCCTTTAGAAAACATGTATTTTCCAATAGGAATGCAGTAGAAATCCAATAGCATCAGCAATTGACGCTCAGCAATAGAACTCACAAAGCTTAACTGGAAATATCAAATTACTATACATACTTTATTGCTTAGAACTAGCACTACATGACCAATCCATGTACAGTACCTGATTTAGGGAGCAGTTAACTGTAAGAATTAATATTTTAAATTACATGTACTTTGGAATATCTTTCAGTCACTTTTATGAAATGTAACATTTAATTAAGTAAACTCTTCAATAGCATATCCCTAACTTGAATTTCTCATTTTTTTAAATAAATCATGGAGATGTTTTAAGTACAGTAAAAGCCTATTATTGCAATGTGAATAACCACATTTCTGCTGCAGGATAATAATAATAATTTCAAAAGCTGTAATATGCATAGTAATTTATTCCTGGCTGAATGTAAAAAGGATTTGACATCATAAGAAAAGTGGTTAAGATGGAAGTTGATTATGAAAACAGCTGGCAATGTATGACCTTCATAGGCTCGCTAGCAACAGAAAACTCAACACAAATAGACAGTCATCTTAATAAAAGAACAGCAATATTAGCAACAACAGCTTAAACTTATATAGTGACTTTCATATATGAAAAGTGCCTCTCAAGTGCTTCACAGAAATAGAATGGAAGCTCAAGCAAGTTTGGAGAGTGTGGGGGCTTGGAGATACAAAGACTGGCAAGAATGGGGGTGGTGTACTAACAGAGCACAGATGGGAAAGAATAAAAGGTTGTGGGATCCTGAATGATCTGGATCTTGTGGATAATAATAATAATCCTTGCATTTGATATAGCGCCTTATTATGTCTTCGAGACCTCGCAAAGCACTTCACAGAATATACTGTGAAGTGAATTGACTGTATATTCTGTGCGCGAAATGCTGCAGCCAAGTTCGCACAGCAGTGTCCCACAAACAGTCGTGGATTGACTGTCCAAATGATTATTTTTTTGAAGGAATTATTACCACCGGAAAAGCAATCCGTCAATCGACTAACAACCGGCTTCCCACCACACAGGAGCATGGAGTAAGTAAGCTGAATCCTCTGACCACTGAGCTACAGGATGGTTGAGTTAGGAAGGTTGGTTAGGAGGACATTGGAGAAATCAGGTCTGTAAGTGATGAAAGGAGACAGACAATATTGCAGAGATTAAAGCATTAAATTCAATGACATTAATAAGTTAATTATTACAGAATAATGCATGATGAAATTTACATATTGTTGCATTACTAATGCCTGAATATACTGACAAAGGAATCTGCAATCCTATCATAACTGTGCATGAAGCAGATTTTCTCGGTTTTGTATTATGGTAAAACAGGCATGTGTACTTTAGCTCAGCCACAGGCTTACCACTCCTAACATGACAGAGACAGATGACACAGTGGTATCTGTCACCAGGTTGCTGTCCTCGGCTGGGATCTGAGCCTGTATTAATACCAAGCACCTCCCAGGCCTCCTACCTTCTGGTGTGCTGCAACATTACTTTCAAAGGATCATATCTTATACTGTTTTGAATCTTGCAGAGGTTATAAGTCAGCCACCTCAGCTGGTTCAGCATGATCTGCAATGCCTGAGTCACATTGCTAATTCACAGTGCTAAGCCATCTTTGGACACATCACATACTCAGATACTGCATAAGAGTGTGCCATAGGGCAGAGAATTATGGTGAAAGCACAGACTTTAATTTAACTGTTGCAGTTTGCAACTTTTCCAGTTCATCTACCTCTTTGGAAATGTGAGGATGTGTTTTGACTTATTCATAAGTCTCATAAGTCCCATTACTGCAATTAAACCAATCAGCTTCGTAAATTAACTCTGGAGAATGTGTTTACCATTGACCAAAGATTGCTCCATAAATTGTTATCATTGTCATTTAAGGAAAAATTAGCAAAATATAGACGATCCCCAATGAACGCTTGCCTTTGATGCTCTTTGTAAGGTCTCTCCATATTATATTAAGAACAACCATACAAATACTGTTTTCAACACATACCTAATAAGAATACTAATCCTTGCATTTGATTATAGCGCCTTATCATGTTTCCAAGATGTCTCAAAAAACATCATTGAAAACCTTGATTATTACACAAGGTATTAACTGGATCTCAGTTTATAGAAAGCCCAAGCTGCCTATTTAAAATCTCAAACAGCAGTTAAATATTTCAGCTCTGTTCTTCACATGTCTAGCTCTCTAATATTTCAGTTATCTATCCTTTAAGGGCTGTATGTATTTACGGTCATTCTGATGTTTAGGAAATAACATTCGCAGATGTTCCACGTCTCTTGCCTATATTTTATTTCCTCATCCTTCATCCAACCTACTGCATGAATAATTTCAACCTAATCCCTATGCGCTATTATTTCAGTCGTGCCTGCAACCGCACAGCATCCTTCATGCTTCCAAAGCAGATGATATTGTTCATGACTTTGGCAAAAACACTATATTAATGATCAATTATCTCTTTCAATAAACAGTTATAGCAGAGCTCATCACGTATCTGTATCATGCCAGTTTTGTACTTTATTTCACGCCTTTCACAATGGGAGGATGGCAACGGCAGGGGATGGTGAGTTATCTCCTTCACAATGTGGGCTTAAATTGAGCGATAGTAAATAATGTTACCTTTAACTATGATATGATGGTTTGCTGAGACAGGCTGTTGTTTACTTTTGGCCAGCACTAAAAAAAACATTAAAAAATAATTCTTACTTGGAACAATTCCAAGGAAAGCCCATACCCACTCTAATAGGAATATAATTTGGACGCAGTGGATCACATTAACTGTCCGCAGTGTGTCTTTGCTGATAGCCTGAAGACCTCAAAATCCGCACCCTTACATACAAATCCCTTCACACTCTAGCACCTCCCTATGTCTCTGATCAGAAGTACACTGCTCCTTTGCCCTTTTTCTTTGCTCAGCTAACACAGGCCTGCTGCACATCACCTGATCCCTCTGCGCCACTGTCAGTGGCCGAGCCTTCAGTCACTACACCCTCAATCTTTAGAATGCCTGCCTCAATCCTCCACCTCACTCCTCTATTTTCGTCTATGTATCACACCTGAAAACCTACATCAACCACACCTATAGTTACCTCCCTCTGCCACTGTCCCTTCTTCCTTGTTCAGTGTCCAACCCCACCACTGTACAGTGCTCATTACCCTAAGGGCACTATATAAATATGAGCTGTCATTGCTCTTGCCAGGACAATCCACAAATGAACACTGGTACCTTAAGAAATGCTTGCACTATGGCTCTGCGAAAGAAGTAATTACTTAAAGACAAACCATTAATACTGAGGTAAGAAAGAATCCAGAAGGAATGCAAGCATGAGCCCATGGTAGAGAGGCTGAAGCCAAAAGTGTAACATGACAAAATGAGATTAGTATGGGTTGAAGGAAGATGAAGGCAAGAATGACCTTGAATAACAACCAGTAATGTGAAATAAAGGAGTGGAGTGTGGGTGAGTGGAAAAAGGCCTAGAGTGTATCAGGTGGAGGAAGAAACAAGAGATCCATAAGCATGACAAGTGGAAGAGGCAGGATTGATCAAGGGTATCAGAGGATGTGGGTTGATATGATGATCAGGTCAGAATGACTAAAGCAAGTGGGTGAAGATCACAGTACAGTGAGTCAATAAGTGGAGATTAAAGATAGGTGGTAGACAGGGAGAAAACTAACCATAGTGTTAAGATGAATAATTGATGGCTACTTCAGGGGTTCTCAAATGGCTAATCATAATAGTAATCCTTGCATTTGATACTCAGCCTTAGCACATTGAAACATCTTAAAGAGGTTTCTGTAAAGTTTAGCAATTCTATTTATAGGAAAATATCACAGCCAACATGCACACAATGATGTCCCGCAAACAGCCATGAAGTGAATCACCAATTTTCTTTGGCTGGGGAATTGATAGCAAGGATACCAGTAAAGATGTCCTTCTCTTTTCAAATAGTGCTATGTTATCGTTAAAAAAATCACCTGAACAGTCACACAGGACCTTGATTTAACATCTCATCTAAAGAACTGTACCTCCAAAAATGCAGCACTCCCCTCCCTTGCACTGTAGTGGAGCGTCAACAAAAACAACAACTTGCAACACAGTATCTTGGGACATCCTCCCGACTTGAAGGGCACTATACAAATGTTATTTTGCATTGTATTTATACAGTGCCCTTCACATGGAGTAGCATCTCGGAGCTTGTCAGCATAAACTGTGAGATCATAGTCCCAATATGAGGCTTAAATCCACAATTATCTGACTCAGAGGAAAGAGCATTACTAAATGCAGCAGGCTCACCTTAGTTTTGCAATAATATAATTGGCCTTGGTCAGGAATTGAACAGATTGATCTGGATTGTGCATATTCCTGACTTCAGTGTTCTGTAATTTAGACTGCTGTAAAGTTGATAAATGTTGTAATCAGAACTCATCTGATTATAAACCCTTGTGCTTTATTGTAATAAATAGGGATAGAGAGGAATGTAAAGAGTGTTTCTCAAGGCTGGAATATTTATGAACCTTGATGGGTGAGAAGATCTTAATAATAATATAAATAATCTGATTCAATAAATGTATTAGAAATCCAATTTTTAAGTTCACTTTCTAAAACCAATATCTGTACATTTCTGAAGCGCATATTTCCACTGGTCAGTAAAGTTACCTTCCTTGATAGGATTTGCAAAAAAAGGGAAAATAAAAATAATTTCATCTCCTAAATCTTCTCGTCAAGTAATTACAAGTATTGTAATTAATTCCGACCTTCAGAGAATCACCCCTTTGCTGTTTCTCCACAAACCAACTTTATCCCTTAATGTGGGTATGTACTATGGTGGTGGATCAAATCAGATTACTGTTCCCTCCAAAACAATCAGCCACTGAAAGCTAAATAATTTAGTGTTGAGTAGTCTGAAAATTAAACCCATTAATTTTATTATCTTCTTCTCTGGAGTATATTCTGAGGAAATGATTACAAACCTCATTATAGTTCCAGTTTTGAATTGGTCCTAAAAGTGTGAAAAGACTTCAGATTGCAGACAATTACATTCAATAATAAAATATTTGGAATCTTGCACCTTTTATGACATAAAAGAGATGCAAATGACACTGATTTTGTGAAGGTTCACAGAAATCTGACAGACAATTTAACTGATGACACAGCAAAACCAGAAACCAATAAACTGGGAGCAGATGGCTGCTATTGCTGGCAGGTTTGGGTTTGCTTTTGTAGGAGATAACACTGACACTAAGGAAAACTGTTGGCAGAGGGCTGCAAAATACTTGCATCGATGGTTATGCACAATGCAGCAAAACACAAAAGTTAACCTTTCAATTAAATGTTTGCTTGACAACAAACAGGCTTGTCTGAAATAAATGCAGACATATGGAAGGAGTTTGCACTGGAATAAAGGAAAATAAAATTTCAGAGGCACAGCTAAATGTGGAGTCCTGTAGCTCAGTGGTTAGAGCACTCACCTCGCAAACGAGGAACTTGGGTTCGATTTCCGGGAGGGCGAAACCTTGCGCAAGTTTCCTTACTCCACATGCCTAATAATAAACACTAAGGAAAAAAAACAATAATAAATTGATAATTTCAATCCACGACCCGGACACTGCTGTGTGCAATTGGCTGCCACGTTTCGCCCACAAATACAGTCAATTCACTTTACAGTATATTCTGTGAAGCACTGAGACGGTCTAAAAACATGAAAAGTGCTATATCAAATGCAAAGATTATTATTATTATAAATCATAATATAGAAAAGCGGATTATTTTCTGGAGGGGAAGAAACTAGGTAGTGTTAGTGTTCAGAGTGATTTGGGTGTCCTTGTATACTAGTCACAAAAAGTTAGTATGCAGGTAGAGCAAGCAACTAGGAAAACTAAAAGGGTTGGAGTACAAGAGTAGGGAAGTCTTGCTGCAGTTGTATAAGGCCTTGGTGAGACTGCACCTAGAATATTGTGTGTAGTTTGGGTCTCCTTATTTAAGAAAGGACATACTCGCCTCAGAGGGGGTGCAGCGTAGATTCGCTAAGTTGGTTCCTGGAATGAGGGGGTTGATCTATGAGGAGAGGTTAATAATAATAATAATAATCCTTGCATTTGATATAGCGCTTTTCACGTCTTCTAGACGTCTCAAAGCGCTTCACAGAATATACTGTAAAGTGAATTGACTGTATATTTGTGGACGAAGGCGGCAGCCAATTGCGTACGGCAATGTCCCACAAACAGTCGTGGATTGAAAATGACCAATTTATTATTGTTTGGGTTTTGGAGGGATTATTATTAGGCGTGTGGAGCAAGGAAACTTGCCCAAGGTTTCGCCCTGTCTGGAATTGAACTCAGGTCTCTCACTTGCAAAGCGAGTGCTCTAACCACTGAGCTACAGGACTCCACAAGTTGAGTAAACCAGGCCTATATTCTCGAGAATATAGAAGAATTAGAGGTGATCTTATAGAAATCTATAAGATTCTTAAGGCTCTTAACAGGGTAGATGCCATGAGGCTGATTCCCCTGTTTGGAGAATTTAAACTAGGGGTCATAGTCTCAAGATTAAGGGTCAGCCTTTTCAAACTGAGTTGAGGAAACATTTCTTCACTCAGAGGGTAGTGAATTTGTGGAATTCTCTACCCCAGAAGGTTGTGGATTCTCAGTCCTTGAATATATTCAGGACTGAGGTTGATAGATTTCTAAAGGATAGGGGGATTAATGGATATGGGAATAGGGCAGGTAAATGGAATTAGGTTAGAAAATCAGCCATGAATTTATTAAATGGCGGGGCAGGCTCGAGAGGCTGAATGGCCTATTCCTGCTCCTACGGCTTATGGTCTTATGGTCTTATAACATAGGATAAAGTATTGCAATAGTGTTTACCTTTCGTAGAGATTAAAAATAGTCATTTCATGTTGAAAGATAAATGACATTCAGCATTTTATAAGATATTTTCCAATTTTCTTTCTTACCAAATTCTGTAAAGCCTTCTTTGGCGAGAGCCAAGACTCGGGGACCTCAAAGTGCTCTTTTTTAGAATAATACCATTAAGGATCCTTAATGTCCATCTGAACAGGCAGATAGGCTTATTTTTAACATTTCATTCAAAGGACAGCAATGTCACATGTCTTCAGCACAGATCAATTATGAGTTCAAGACCTGGTGTAGGACTCAAACCCAAAAATTTCTGACCCAGTGGCGAGAGGGCAACCAACTGAACCAAATTGATTATTAACATTTTGAATCACAGAACAAGACTGAAGACTGAATCAGCTGATATAAGATCATTGACCTGGAACTTTCAAACCTCTATGTATCAGCATCCATTAACTTGTACCTAATCCTCCCAACTGGAAATCTGATGCAACTTTCAGCATATACAACAGCTTCCCCCCATAGATCAGACCCTGTTTATGAATCTTTCATGAAGTGACTAGTTTCATTGTAATCCATCCCTCCATAGGTAGTATCCAAAAATAAAATGGATTTATTGTATTTTACCCTGCTCAGCAGAATCATCATCAATCTATTTACGGATACACGATTCTCCAATACTCCAGTCAAAACAATGACCAAGCGTATGTTCTATCAGTAAATATTATCGCTATACAACACCAATTCTCAGAGCAAACCTGCACTAAAAATTGAGGCATTATAATGGGGTTGCTCTGTACTCTTACCTCATAAGAGTGTGGAGTCATGCAGCTCAGTGGTTAGAGCACTCGCTTTGCAAGTGAGAGACCTGAGCTCAATTCCAGGCAGGGCGAAACCTTGGGCAAGTTTCCTTACTCCACACGCCTAATAATAATCCCTCCAAAACCAAAAACAATAATAAATTGGTCATTTTCAATCTACGACTGTTTGTGGGACATTGCTGTGCGCAATTGGCTGCCGCGTTCACCCACAAATATACAGTCAATTCCCTTTACAGTGTGTTCTGTGAAGCGCTTTGGGACGTCCTCTCGACGTGAAAAGCGCTATATCAAATGCAAGGATTATTATTATTATTATACCTTTATATTGTCTGCCTCTTCAAATATTTATCCAATTCTATATTCAATGTTCCTACGATCTCAGTCTCATTTGTTAGTTGTGGAAAAGTATTCCATCTTATATAAATATTCTGGACAAAAGAAAGATTTATCCAACCTTCATCTTAAATTTTACAGTGATAACCATGATCTTCTGCCCTCTTGTTATAGATTTACTGCACAGTGAAAGTAATCATTTACTGTATATTTTCAAAACCATTCAGAATTTTGAAGACCTCCTTCACATCCCCACTCAACCTTCTTATTCCACTGAAAACAGACCCAGATCTTCAAGTCCATCCTCATAACTATAGTCGCTCAACCCCAATATAGGAAAAAGAGTAAGCCATTTGATCCATCAAACCGCAGCACCAATAAGTGTGCAGGAACTATTGAACTTCCATGCATTTGCTTCATATTTCTTAGCCATCTATATAACCAACAACACAGTACCCTCTCCAAGGTATAGTGTTGTGGGTCACATGTTGCTTTTGTAATGGGAACCCCAGAACTTTGCACCACACTCCAAAATTTGGCCTAACCAATGTATTTCATAAATTTAACTTAACTTCCTTCCTTCTAGAAGATGTGAAAAGCGCTATATCAAATGCAAAGATTTTTATTATTTTTCAGAATTCTTTCTTTCCTGCCATCAATTTAACTACAAAATCATCTGCCCTAATTTGCTCAGCTAGTCTCCTGTGTGTACTTTATCGAATGCCTTCTGAAATCTATTTGAACGACATCAACCGCATTTCCTTTATCTATATACTCAGTGATTTCCTGAAAGAAATCAATTCAATTAGTCAACCATGATTTGCCCTTTAAAATTCCATGCTGACTCTACTGCCTTCTTAAGTGTTCAGAAAGTTATTAATCTTACAGCAAAGGAGATGTTGAGAGACAATATTTTTGCATTGTGGAATGAGCCATTTAAGATAGCATACCCAGAACCCCACCTCTTGCAATCCTAATTTATCATAGTTTAACAATGAATCAACAAAAGTAGCCAACTGGATAGACCAGTATGTAAAGACATCCAATGATGCAGCACAAGGCTGTGGTCTGAAATCCTGATCTATGCTCAGTTAGTCGATCTCAGCCGGAGCAGCAGTTAGGCTGCTTTTAAAGCACACTATTCTGAAATACTTTAAATCTCTGTTTGTGACAAAGAGCAGACTTCTGATTTTCTTTTGAACATTCTTCAATTGTTGTAGTGAACTGAAAGACCTTCAAGAAACATAGAATTTCATCACTTTGATTATTTCTGACACGGCAACCTTTTGCAATTACCACTTCTATGGTAAGAAGGTGAAATTTCTCTTCCTGCTAGGTTTAGTTTCCCTGAATTATGGAGAGATAACTTCAGCTAGTGTGCTCCTCCTTATTGCAATGCAAAGACCCCTATTCCTCTTAGTGATGTCATCCGTAGACATGGGGTAAACTTCCACATGAATGCGTATGACACACAAATCTACTTCTCCGTGCCTTCAGCCACTATGCTCCGAGGCTCTGGAATTCCCATCCTCACTCCCTTCGCCTCGTTCCTCTCTTCCTACTTTCAGGTCCCTTCTGAAGACCTTTCTTTTCGACCACGCCTTTGGTCACCTTCCTCCCCCTGCCCCGGCTCGGGTCCGGGGTTTGTTACTTGAAGCACTGTGAGATGCCGTCAGGCGTGGAGGGCGCTATATAAATCCAAGTTGTGATTGTTGTTGTTGTTCTCTCCTCCAGCTGCAACTCCAGGTCCGGTGATGTTTTGTCGGTTTGTCTGGCAGACATCAAGGCCTGGAAGAGCAAAAACTTCCTACAATTAAATGTTGACAAGACAGAAGCCATACTAATTGGCTCTCGTTAATGTCTTGACGGGGAACTTTAGACCAGTTAGTCTGACATTGGTGGTAGGGAAAATTCTAGAATCCTTAATTAAGGATGTCGTAGTGGGATACTTAGAGGATCACAATATGATTAGACAGAGTAAACATGGCTTTACAAAAGGGAAGTCATGCTTAACAAATCTTTTAGACTTTTTTGAGGACATATCAAGTAGATTAGATAGGGGGAAATCAGTGGATGTAGTGTATTTAGATTTCCAAAAGACATTCGATAGGGTGCCGCATAAAAGGTTAATCCACAAGATTAGGGCCCATGGAATTAAGGGGAATATATTAGCATGGAGTGAAGAATGGTTAACGGGAAGAAAACAAAGAGTAGGCATAAACAGGTCATTTTCAGATTGGCGGGATGTGACTAGTGGAGTGCCACAAGGATCAGTGTTTGGGCCTCAACTATTTACAATCTACATCAACATTCTAGATGAGCACATCGAACTTAATGTATCCAAATTCGCAGATGACACTAAACTATGAGGGAAGTAAACACAGAGGATGACATTAAAAAAATGCAACGAGTTACAGATAGGCTAGGTGAGTGGGAAAATAGGTGGCAGATGAAGTATAATGTAGGGAAGTGTGAGGTCATCCACCTCGGTGGCAAAAACAGTAGAGCAAATTATTTTTTAGAAGGGCAAAAACTAGATAGTGTTCAGAGGGACTTGGGTGTCCTTGTACACCAGTCACAAAAAGTTAGTTTGCAGGTGCAGCAGCAATTAGGAAGGCTAACGGTATGTTGGTATTTGTTACAAAAGGGTTAGAATATAAGAGTAGGGAAGTCTTGCTGCAACTGTATAGGGCCCTGGTGAGACCGCACCTTGAGTATTGTGTGCAGCTTTGGTCTCCTTATTTAAGAAAGGATGTACTTGCCTTGGAGGGGGTACAACGTAGATTCACTAGGTTGGTACCAGGGATGAGGGGGACGAGTTATGAGAATAGGTTGAGCAACTTAGGTCTATATTCTCTAGAATATAGAAGAATAAGAGGTGATCTTATAGAAACCTATAAGATTATTAAGGAGCACGACAGAATAGACAGTGGGAGACTTTTTCCCCTGGTTGGAGAAACTATAACCACGGGTCACAGTCTTAAAATTAGGGGTAAGCCCTTTCGCACCTAGTTGAGGAAAAACTTCTTCACTCAGAGGGTAGTGAATTTATGGAATTCCAAAGGGCTGTAGATGCTCAGTCCTGGAACATATTCAAAACTGCGATTGATAGATTTCTTGTGGATAAAGGGATTAACCAGTGCGCAATCTAGGCATCAGGTTCGACCCACAACTGTACTTCCTTCCCCGCATCCAGTCCCTGTCCAGGACCGCCTTCCTCCACCTCTGCCACATTGCCTGCTTCCAACTGTACCTTACCCCAAATACTTGTCCATGTGTTTGCCGCCTCAACTTTTCAAATGCCCTCTTTGGGACTCACTAGCTCCACCATGCACAAGATCCAGCTCATCCCAAACTCCACCACACACATACTCACCCATACTAAACTCCGCACCCCAGTCACACCAGTTCTACCCGGGCTCTACGGGCTCCCTATCACTGAATGGATTGATTGTTTTCAAATCCCTTCATGGTCTGGCACCTCCCTACCTCTTCTGCTTAACCCACAATCCACTGCCTCCGGTCGGCTGGCTCCAGCCTTCTGCATGTCCCTCGTGCCCTCCGTTCCACCACTGATGGCCACACTTACAGCCACTATCCCCTGATAGTGGAACACTCTGGAACACTCTTCCTCTATCCCTCCTCCTTGCCCCTTCCTTCCTCATCTTCAGGTTGCATCTGAAGACTTTCCTCCTCGACCATGGCTCCAGTCACCTTCCCCTCCCCCCGGCTCAAGTCATGCTCCAAGACTGTCAAGAGCTGGGATATTACCCTGCATGAGGGGCGTTTTTTAAATACAAGTTATTGTTGTTGCTGAAATAATCTAATAATAATAATCCTCGCATTTGATATTGTGCCTTATCATGTTGTTGAGATGTCTCAAAGCGCTTCACAGAATATATTGTAAAGCGGATTGACTGTGTATTTTGTGGGTAAAACTATTGAATCCAAACCTATTCTCATATGAAATGCATTCATGTGAGGATAGGTCTGGATTCAGCAGTGATGTGTTTCTCTCTGTCCCCAAAGTTAGCTAGCCTGCACCACTTACTATCAATGCCTTTGGAATTGTAGCCCGGTAGACAGAAAAAAATTATGGAAACATCTTCAGGTGAGCAGTAGGAGGAGGAGAGAAATTGGAAAGAGAAAAATTGACAGAGCAAAAAATAAAAAATTCGAACCAAGAGGTCAGAAACTAGGTCACAAGTTTAATATCATTGTGATTGAAAGTGTTGTGATTCTGTAGGTTCACAATATGCAATCTGTGATCCAAAGATCAAATAACAATAATAATCCTTTTTTGGTAGAGTTAATTGTGTGTGATATCATGCTTAAAAATATCCAAACCAGACTGAGCATTCCATATATGTATGCCACCAAAACATGGACATTTCCTTGTGTCTGGAATAGAATGCACATTCCCTCCCTGGAGGGACAAACTGCTTATACAATTCCACCCTGGAAAGTTTCTTTGATGGATTTTAAGTCAGATTTCTGGAGAACATTATTTGCATAGTGCATAGTAGATTGGTATCTCTCCTTTCATTTTTGGAATCTAGATACAATATTAGAATAATAATCTCTTCTACGCACCAGCAATAGAAATCCTAACTGAAACCAGTTTCAATGGTCTTGCATTTGCAGCCCTTTAATAACAATCTCCTTAGCAGAACTCTGCCTTCACCCTCAGGTTTATAAATCAAGTCTTTCGCACAAATTGTTTAAGCAAAGCAGTAGATAGAGAAATTTACTCTGATTTAATTTGTTCTTCACCTGATCTAAGAATGCTTCACAGTGATGCTGGTCTTACAAACAAGAAACATTTATTCTCTGACTAGCATCCCCATTCTTAAGGCACACAAAATTAATTCAGTGGTATTAGCCTGGCTCACTGTGTAGCACTCTCACATTTGAGTCAGAAGCAGCAACAGACTGGCTATACAGGAAATCCAGAAATTTCCCGAGTGCCCCTGTGAATGTTTCCCGAACGCCGCCATGATTGGCTCCCAATACTTACCACAAGAGCCCGCCGTCCTTGATGAGTGGCAGCTATCACTGCCCAGAACTCACCCTCCCTGACTATTGACATCTACGACAATCAATCACCGCCCAGATCCTGCCCTCGATGCTTGTGAATCGGCGCCCCCACTTTACCTAAAAATACAGAGCCCATTCAGGGACCCAATCGCCACTGGTCAGAAAGTGATAAATTCAAGCCCTCTGTCAGGACTTTGACCTCACAGTCTAAGCTGACAATCCAAAGTAGTGTTCGGGAAGTGCTGCATTGTCAGAGGTGCCATATTTCAGAAGAGATGTTAGATTGAGGTTCCATCTGACTATTTAGGTCACATCAAGGCTCCCTCCTCATCGGCCTTCCCAACTCTTCCCTTCACAAGCTGCAGATCATCTAAAACTCTTCCATCTTGTGTACTCTTGCGCACCATGTTTCGTGACCCCATCACTCCCACTCTAGCCCAACTCCACTGGCTCCCCATCCCTCAGAGGATCGAATTCAAGATGCTCATCCTCACTTTCAAGGCTATCCATGGCCTTACCCCTTCCTACCTTTCTGACCTACTGACTCCCTACCAACCTGCCCACTCCCTCCGGTCAGCCTGCTACATGTATCCTGCCCAACCTGCCCTACCATCGGTGGCTGGGCTTTCAGCCTCTCTGCCCCACACTCTGGAACTCCATCCCACAGTCCCTTCACCTCGCTTCTTCCCTTGCCTCCTTCAAAGCCGGTTTCAAGACCCTCCTCTTCGATTGTGCCTTCAGTCACCCTCCCACCTCTCTGCCTTCCCTCATTCCTACCCCACATCTCCCCCGTGCTCGGGTCCTGACCCCTGACTGCCCAGAATCTTGGGACATCCTCCCGACATGAAAGGCGCTCTATAAATGAAATTTTTATGTTGTTGTTAGGTGGAATTTAAAGATCCCATGGCGTTATTCGAAAAGAGAAGCAAGGTTTCCCCTGGTGTTGAGATAAAAAAAATGATCATTCATTTCATCGATTTTTAGAACATTCTTATACAGAAATTGTTATTTATTTGAGGAATAACAAAAATGTTCATTCTAACTTAAATAATAATTCAATTGAAAAGTCTGTTTGAATCTGTTTGTGTTAAACACCAAGCTTTAGATTGTTGAATGTTTCCATTTATTTTATGAACCTTGTTCAATCCTTGTCCTTATCTGAAGATGGTCCTCGATAAAATAAAACACAAAATTGACACTTTGGACTTTGATATTGCTGTTAAAGCTGCTGCTATTTTATCTAGCAAAACTTGGGAGGAATGTAATCATCTAGAGAATAGTTGAGGTTTGGAACATCCTACTGAGTCGGGTGGTGGAGGTGGATTCCATTGTAGCTTTTAAGAAGTAAGTAGATAGGCATATGAAAGAGAAGGACTTTAGATTGGAAATAAATATGGGATTGAAGCGATCCACTTGTTTTGTGAGCCGCTGCAGGCTTGATGGGCTGAATGGCCTCCTTATATGCTGTAGATTTCTATGTTTCTACTGTATATCTAAGAAAAGAAATTTGGAGGAGGGAATGAACCATACGTTTCCTCCACTTGTTAAGTCTATCAAAATTGATCATGTGCATTATATAATGGAAAAGTCCCTTTTATGAGCTTACATCCGACACATCCATTATTAAACTTGGCTGCAAGAGGAATTGTTCTTCCCTAACTCAGTTTTACAGTTCTACCAGTTTTCCCTGTCAGTGTTGAAGGTGCTGAAACTCCTGTTTAATTACTCTATTGCATGCAAAGCAAAACAATTCTGAGTTCTGTTCTTGTTAATAGGCTAAGCTTGACTGCTGCTGCAGTAGGATATGGTTCTATCCTGAATCCATTTCTGGCACTCCGCCCTACTTTGCACAGTTTGCTATTCTTGCCAGATCGTTAAATGAAATTCTTCCAATGCTAGGCCAGTCCAAAATATTCTTTGTATATTTTCCTTATGATCTGAAACATCTTAGGTCTCTGTAGTCCAGATGCTATTTAATGCTGCAATATTTAAGACCAAAGAAAAGGCTCCATGTTTGCCTTATTGATTTGGATCCCAAGGCCAATTTTGTTATTAACGTTCACTAACAACACTTGCGATCTCCATTTTGACTCCCTTATTAACATATTTGGCAGAAATACTCAAATAAACCCACTGGAGCATTGCAATGATTTTAAGAGTTTTTTTTTCTATCAGATGTTGACAAATTAGACAATACCTTTTTTCCAATTCAACTGTTCATGGCTTCTAGCGAATAAGATATTTCCCTGAAAGATTTATCTGGGACAAGTTCAAATCATAGCAAACATGCTGGGACAGTATCCTTCCTTCTAATATTTTATCCTTCAAGGAATAGAATAGTAGGCAACACACTTGAGGACTAGGTAGGTAATTGAAGGATAATAGCAAACTACAGTTTGTGATGCAGGACTAGTTCAATTATTATCAAAGTATACTTTTTACAGTTTTTGTAAAGCCAAAAATTATCTTACCAAAGTAGATACTTTTCTAAAATGTAAGCTAATTCCATCACAGAGAGTTGTAAAGATGTGGAACGTTCATTCCCTGAAAGCCATGGAGGTGGAATCCACAGGATGTTTAAAGCAAAGATAGACTCAAACTGAGTTGAAGTATTAGCGCTGTGGCAAAAGGGTGGAGAATTGGGATTAAAAGATTTAATAGACTGGTGGAACAGGCTCGAATGGCTGAATGACCTCCACCTGTTCCTGGTTTTCTATGTTCTTATGAAAATGATAAACAGACTGTTTGACATTTTTCTGCATGCATGTGAATTATTTAAGCTAAATAAATATGAGGTTTCCAAAAAATCATAATAAATGTTTTCAAACAGTGAGAAGATGAACCCTTATTATTAATGTGTTAATGATTCTAAAATCTTTTGCTGATAGACGTCCAGTCTTGAAGAGGAGTATGGCTGGAAGCTGCATTTCCAAAGAGCTCACAGTGACTTCAAACAAGCACCATTTAAATATACTATTCATTTATCTCACTGATTACAAACATCCCCTTGGCATTGAACTAGGTAATGTGGTAATACAGTAAAAAACACATTTAATTCTTCCTGACTGGAAACAAAACTGGTATAATCATTGCCGCCTAATATACATTCTGTACTGTCTTGTTTTACAGTGTTTGTTTCAGTGCAATTATAGGGTTTCACTTGGGAATAAATGTCTGCTGACATAAACGGATGGTTCTCTCCATATTACCATCTAACTGCTTATCTGGAACACGAGGAAAGGATACCACCTACTAACAACAAAACTTTGCCCACCACTGAATCTAACGTGGTCACTTTTTACCATAATATGTATAGCTATGAAGGTCTGCTATGGATAGTGAACAAAATACCTTACAAAGTGAGATAAACAAACCTCCAATGATTTGCTTTCCTCCCGCAGGGACTCCTTTGTCAATTTCAATTAAATAAATTCTCCTGCAATTTTCTTCTCTTCTCCTGAAGATATTTTTGTTGGGATAGAGTTTCATGGTGCTGGATACCCTCTAATGTCTTGATCGGTGGCTATTCTTTATAAATGAGTGGACAGGAAGAAGGTGGTAATGCTCACACACATTTCATGCTGAGATGCGTTGCCCACCGGGAAGCTCGCAGGGAGTTCTTTGTAGCTACCATCCACCTAGTGATGGCTCTTGTCAAATGTTGAACGACCAACTAGTGATTATCCTCCTTGGCGGGAGGTAATTGGGGTCTCCTTGGAGCTGAACTGACCCCAAGGTGACATGCCTGGCAACAGAATGTTGGAATTGATCCAGCCATCTGTGGCGGTCTCAATAATCCAGCTTCTGAGCCAGGAGGATCCGCAGTATTCCAGGATACTGCTGATGACAGCACAGGTTCATCGGCAGGACCTGGAAGAGCAGTCACTGGGGGCAGGGAGTCATCCCACTCAGCTCCCGTTAATCCTGCAAGCCAAAACCCAGGTGGTCCTACCTGGACAAGTAATAGGAGAACTTGCCGGACAATAATATCAATGGCAAACTATGCGATTGTAGCTGGTTAGATTCCAGCAGTACCCCAACGCACACTCTGGGGTCACCAAGCCTTGGCTCTTGCCAACCTTCGCCTAATACTTTCTGGAATTAGGTTAGCAGGATGCGTTCCCCCAGGGAGAGAGTGCACATTCCATTCCAACAATCTATCTCTGGAATTTCCATGTGTAGATGGGATGAACGGAAATCTCAGCTTGGTTTGGATACTCTTAAGCATGGTGATGGGTTTCTGCATGTATCAAACACCCGGTTGATTAAAAAAAATTACAAGTAATCCTAGGCATTGAATAGCAGAAAAGTGTGTATCAATGTTTCACAGCTGGCATAAATCCTGTCCACACTAACTTATTGCACATGGGTAAATGGGGAGTAAGCAGCAGCAAAAAAGATTACTGCGGATCATCTAGATGAACACCTTAGATGGTATGCAGACTGCCTCCACTGATGAACTGGGATGAATCTAAATTTTGTGCAAGGATTTTGGGATACAGGAAGAACTTTCCTGCTGGAATAAGATCAGCTGGGAGGGTAAAAGGTCAGGCAGAAGACACAATGTTTCTCATTGAAATGTAATATTTTGAGATGGGCCTTTCCCACTCACACCACAAAACATTGGTGGCTGATGACCTTTTTGATAGGTGAGGCAATCTGAGTCTGTCTAACCAAGCCTATCTTGTTAACATGGCATGCACAATGACTTGGCCTTTCTCATGATGGCCTTACTCCTGTGCCAGTGCTGTCTTGCTCCCATGCTCCGGAGATTCTAGGTGAGGCAGTGTCTCACTTGCCTCACCTGATGAGTCACCACTGCTGGAACTGGTGTATTGCAAAGAACAGAGAGAATAATAATAATTCTTAATTAATGCTAAACTGAGTTACATAATTCGCTGTATGTTCAGTCGCTGTGCATCAAATGTTTGTATTCAAGTTAGGTATTAGTCTGGCTCAGTTGGTAGCATTCTTATCTCTGAGTTAGAAACTTGTAGGTTTTATTTCCATCCAGGAATAATTGAATATGTTTCCACATCATCTGGTTCAATGCCAATAATCCTATGGGTCTATTCAAAATGTTAATGTAGTTTCTGCTGGTGTCCGGGACAATTTGCTGTACGTTCAGTCACTGTTCACCAAATGTTTTTTTTCAAGTTAGGTGTTAGCCTGGCTCAGTTGGTAGCATTCTTATCTCAGAGTTAGAAGCTTGTAGGTTTTAATAGTTTTTATTTCCATCCAGGAAGAATTGAATATGTGTCCACGTTATCTGGTTCAATACCAAATAACATTGGGTCATTCACTCCATGGCTGTTTGTGGAAATTAGCTTTGTACAAGTTGGCTGCTGTCACATCTACAAACATAATGTATAGTACATAATATATAATAATATTATCTACAAATATACAGCTGATTTACAGAAAAGTCTTTGAGATATTTTGATGATGTGAGAGATGCTATTTAAAAGCAAGGATTACATGTACATTTAGCCACAGTAATACATGTAAATTTAGCCACTTGCTCTAATTGTCAATGTAATAGTGTAAAATAATAATAATAATCCTTCCATTTGAAAGAGTGCCTTTCACATTAAGAAGACATCTCAAAGTACTGTGCAGGATTCATGGAAAGCATAGTGCCTGCCCGTAGTGCAGGCAATTTTGTTCACAAGAATTTAACTTCAGTTTAATTTCTCTTCAGAGGACGGCACCTGTGACAATACAGTGCACCCCCAGCACTGCATTGGAATGTCAGCCTAGACTGAGTTCAAAGTCCCAACGTGGGGCTTGAACCCACAACCTTACTCAGACGTGAGAGTGCAACCAACTGAGCCAGGCTGACACATGTCAGAACCTTCAAATTATACAGAAGGGATAAGAAACCTTTAATCATATATTTTCATAATCTGAAAAGTAATTTTAATTGCATAGTTTCTTAGAACTATAATACAGCATTTATTTAAGGTACTTTAATTCAACTAGGTTGCAGCAGAATGTGATAAGTGGCAGGAGACATAAAATGAATAGCAGAATTGACTCTGAATTAAAATCTCAGCTATAGAAGATCTCAGTTGATCATATAGTGAGTAATAAGAGCTAGAGTCATAGCTGGAAGAAAGAGGTCATTGAGAATGGCTTCTGACTACACTCGGTAATTATCTTCTTTCTTTGATATTTCATTTAACCAACTTTTGCTGAGCAGATATTACACATGGACTCCTCTCTCAGGCATAATGCTGGACTGTCCAATTGACTCCTTTTCTCACACCAGATTTTAATCTTTGCTTCCTCTTAGTCTATACATCTGAGAAATGATCATAACTACCTTCCCAACGTATTTCTCATTGCTGGCTATTTGCTGGCTTACCAGCATGATTCAGGCAGTGAATTTCTTTTAGGAACCAATAAATAGAGTTGAACAAATTCAGTTTTTTCTTGAAATCTGGGCTAACATATGTTACTTAACACAATTTAAATTGCAAGGTATTTACAGGTATGCACAAGGGGATTGTACATATTTGGTTATATTGTGGATAACCAAGTGTGGAGTCCTGTAGCTCAGTGGTTAGAGCACTCGCTTTGCAAGTAAGAGACCTGAGTTCAATTCCAGGCAGGGCGAAACCTTGGGCAAATTTCCTTACTCCACGCGCCTAATAATAATCCCTCCAAAACCAAAAACAATAATAAAATTGGTCATTTTCAATCCACGGCTGTTTGTGGGACACTGCTGTACGCAATAGGCTGCCGCGTTCGCCCACAAACATACAGTCAATTCACTTCACAGTGTGTTCTGTGAAGTGCTTTGGGACCTCCTCCAGACGTGAAAAGCGCTATATCAAATGCAAGGATTATTATTATTATTATATTCGGTTACATTTACCGGAAGGGATCTTTTCTCGGCAGGGGCCTAATCTGGGGTTCGGGGGTGTATAGTTTTGCATGTTGTGACTTCTACAGCTGGTAATAATAATTCTTGCATTTCATATAACACCTTAGCATGTTATCAAGACATCTCAAGGCACAGCATACACTGTAAATTTGTATTAAGACAGCTGGTGAGGTAATGGGAGCTATGTATGCAGTCCTTCATCTCAGGACCCCCTACATTTGTTAATCCTAAAGACAGGATTTAGAGTATCTTGTTAGGGTCTCAAAGGTAATGCTGAATTTAGAGGTAATAGAGGATGTCTTGTTGCTCAATGTTGTACGGTATTTCTCAAGAAACTGCTCAAAGAATGATTAGCACATTGTGAAGCAGTCGGTCGTTATCAATGATCCCGATAGCATCTTCAATGCAGTGCAGACTTCCCTCCAGACCGTAAACATTTTTTGAGAGAATCTGGGCTCCTGATTGTCTTGTCTGGGAATTTGTGAAGGGTAGAATGTGTTGGAGGAAGGGGATAAAGTTGACCCAGATTCCAGCCCAAACTGAAGATTTTGACCCATGCAATGATTTCTCAGAGCTGCACTGCCCATTAATATTTGGGGGGACTCTAATCACTTTATTTTTGTGGGAGGAAGAAAACATAGCTGTATCCATAGTTGTATAATTCTTCAAAGAAGTGTAGAGTTGAGTTAGTCCGGGCACTGGAGTTGTTGCATCAGGATACAAATGGAAAACATCTGAAATGGGTTGGCTTCAACTATCTGGGTCTCAATGTATGATGAAGATGAGGTGCGAACATTCCACTTTGACATAGTCCTGATAGCTTAGGGGTGATAACTGTGACAAGGCATCTGAATCCTGATACTCCCCACCTGAAGAGTTATGTATCTAATAACCATGCAGGCATTTCCTGAGTATCATCCATGCTTTCCATTCTGAATTTGTAGATATAAGAGTGAACACATTCTTTAATGGTATGGAAAGTAATGGGGAGGAAAGTGGTGAGGTTAGTTATTTGAGGCTGGTACATTTCCAGCAGGTGAGCATTCACCAGGAGTGAGACCCCTAGCTGACTGTCCCCTCTCTACACTGGACATTCAGACCAATTGTAGAACCACTCTTACCCAGTTTCAGATCAGATGATGCAGCATAGATTGAAAAATAAATTTGCAGGGATTAAATGTTGGACCGTCTATCTGTATAATGTAATTTACTGAATTAAACTCGGAGTCACCTTTTGTTCATTTTTGGAGATATATTTGGAGTTTGAATAAAATAGATAATAATAATTTGTTCAGATATTGCTATAAAAAAGGTCATTTGTCTTGAACAAACTGTTTTCCATTGTCTTTCTCCAATGTTCAGCCACAATAATGTTTTACCTGCAGTGAGATACAGTATAGCAATGCACTACTGTGAGCCAATGAGTTACCTTCTCATTATATGACTGAGCCTGTCATTACACTCCATTAGAGAGGTAAGTGGTACAGTGTCTATATGAGAAACTATGCTATATATTGCCTTACACTCAATGTTAGGGTTTTATTTCAGGGTAAAATATGAAATGCAAGTATTAAAAGATTATCACGTGGATGTTTCTTTATTGCACTCATTAGAAAAAGCCACAGTCGCTCACTTAGATAGAAAATGAGAATGCAAGGCACCGTTTCTTTTTTTTTTTGCCTTCAGTGTGCAATAAAAATGGATTCAAAAAATGTTGCATCCGTTCTTAGATCACAGGAATAATTCGCACACAGAAATGCGGTAGGTAGGACACGTAGGGAAATGATGGAGAGACGCAGATGGAGGTAACATGCAGAAAGATGGGGAAGATCTCTGGGAATAAATACATCCAGTGTCTGCCCGGATGGCGCGGCTGAAATCCTTCTGTTACGGATACAAATGCAATGTGGGAAATAATAGTATTGCAGTTTAAGTCACAGTGATCTCTGCGATTAAATGAAACCATTCACTCCAATGCAGGTGGACGGTACAGATTGTGAACTCGGAGCAAACGTCTTCGATCCTTTGATTCTCTCGTTAGCAGTTATTATTCCACCCGTTTATTCTCTCTCTTCGGCTTTGCGAGATGCCCAATATTATTACACAAATATAAAAAAAAATCATTGGCGGAGTGCAAACCGAGTCATTTATTCGAAATAAAGACATCGCAACTTGGGTTATTTTGGAAGGAGAGGGAAGGTGGTGGTGGTGGAGTGGGGGGGTGGGGGGTGTGGGGTGTGTGTGTGTGTGTGTGTGTGGATGATCCGACGATCATTTACATTTAGCAAATCGCTGCAAAATCTTGTTCATTACTTAAGCAATTCTGCTGAGCCTCTGTGCTCCACTCAATCGTCACCCAGAGCTGTGGGATGTGCTATAAATAGACTGTCGGCGTCCTCCCCCCTCCCCCCTCCTCCCCCTCCCCTCCCCCCCCATTCAGGAGTAATACACTCGGTTCCGTAAGTCCATAAATTAAGAGCACTGCTATTAACAGTGCTTTGAACAGTCCAACACTGCTCCCTAATGCACACATCCAGGGTAGGCGATGCGGTGAAAATAATAAAACTCTCGCTGCTCGAATGGTGAAACGAGGGGTTGGCCTTTGAGGGGTGTACGAGAAGAAGGGGGGGAAAAAAGAGAGAGAGAGAGAGAGAGAGAGAGAGAGAGAGAGAGAGAGAGAGCCCCGAAGCGATCAATAGTTGGCCGCCTGCTGCAAATTGACTGCAGTGTTCCCGGAGTAGTCCCCGGCAACAAAATTGGTGTGGGATTGACATGTAAAAGGGGCAAAGCCGCGTGTCAGATGTGCTTCACAGGAGGATCCAGGGCTGGGGGATCTGCCAGAGCTGGAGGAGGATGCTGCGACAAGTCGTGCACTCAGGGCTGAAGGGATGCTTTTACAGCTTGGGATTATTCGTGAGCAGACACCCCGTCTTCTTCCTGACAGTCCCCTCCATCCTGACCATCCTCTTCGGGGCGACCTTCCTCAACAGATTCCAGCGTGAGACCGACCTGGAGTTGCTGGTGGCGCCCAAGCACAGCCTGGCCAAGATCGAGCGGACCCTGGTCAACAGCCTGTTCTCCATCAACCAGTCGAAACACAACCTGTACTCGGACCTGCACACCCCGGGCAGGTACGGGAGGGTCATCTTCAGGTCCCGGTCCGGGGCTGACGTCCTGGAGGGAGCGGATCGGATCCTGCGGCTGCACAGAGCGGTGCTGGAGATGCGCGTCAACGCGTCCGACTTCAGCTATTCCTTCTCTCATATCTGTCTGTGGCGGAGCAGCGACGAGAGGTGCGTTCTCGACGATATCATCGAACTATTGGAAGATCTTAGTCAAGCGGCTCTGTCTAATAGTACAGGACCGAGGAAGTCATTGCGCTATCCTAATGCTAAATTAAAGGTGAAACACAACACGCTCTTCTTTTTTTTTTAAAAAAAAGATAGTCATTTCGTTCACAGGTTCTCATCCGCATGTTTCTCCGATTCGCTTTCTGGTTCTCTTCTGTTTCTGTTCGGGTTCTCTGATCGATTTTTTATTTTATTTTATTTTTTAAAAAAAAATATATATTTTTTTTGGCCATCGTTTCTTCTGCTGCTGCTTCTTTTTTTTTCTTCTTCTTCTTCTTCTTCTTCTTCTTCTTCTTCTTCTTCTTCTTCTTCTTCTTCTCCTTCTTCTTCTTCTTCTTCTCCTTCTTCTTCTTCTTCTTCTCCTTCTCCTTCTTCTTCTTCTTCTTCTTCTTCTTCTTCTTCTTCTTCTTCTTCCTTCTTCTTCTTCTTCTTCTTCTTCTTCTTCTTCTTCTTCTTCTTCTTCTTCTTCTTCTTCTTCTTCTTCTTCTTCTTCTTCTTCTTCTTCTTCTTCTTCTTCTTCTTCTTCCCCGGAAATTTTTCCAGTCTGGTCTTATATTGCAGCGAGTTTTTTTTTCCACCAAAAAAAAAAGAAAAGAAAAGGGTTTAAAAGCCCATGAGCACCGACTTTGCTGTTGGAAGGGGTTGGGGTTTCTGTGCAGTCACACACGCAATCACTGATGCTTTTTTTTTTGGTATTGTGTTTCTTTTTTTTTGTGGATCAGCAATGGGTTGAAACTGCACAGGTCGGTTTTTTTGTTGTTGTTTAATTGCTTTTATTTCCCATGTTTTGTTCTGCACTGTCAGTCTTGGTATTATTTCGGAATGAGTAGGTTTGGGTGGTGTGTGTGTGGGGGGGGGGGGGGGGGGGGGGTTGGAGGGGGGAACTTTTCAGATCTGTTTCGAAATAGTGCTGAAATTATTCAGGTCGTGCAAAAGATGTATTTATTTTTAAAAGCACTTACAATTTTGGACGCCAACCGTACACTTCCCAGCGAATCAGCACTTGCTGATCGTTTTGTAAACGTGCATTAGTCTCATAGACTCTTACTGTAGAGTGTGGAACCTTTAATTATTTCAACCTAAATGCTGTACGTTTGAAAATCCGTATAGACATAGTCTTATTGGTACCAACACATAAAACAGTTGCTCTCATTTAGTAGTGGCTATCGACAAATTTGAATTCTGCTTGAAACTTACATTTGCAAATGTATTTCCAGTATAAAATGTTGTTTATATTTGTTTATACAGCATTGCAAAATGTAAATAATCTGATCTTGTTTATATTTTGCAAAGCAGATAACTTATTTTCATTAAACCAACCAGCCCTAAACTTTGTATGACTTATGTAAGCATATTGCCTTCGAGTGCTAGGCTGGTGCAGGGAACTGTACAACATTAAAATATTGAAAGGACTTTAGGGCAGCTGTTATGGGCTAATGCTGCTGCAAGGTGTGAGGTTTAGCCCAGACTTTTGCTCAATTAATCTTCTGGCATGTCAATGTTATACTTATCTGGCAGAGAAAAAAATATCAAATGTAAGGATTATGTTATTAAAAACAAATTTGCAATGTTTTATCTTTAGGGTCAACCGTCCTTCGGATGAGACGTTAAACTGAGTTAATCTGCCTGCTCAAGTGGATGTTAGAGATCCCATAGCACTATTCGAAAGGACAAGGGAGTTTCTCCCGGTGTCCTGACCAACAAACCTCGAGATAAAAAAAATGATAATTCACTTCATGGCTGTTTGTGGGATATTGCTGCACACAAATTAGTTGCTGCATTCACCTACAAATACACAGTCACTGCACCTCGCAGAATCTCTGTGAAGTGCATCGAGATGTTTTGATTTAATAAGGTGTTATATCAAATATAAGAATCACTGTTATACAGGGCACGATGTTACAGCACGGTTGTCTGGGTGCAATCTCTCAGCAGCCTCCTTATAAACAAAGGTGAAAAAATTGCTAACTTTTAGGTCATTGGATAGTTACTGGTGTCACTTTGTGCAGTGAAATGAACGTCTCTTCCTGCACTGGGCACAGGTACACAACATTGAAGAAAGTGTGTTTCCTGCGCTTAATAATGCACAGGAGCAGTGCGCAGGAAGTGACATAAGCGACACTTTGTGCACAATGCACAGAAAGTGACGATTCCGCGGATCTGACACCTGGAAGATGAAAATTTTTTCATGCTCACTTATTTTTTAGAACAGGAAACTGCCTAGTCGATGCTGGAAGCCAGTTGTGGCATGTTTCCACAGGAAATCAGCACTATACACAGTAACAGCTGAAAACGTGTAAATGATTTGGTGGCGGATATGTGTGCAAAAGCATCCCAATTTAATTACTACATTTAAAATACACAGTAAGGGCCCCTACTTCCTAGAGCTCATTATTCATTTGCTTTTGAATATTCCATCATAATTCATAAGTGGAGTCCTGTAGCTCAGTGGTTAGAGCACTTGCCTCGCAAGCAAGAGACCTGGATTCTATTCCCGGTAGGCCGAAATGTTGGGCAAGTTTCCATACTCCACATGCCTCTGTTTACCTGGCAGTAAGTAGGAACCCGGTTGTTAGATGATTGGCGGATTGCTTTTCCGGGGATAATAATCCTTCAAAAAAATAATAATAATAATAATTTGGTAACTCAATCCAAGACTGTTGTGTGCAATTGGCTACCACGTTTCACCCACAAATATGCAGTTAATTCACTGTAGAGTATATTCTGTGAAGCACTTTGAACATCTAGAAGACATGAAAATGCAAGGATTATTATATTACTATTATGTAAGTGACTGAGCTTAGAGTAGGTTATTGAGAATCCACAAGAGTTGGGAAATCTAGTCGTATTTAGCATAGGTTTTATTTTATGTATTTGTTTGTAAAATGCTGGTTGTTTCAATTGTACTAAATATGTTTTGAAACTACAGAGGGGAGCCAATTATCCACACTATTCGGAATTATCCCCATTGTGGATATACAAACTGCATGGAAAATTGGACAGAACACAAAATATAAATTGGCTACAATGGTACCCAAACAATTATTCATTCAAGCGTTATACTGTCACACTCTGCCAATCTCTCTAAACCTCTCTCTCTCTCTCTCTCTCTCTCTTTCTAAGTCTCTCTTACCCTTCCTCACTGAGTTTGTCCAACTTTCTATCTCCCTATTTCTCTCTCTCTCTCTCTGACTTTATCTCTGTAACTATTATTTCTGTTTTTAAGCCTAAATATTCAAAAGCACATATTAAAACAACTTTGTGCTACAGGCAAAAAAAATCCAGTTGTGGGTTCCCGTAATAAATAATAATCCCTTACATTTTATATTTCACCTTTCACATTGGAGGACATCTCAAAGCATTTCACAGGATATACAGTAAGTACAGGGATTGTGTATCTTGTAGACAAAATAATAACCTTGCACACATGTCAGCATGTCAGTGCCAGTATCTCAGCTCCACATTAAGCCAAGTGGCATTGCTCACTTTGAGATAGCACTTCGGAATCCTTTGCATGACATTGCTTCATTGTGAGTCCTTTCTCTCTGAGACCTGAAAGAAGTTCTCATGGTTTTACAACAATAAGAACAATTTACGTTTATATTGTGAGTGCTTCTTAAAGACTTTCACACAGCCGACAAGGAGATGGAAGTGGTAGGGACTGAGAGTGTGAAAACATAGTCGGAAAGTTAGCTCTTGGAGAGGGGGGGAAGTAAAATGGAGGGACTCCATGATGGAATTCCAGAGAGCAGGAGCAGAATGGTTGAAAGCACACTCACTGGCGATGGGGTGGACCAGGTGGGGGATGCTCAATGGAGGGAACAGTTGTGGCTTTAAAAGACTGTTCAAGCAGATGATTTGGATGTGGGATACTGTACTCAGCACAATCTCACCAGAAAGTGCTATCACTGAATACGTGATGTATTTTCTCTTGTGTTAGCAGTAGTGGTTTGTGCAAGAATTATGAAAGTAGGATATCAACTGAGGGGAGCAGGAAGCTAATTTTGTGATACTTGTAGCTTTCGGGCAGCTTTTTGTGGCTTGTGATTTTGTTGTCACACATTTAGGTGGTGTGAGAAGGTGTTATCAAACACATTTGGTTCCCCTTGCAAGGCCAATGAAGCAGTTGCAGTTCCTGAATCAGGTGTCTTTTGCTACCATCTGGAGGAGGGATCAACTGACACTGCAGATAATAGCAATAATTTTCGTTGTTTTTGAAAAATCGTCACTATCGCTTTGTAAGTGTGGGAGGATTTACATAACTATGAAAAGAGTGTAATCAACAAAATAATGAAGACTGTTTATATGTTCATGATCCTTAAGGGTATAATTTCACTCCAGTAAAATGCGACATGTGAAATGCAGTATCAGTTGCTTTCTGTTAGTGTTATCCACAAAACAGGCTGTAGAGGAAAGCATTAGAACAGCCTAAATTGCGTAATCAGTGATGTTATTTAACATTATCAGGATACCACATGTATCCAACAACTTTACAATATTCCCAATTTGAAAGAATATAAATATTAATATGCAAAAGTATGCTACAAAGTATTATGATTAACTGTAATTGTTATGATTTATGTCTGTGTGATCATTGGTGAGATCATTACTTGGAGGAAATACTGAGCCCAAAAGTGTGAGGGAGGTGAATTGACATTAAAAGTACCTACTTGTTAATCAAGAATGACCCAAAATCTTATCTTTTCAGTTATGTATGTTAACTAATTTTTCTCCCAATGGATGGTATTTCCTTGAAACTACTTACCCTGATTGATGCCGTCAGCATTCACTGCGTAACAAATGTTTCAAATAACATAGAAGAAAAAAATAAACACAGGATATTAAAAAGTGCTGTGTGGTGCAATGAGTTAGAACTGCTCTGGGGCCCATTTGGAATGAAGCTCAGGTTGATAGGATGCCCACCTTTAAAGCCTGCTTTAAAATCTATACTTTTATCCGTGTTCTCCATCACATTTCCTGCTCCTCCATCTCCCATCTCTTTGTACAGTGGTAGCATGATTTTATACCTGATGTGTGATGGCCCAAATTGCATCACTACTCATGTAGTTTCCTCTATACTTACAACAAAATAAATCTTTTATTCTCTAGAGCCACAGCCATAAATTAAAGTAGGATAATACACCTGTAGGTCATACATCCTAGTGCAGCACCAGGAACTGATGCATCCTTCCCACCTATAAGAAATCTCACGATCATAACCTCACAAGTGGTAGCAACTGCACAAGCCTTAATGACAATTGTGAATTATGAGCTGCTTAAACTTATACAAACTAACACTAGTAACATACTATATAAATACGATCCAGCTGGTTAACTTAAAATGATTAATCTCTTATCTTCTTTTATTTAATAGTTATCAACTATAGTTTACTAAATTAGACACTAAAATAAGATGCTTCTTCCTTTGATGTTTCTGAGATTCCCATTTCTCTCCCTCATATTGACTTCGGGATTACACAAAAGGCCGATTCAACTACAGTTCAAATTCAAAGACTCAGCAAATGTGTCAGCTTGGCTTAGTTGTTGGTACTCTCTTCTCTATGTCAGAAGTCGTAAATTCAACTCATATATTGGAGACTTTGAGCTGACAATGTAGTCTGATGCTACAAAAGTTGCCATCTTTGGATTAAGTTATTAAATGGAAGTTGTGTCTATCTGTTGGGGTGCAAAACCCCAAAAGAATTTCAAAAAGAGAAGGGAATTTCTCCAACAATGCTCCAAAATAAATTGGACATTCACCTCCTAGCTGGTTGTGGGTCACTGCTGTGCATGAATAGGCTGCCTCATTCACTTATAAATACACATTCATTACTTTGAGGCGTTACAATACTATGTACATCAAATGTGAAGACTATAATTAAGCTAACAAAACATCATGCTAACTTAAAAAATGTTTTAACTTGTCCAGAATAAAAGCGATCAGTCATAATATTTGAATAGATTAAGACTTTTTGTGAGTGACTGTTTAATGAATTATAATGGTATTAGGTTCAGTCATTCATTTTTTTTCACAGAAGAGGTGGTTATTACCATCTGTAGATGAAATAGTCAAAGATACAACCCTCATACTCCCAGAGGGTGTCTAATGATGGCTTACTAGACTAATACCTGGTCTGAAGGCCTCAGCTAAAATGAGCGGTTTGGTAGTCTGAGATTATATTCCCTAAAGAAAGTCAAGGGGTGATTTGGTTAAGTTATTTAAAACAATTGACGTGAAAAGAAGTGACATGTTAGATTGTAGATGATTTGTTCCCTTGGTAGAGGGATTCATTACAGAAGGCGTAGCCTTAAAATGAAAGCGAGGACTGTCAGAACTGAGTTCAAAAAGTATTTCTTCATTGTGAAAGTAAAGAATGCTCTGCCCAGAAAACTGGCAGAATCAATAGGGATGTTTGAAAGAGAGATAGAGAGTAGGTAGTGGAAGGATTAAGGAGTATGACAAAAGGATGGGGCATTGGATAAAAAAATATTGCCAAGATCACCAACACAGACACGATGGTCCAAATGGCCTTCTTCTGTGCTATAAATGTCTATGGTTCTAAAATAGAAAAAACTGGTGGAGCAGGCTCGATGGGCTGAATGGCTTCCTCCTGTTTCTACATTTCTGTGTTCAGAATTCTCATTAAATTGGAGTGAGTTTCTTGAAGGGCAGACCATTAAATCATATTTTTGTTAACATTTCATACAATCCCCATTTACAGTCATTTAAACTAACAGTGAGCGGAAGTGTAGTTGGTAATGTGTAAAAAGAATATTTTGGAGAAATTAGACGCTGGTGGTGGGGGGATGTTACTAAGGTTAACCTTTTAAATATATTTATTTTTTGCAACGGTTTATGCAGGTATAAACATTACAGCTTTTTATTTTCTTCTGAGAAGATGCGCAATGAATTGTTTTTACAAGAATGCTTTATTGGAGCAGAAGGACAAAAACTTGCTTGATCTTCATTTTCTAAATTGTAATCTATGATGATTTCTTACAAGAATCCATAATAAGGAAACTGAGTGAGACTTCTTCCAGTAACAAAGTACATTGTGCAGACTTGTGGGAATTCTGCTCCGAAGCTACGTGACATTGGAGCAAGTTCTCACAAAACAGCATGCCGTATTTCCAGAATCCTGTGAGAAATAATACCCATGTATAAATATCCCACTTTTGATCCTAGCAATTGGTAGTCATGACATTCTTGCAATAAAATAATTCAAGGAGAGATTGAGCAAAGCATTTGTTGAAATGGCCACTGCACTGTTTATAATTGCTTTTGTTGCTATACACAGCAATGTTGTAACTCAATTTTGAAGTGTTTTGTTTCCATTTAACTTCATTTCAGTTAGGAAAGCTGTAACTTTAGAGACAAATTGTTCAAAGAGAAACTCTCAGAACAACAATGTATCTTGAATGCTCCCTCTTCACAATTACAATGAGTAAGATATTCATAGATAGAGATACGTTTCGAATCTTGGCCTGATGAGTTTGGGCACATGTATCTCGGGGTTCTCAAATCACATTGCAAAGCCACAACAACAACAAAATTACATTTGTATAGCGCCTTTTATGTCGGGAGGACGTCCCAAAGGCGCTGGACATTCAGTGTTTCAGACCCAAGCTGGGGGTCGGGATCAGGAAGGGTGGAGTGCAGTGGGGGAAGTGAGAGTGACCGAAGGCACGGAAGGTCGAAGAGGACAGTTTTGAGATGGGTCTTGAAGAAGGCAAGGAAGGGGGCGAGGTGGAGGGACTGCGGGATGGCATTCCAGAGGGTGGGGGCAGAGTGGCAGAAGGACCAACCACCAATGGTTGGGCGGGCAAGGCGGGCGACATGAAGCAGGCCAGACCCTGCTGAGCAGAGGGAGTGCACAGGTTGGTAGGGGGTTAGGAGGTCACAGAGGTAGCGGGGAACAAAGCCATGGAGGGTTTGAAGATGAGGACCAGGATCTTGAACTGAATCCTCTGTGTGATGGGAAGCCAGTGGAGTCGGGCGAGGATGGGGGTGATAGGGTCGCAGAGGATACAGGCTGCAAAGTTCAGGATGATCTGCAGCCTATGGAGGGAAGAGTTGTCAAAGGCAACAAGCAAGGAGTTAGTGTAGTCGAGCCTGGATGTTATGAATGGTTGTATGAGGGTCTCAGCGGCCTGCGGTGTGAGACAGTAGCAATGTTGCCGAGGTGTGGGAACAGAGAGTGGGACACGGCAAGGATGTGGCTTAAAAAGGATAGTTGAGTGTCAAACAAGACCCAAGGCTTAGGACTGGCTTAGTAAGATGAAGTGATATTGATCCATTTGAGCTGCAAAATTCCATCCAGTCTTAGCCCTGAAGAACATTTTGTTTTAACATTTAATATTGCGCACAACTATGGAAAATTCTTAATTCAGTCTTTATTTCGAAGCCAGCTTTCTTAAAAAGAACTGAATTCCAAATAGAAGCCAAATTTAACAATGTTCCACAATTCTGCAGTCTTAAATTTGAAGACAAAATAATGATCTTACAAACTAAGAGTGGGTGGAATTATGAACCTCTGAACCGAAATTCTACAAGCTTTTCCCTTTTAGCATAGTTTTGCTACTAACAATCACTACAGTTGGCATTTCATACTTATAGTCTCCCGATGATTTGGTTTTATTTTAATTCAAACATTCATGTTTAGATCCAACATGTTACTATTACTGAAACGCTATTACAGTGGATTCACATGTGTAGTAAAGATAAATGCAAGTTTAATGAACATGATCCGAACTGGCTGACAAACTGATAGACAAGAATCATTATTATTATTATTATTATCCCTTATTCTTTTCTTAATGTCTTCATTCCAGAGATTTTCTATATCCATAGTTCAATATTCATTGACCAAGAAACAAGATTGCTTCTCAGTGCTCCGCTATGCTGGTCTACAGCACTTAAGAGTATGAGAACAGCCTATGTGACTTGCTTTTCATCACCTGTTTGCTACCTTTTCAGGATAGCTCAGAGGCAATTGGAAATTTATGGTGTGCGGAACCACGGGTGAAGGTGCTCCCACTTCAACAGTGGCAACTGAATTAAAACAGCACAAAATACAATTGATAATTGGCAAAGAACCAGAGGGGAGATGAGGGGATTTTTATTTATGCAGTGAGCTGTTATGATCTGTGGTGCAGATTCAATAATAACTTTTAAAAGTGAATTGGATATATACTTGAAAAAAAGAAAAAAAATGCTATGGGGTAAGAGGGGATGTGGGACTAATTGGATAGCTCTTTCAAAGAGCATGGGCACGATGGAGCAAATGGTCTCCCTCTGTCCTGTAGGATTCTACAATTATATGATTCTAACAATGAATGAAATATAATGATTTAAATCAGGAGGCAACAAAATGAATATGTTTAATATACAGTTTCCTTATTCAGCTAGGTTAGCATGTCTTCATTGGTAGACAAAAATGTCCTGCTTGTCACTATAAAGTATAATTTGATGTACTTTTTGGTCAGTCACATGTGAAATAATCTGAGAACAGCAACAGAAAATTATTTTCTGTTTTTTATTATTATTTTATGACTGCTGAGCTTTAGAGCACTGCATAATTTCATTTTCAAACCGTTAAAAGAGATTTATTCGGTACTAAGGTCTTTACGAACATTGCTTTGAGAACTTAAAATGAATGTGAACAAAATACTTTTTATCATTAAAGGATGGCAGGGTGACTTTTATCGGACATCAACTTGGAGGCGTGATCCTCGTCCCCAACAGTAGAGACCACCAAGTCAAATCAGCTGGAGCCGTTCAGATCACCTACTACCTGCAAAACTACGGGTCTGCCTTACAAGATATTGCAGAGAAATGGGAAACTGAATTCAGCCATCTTGTACGCAGATTTCAGCAAGAGTACAGTGATTTGCTGTTGGACTCCCTGACATCTTCTGGTCTTAGGAAGGACTTCTATAAGACCAATACTGTAGCCAGGACTGAAGTGGTGGTGAGTCTTGTGCTGGTGTTGATCGCTGCCACTCTCTCCAGTGCAATGAGGGATTGCCTACGCAGCAAGCCCTTCCTAGGACTGCTTGGGGTTATCACAATCTGCCTTTCTACTGTTACTGCAGTCGGGATATTCATCAGCACTGATGGCAAATACAACTCCACTCTCCTGGGAATCCCTTTCTTTGCTATGGGTAATTATCTTTCCAAAATGTCTCTCTTTGATAAACCATAGCGTACAGTTTGCAAGAATATTTCTGCAAAGTTTTCATTTTTAATGATTGATATTTCTCTGATGAACGAAATATATATGAATCATCTACGATGTACAAAAGAAACACATTTATTTGGCTGGGTCCGGGCAAAGGCAGCAGAATGATAGCAGAATAGAACAGGTAAATAAAAAATAAGTTGAGAGATCTAGACTTCGGATACCCTGATTTATTTATTGTATTTTGCTTACAAAATACAGGTACTACATTTTGCAGTAAATAAAATCTTGTAAATCACTTTTAGGGGTTTTGATGACATGATCAGGCACTATATCAAATGCAAGGATTATTAGTAGTAGTTTTTACACACCATTAGTTAATACAGAAGGTGGATGTTCATAGCATTGTTTCCATTTGTTGGCGAGTCCAAGACTAGATGCTTAATTATAAGGTAATATATCTAATAGGGAGTTTAAGAGGAACTTCTTCCCAGAAAGGGTAATCAGAATATGATTGTAGTTGAAGAAAATAGCATCAACTTGATTCCTACTTGAGGGAGGAGGGAATAGAGTGGTACAAGAGGGGAAAATAACAGGGTGGGATTTGTGTGGAGTATAAACACTGGCATGGACTGGTTGGATTGAATGGCCTATTTCCTTGCTCAATTGCTCTACGTAACTATAAATTAAGAAGTAATAATCTTCATTTAAATAGTCTATCAGCAAAATTAAATGGCATTCTAATCTAAAAGGTTCACCATACAATAGGCACGAAAATTCATTTATTCTTAGCCTATATTTTCGCCAACAAAATACAGTCAATCCATTTTACGGTATATCCTGTGAAGTGCTTAGAGATGTCTCATTGATGTGATAAGGCACTATATCAAATGCAAGGATTATTATTATTGCTATATGACCAGTTTGTCTCAAAATTTAAGATCACATAAAATTTGTAGAAAATTCACAGATCACTGTCCACAGTTCATAAAAAGAACCAGCTTTTCTGCCCAAACCTAAATTTTAAGACAAAGTTAAATGTTAAGAGAAAATTAAAGACTAATACAAGATGGAATTTCAGGTTATAATAATAAAGTTTTAATATTAAATATTAAATTAAGCAATGCTATATTAATAATAGGCTCTGTAATCTTATCATCCCCATCCTTGTCTGGCTCCTCTGGCTCCCCATTCTCCAGAGGATTGAGCATACGATCCTCGTCCTCACTTTTAAATCCCTCCACGGTCTTGCCCCACCCTACTTCTGTGACTCTCTTGAACTCCACCAACCTGCCTGGTCCCTCTGCTCGGCAGGCACTCGCCTGTTTCACACTCCCTGCCTTGCCCGTCCCATCATCGGCAGTCGAGTTTTCAGCCTATCTGTCCCCACTCTCTGGTTTTTCCTTTGACTCACCCCTTCTCTCACCTCCTTCAAGGTCGATTTCAAGACCTTCCCCCTTGACCATGTCTTCGGTCATTCATCCCCCCCACTCCTCTGCCATCACCCCCACCAGAATCTAACTGCCACTCGGCTGCAAACATCAACTGTCCAGCATCTTGGGATATCCTCCCATCATGAAAGGTTAAGGATATCCTCCCATCATTATCAAGGCAATTTGCTTGTTTATTTGTTTGTTATATGGCAAGTCCACAGCAGAACTTTCAAGGTTAACAAAACATTAAATTTGCACATTAATAACCTGACCGGTAATTAACACCAGGCCACACTGGCAATAGAAATTCTCGTTGATAGTTTTCCTCGCTAGCTGTAACCAATCTGATTTTCTCTCATCTAAATGTAATTAACCAGAAAGTTTAACTTTGTTTTGCTACAAGCAGTGATTTTATTTTCATCTGCTGCTGGGCTGCTCTGAGGGTGGGGATAGAGAATTGCATGCGTCTCACAGATCAATGCCAGGAACAATGAACTCACCTTGGAGCTGCCCTTCGAATTCTAGTCAGGATTCTGGCTGAGACACAAAAAAACAGTATTCCAGAGTGCTACTGTGGTGTCTTTCCACAAAAAGGGTGACCTTAATGAACTAATGATGCACTAGAGGTCAGAGGTTTGATCAGAAAGGAATAGGTTATATTCCATTCTTGTGAGGATATGTAGGGCAGGTTGTGGCTTTGTTTATGCATACATAATGTCATACGGCTCAGGGGATAAACATCTGAGTTCATCAATTTTTGTAAGAGTTTTGATCTAATGCCTCCTAAAGCCCTCATGAAGAAGCAAATGTTAGCTTTTACCCACGATATGTATTCCAGTTCCAAAATCAATGTAAGGGTTGACAGGAGACTCTCCAAGCCTATCCCTCTTCAAATGGAATTATAGCAAGGTTGTCCACTGTCACCCACCTGATTTAATATATTTGTCAATGATGTATTGTGGGGTTATAGTTGATATTAACTTTTGCTTGGACACTGTCCTTTACAAGAGCACTCTGGTCGATCCCATTTCTTTACAATTTCAATGTTCCAGTTATTACGTCATTGAGATGTCTTAAACCACTTTACAAAATACATAGTAATACACAGACTGTATATTTTGTGGATGAAACTTAGCAGCCAATAGTGCACAGCAGTGTCCCACAAACAGTCATGGATTGAATGCCCCCCAAAACATTTTTTTGAAGGGATTATTACCCCCAGAAAGCGATCCACCAATTGACTAACAAATGGGTTCCTACTTACTGCAAGGTAAACAGAGGTGTGTGGAGTAAGGAAACTTGCCTAAGGTTTCACCTTGCCCGAAAATCAAACCTGCGTCCTCTCACTTGCGAGGCAAGTGCTCTGAACTATATGCTATAGGACTCCATGTGTTGCCGCTGGACTCACCTGAGGATCTTGTGCGCTGCACTCTCCATCTTGAGTACTGGGCCACTCAGTCAGTGGGACATGATGGTGAGCACTTCTATGTATAGTTTTAAGCCTTCTCATGGCTAAAGAAGGGACTTGAACATGTTGTTGAATTGATTGTTATTGGTATTGGGGTGGACCCCAATTTTTGCTTGGACACTGTCCTCTGTGACACTGAGAAGGGACAAGGGCATTCGGGTCGATCTAATTTCTTTACAATGACAAAGTCCCAGTGCCGGTTAAGAACATAAGAACATAAGAATTAGGAGCAGGAGTAGGCCATTCGGCCCCTCGAGCCTGCCCGCCATTCGATAAGATTATGGCTGATCTTCAGACCTAACTCTAATTACCTGCCTTATCCCCATATCCCCTAATCCCTCTGTTTTTTAAAAATCTATCAGTCTCAGCCTTGAAGATGTTCAAGGACTGAGCATCTACAGCCTTCTGGGGTAGTGAATTCCATAAATTCACTTCTCTCTGAGTGAAGAAATGTTTCCTCAACTCTGTTCTAAAAGGCTGACCCTTAATTTTAAGACTGTGACCCCTGTTTATAGATTCTCCTACCAGGGGAAACAGACCCTCAGTGTCTACTTTATCCAGCCCTTTAAGAATCTTATATGTTTCAATAAGATCTCCCCTAATTCTTCTGTACTCCAGAGAATACAGCCCTAGTTTATTCAGTCTATCCTCATAGATCAGTCCCCTCATCCCAGGAACTAACCTAGTGAATCTATGCTACACCCCCTCTAGGGCAAGTATGTCCTTTTTTAAATAAGGAGATCAAAACTGCACACAATACTCTGTGTGGTCTCACCAAGGCCCTATACAGTTGCAGCAAGACTTCCCTACTCTTGTACTGTAAACCTTGTGCAATGAACGCTAACATGCCATTCGCCTTCTTAGTTGCTTGCTGCACCTGCAAACTAACTTTTTGAGACTGGTGTACAAGGACACCCAAATCCCTCTGCACACTAACACTATCTAATCTCTCCCCCTCTAGAAAATAATCTGTTTTTCTATTTTTTCTACCTAGGTGAATAACTTCACACTTCCCCACATTAAATTCCATCTGCACCTACTCGCCCACTCCCCTGTTGCAATCGTTTTGCATCATCCTCAGAGCGTCCTCCTCCACCTAGTTTAGTGTCATCCGCGAATTTAGATACGTTACATTCAATGTCCTCGTCGAGATTATTGATGTAAATTGTAAATAGCTGAGGCCCAAGCACTGATCCTTGTAGCACTCCACTAGCCACATCCTGCCAATTCGAGAATGACCCGTTTATCCCTACTCTGTTTTCTACCCATTAGCCACTCTTCAATCCATGCTAATATGTTCCCATTAATCCCATGGGCCTTAACCTTGTGCAATAGCCTTTTGTGTGGCACTTTGTCAAATGCCTTTTTAAAATCTAAATATACTACATCTACTGGTTCCCCCCTATCTAACCTGCTAGATACATCTTCAAAAAACTCTAAAAGATTAGTTAAGCATGACTTCCCTTTTGTAAAGCCATGTTGACTCTGCCTAATCTTGTTATGGTCTTCCAGGAATCCCATAACGACATCCTTAATTAAGGACTCAAGAATTTTCCCTACCACTGAAGTCAGACTAATAGTTCGCCATCTTTTCTCTCCCACCCTTCTTAAATAGTGGTGTCACGTTTGCAATCTTCCAATCAAGCTTAACGTGTGTAAGCCATGTGTCCAAACAGATCTCCTGGTGGTTCTATGTGAAGCCCCAAGCACTCTGGGATACTAACCTGCATGAGGGGTGCTATATAAATGCAAGTTGTTATTGTTGAGGCTCAAGACTAAGCAGTGAGGTGAACTTATGTTAAAAAAAGAAAGTTCCATGTCTCCAACTGGTGGAAACATTGCTCAATGGGTAGGGATGTGTGTCCGAGCTGTTGGCAGGAAGATAAACGCAATGCTCTCACACATTTTATGCTGGCTGTGCTGCTTCCCGGAAATCTCACAAGGAGTTCCTGGTATCTGCCGTCCACACAGTGAGGCCTGCACTCCTTGCGGTTGGTAAGTGAGATCTATTTCAGATTCAACCAGCTGCGAGGTGACATGCTTGACCACACAAAGTCAGAATTGAGTTGACCCTCTGTGACCTTCTGTTCCTGAGCCATGTGGGTTTACAGTACTCCATGGCACTGCTGATGACAAACCAGGCTCATTGGCAGGACTCATATGGGCTGACCACAACAATATATAGGGTATGTAAGCAATGTCTCAGACTGCTTTACAGAAATGGGGTTGCAGATCAAGTAGGAGGGAGGGAGGGGAAGGGGGGACGGGGAGAGAGAGTTGGCCATAGGCGCATTTGAAGAGGTCAAATTTGAGGCAGGACCTAAGGTCAGCTGGAGAGAGAGGGAGCGAGATTAAGTTTTCCCTGTGGAGGGATTTCTAGAGGTTAGGGGCATAGGAATTGAAAGCTTGGCCATTGATGGTAGCTTGGAGAGGGTGGAGCTGTGCAGCAAGCCTGAGTTAGCTGGGTGGAGGGGGTAGGCAGAGGCAGTAGCACAGAAGGAGATCAGAGATATAAGTAGGTGTCAGGGAATGGATGGATTTGTAGGTGAAAGTGAACACCTTGAAATTGATCTGCTAGGGCACAGGGAGACAATGGAGACTGGCAAGTGACAGGGATGATGTGTCTGCGGAGTGTGATGTTGTTGAGAATGCAGACAGCAGAGTTTTAGACTCACCTCAAGACCCTCCTCTTCCACCGTGCTTTCGATCTCCCTGCTTTCCCCCCCCGCCCTCCACCCTCCCCCACCCCGACCCTAGGCTCGGATCCGTTACTCTGTCCAGCACCTTGGGACGTCCTCCTGACATGAAAGGCGCTATACAAATGTAATTTTGTTGTTGTTGTTTTGGTTGAGATGCAGATTGTGAATAGTGGAGCTGGGAGACCAGCGTGGAGTAAGTTGGAAACCTTTCAATTGGATGGAACGAAGGCATGAATGAGTGTATGAGTGTTCAGCGGCATTGGGTGTGAGATAGGCGCAGAGATTGGGAATATAGTTTAGTTGAAGGAAGATGGTCCAAATTTGAGAGAGAAAGGAGAGCTGGGGATCGAATCAGACATCAAGGTTGCGCACTAGTTTGAAACGTTTGGGAGTGAGGCCAGGGAGGTTGAGGAGGTCGGAGCTGTAAGAGAGGAAATATTGGCAGACAGCAAAGAGGGCGGCTTCATTCTTATCCATATTAAGTTAGAAGAATACTTGGCTCATCCAGAAACATGATTTTTACTAGAAAGCATAAACCTTTTTAAGTCTTCCAGATTCATACTCACCCTGCGCCTCACTTTCCCCTTTTTACTACAGCACTATAGTTGTCAGCCTAATTCATGTTCTTGCCTGAGTTGGAAGGTTGTGGGCTGAAGCCCTGCATCAAGACTTTGAGCTCATAATCTATGCTGCTACTCCAATGCACTGCTGGGTGAGTGCCACATTGTCCTTTGAATGAGACATTAAACCAATACCCTTATCTGCCTTTTCAGGAGCATGTTAATGTTCTCCTGACAATATTTGAAAACTATTTGTGGAAAGAGTAGGAAGTTTCCCCCCGTAGCCTGGCCAACAATCCATCATGTATAAAATTGGTCATTCACTTTATGCCTGTTTGTGAGACATTGCTGTGAGCAAATTGACTGCTGCTTTCTTCCACAAATATACAGTAACCACACTTTACAGTAAAGCCTATGATGTGCATTGACATGTTTTGCCAATGTGGTCAAGCTCTATTTGAAATGCAAAGATTATTATTAATAATTATATGCAGTTAATAACAAACAGAATGTGGCTGCATTGCTACCTGCATTCTCTGGGTTCCTTATTAGTTAAAATAGCAATAGATTTCACTTCACAGCAAGACACCATTCCAGTTATTATTTTGGATGTTTAACCATTAAATAATTTATTTCCAAAACCGCATACACCTTAGGCTATCAGTATCAGGATAAAATTGCTCCAGATAAAATTGGTCATTCGCTCAATGACGGTTTGTGGGAAATTGCTTTGCGCAATACACGGTCGCTACACTTTTCACTGAATCCCCTGTGGCTCTTTGAGACTTCTACCCAAAGCAAAATACACTGTATTAAATGCAAGGATTATTATTGTAATTTATTATCATACTATCTACCAATGGCAGCTGTGAAAAATGCATTATAACACACTATAACATACAACAGGAAAATAACATTTAAACCTGTTTAAAGCTACTGGAGGAAGGATAAGGAATTCTTTGGTTGCAGAATTTTCAAACAAAATGCCACCTGCAAATCTGCCACAGAGAGATGAAAGGAAGGGCCAGGGAATAGATGCAATAGCACATTACCTACACTGCAGTATCAAAAATAATTCTTATTGCTTCTTACAAGATAAGCATGATCGAGAAAGTTAAATTACCCTTCTGAAGAAATGTAAAGCATTTTTTCCACACATTTTTCCGATATCAAACAATCAGGATATTGGATGAAAGAATTTTGCATTTTGTATACTTCAGTTGGACCATTTGCAACAAAGAGGTTACTGCTTGAATTATGCAATACTCTCCATTTGTCAGGTGCTACAGCAAAGAACTCCTGCTGTGTCGTGTTTATATATCTCCCAAAGGTTCAGGAATCTGCAGGCCAGCTGAGAACTGAAACGATCATAAAGTTCAAACACTCCAGAATTTAATTGTTTCCACTTTTCTGTAAAATCCTGTGAATCTCTTTGAGACATTTTGATGACATGATAAGGTGCTGTATCAAATGCAATGATTATTATTGTCACCATGTCAGAAACTGCAGTACGATGTATAAATTGAAAGCATACAAATCACCAGTTTTGGGTATGTTCAGATTAAGGTATCACCGGTTCCCAATATTCAGAACTGTGTCCTATTTTCCACCACCTGATGGTAGGAGTCCTGTAGCTCAGTGGTTAGAGCGCTCGCCTCTCAAGCAAGGCACCTGGGTTCGATTCCCAACAGGGTGAAACCTCAGGCAAGTTTCCTTACTCTACACTCCTGATAATAATCCCTCAAGAAAAAAAATAATAATGAATTGGTCACTTCAAATCCACGACTGTTTGTGGGACACTGCTGAGCACAATTGGCTGCTGCGTTTTGCCCACAAATATACAGTCAATTCATAATATACAGTATATTCTGTGAAGCGCTTTGAGACGTCTCGAAGATGTGAAAAACGCTATATCAAATGCAAGGATTATTATATATATATTATACAATCTTAACTATGCACTAAAAAAAAATTTAAAATTGGGATAAAAGGTGTTTTAACAAACTTCCCAAAGTTAGCACTAGAGAAATCACTTAATGGTTGACATTCCCTCTATGCTAGTTGTGAGAACTGTAATATTTTTGCTCTTAACCATAAATTGATTGATTTTTTAAATAATTTGTTCGTTTCCTGTCACACTTGAAATCCTGAACAGGCATTCGTGGATCGCTGATGCTAGTTATATCAACACAGCGTGCTATTAAAAATACTTAGCTCTTTCATAAACATTGACAAAATGCTATCTAAATTTATATCAATGTTGCAATATTGATACTACAAAAACAATGACATTATTATTAGTAATAATCTTTGCATTTGAATAGCAGCTTATCACTTCATCAAAAATCTGCAAGGTTTACTGTGAAATGCACTGACTCAATTTTTGGCAAAAATTGCAGGTGATTTGCACATAGCAGTGTACCACACACATGAAGTAAAGGACCATTTTTTAAATTTGGGGGAGTTGGTCACCAGGAGACACTTCCTTGTTTTTTCGACTTGTTCCATGAGATCTTTAAAATCTACCCGAACAGGCAGACAGTACCTCATTTTAACGTCTCATAGAAGCACGGCATCTCCCAACAATGCCAGAACTATATTGGAGTGTTACTGAGTCTCAGGAGAGATGAAAACTCAAAGTCCTGCTGTGGGCTTGCCTTCTGACTCAGAGGCGAGAGTGCTATCAACTGAGCCAAGCTAATACCTCTTTGACACTAAAATTAACATTTTGATGCACCTTACATCTGTAGCTGAAATTTATAGAAATACAACATCAGCAACTTGCCTTTATATGGTGTGAGTCACTTAGGATAAAGTGCTTCATAAAAACAGGGTCAGAAAACCTCCTTCCTAACAACATTTAGCAAGGTCTTAATAGGCTCGGTTGATGATGATGAGATGCAAGAATACCAGGAATAGCACTAAAAAGCATAACATTAGTGAAGAGAGAATTTTTGAGGGTTAGTTTGTGGATTAGTAATGAAGTAACATTGGAAAGCAGGAATGGGAGGAGGTCATTCAACCCATCAATCCTGTTCTATCATTTTATTAGATCTTGTCAGATCTTTTAATCCCAATGGCCTATCTTTTCACCATACCCTTTAATATTTCTATTGTCCAAACACTTTGTCTATCTTTCTTTAAAAACATCCCTATTGATTCCACCCCTGTAAGCTCTCTGGGGCAGAGTATTCCATATCCTAACAATCCATGTGTAAAGAAATGCTTCCTGACCTCAATGTTAACTAGCTTGGCTCTGATTTTAAGGCTACGGCTTCCTATATGCTTATTTTCCCAATCTAGACTTTCAAAAATTGGCAATCGGCCCTCTAGCTCAAATAGATCCTTAAAGATCCAAATTATTCACAATTTGATTAATCCCTACCTGCTAGATTTATTGTTTGATTTACTCACTTCTACACAGTATGTTTACAAATGTGTACAATTTAGCAGCAATTATAATTCCTAGTCATTTTCAGATAAAAAGCAGTGCTTCTAGCAAACTGATCAGCTACCAGAACTCAATGCTACACAGAGGATGTGCTGAAGGCATTCGCTATTGTACTTAATTATTCTCCCTTACAATACTGTGTTCAAAATTATTTGAATATTTTGTTATGAATTATATCAAAGAGAAAATATGTACATTTTAAAAGCTCTTTCAGCCCTTAAACTGATAACATTTAAATGTGGCCCATGGAATAACTGGAAAACTGCCTTGTTAACCTTGGATTAATAATGTTCTTTGAACAAAATGAGTGCCTATTTTACTCAAAAGTGCCTGCTGTAGCCAATCCGTAGGATATAATTCTTGTTTTATTCTATACTTCCACAAACATTGTACTGCATAATGATTACAGAATAGTTATTCTCCTACATGTTTAGGTTTAGCAGTTTTGCTGCATTCTTGAAGAAAATCACACAAAAATAAACCCATTAATATAACTTTTCTTTGAGAAGCCTATCATTGATCTAATTCAGCCACATTTGTCACTGAAGCAGCTAAGTGAACAGGAGAATTAAAAACATTAAATAGGTCACCATCACAAACACACCATAAGGCTAATAGCATTTCATTATAAACCAACCTCCTTGACGGAAAACTCAATCCTATCTGATCTAGTGCCTGCTTAATCACATAATTGTTCACTTTTCTGGTTTTCTTACTGTGAAATTAATCTTTACTTTCTTGTAGTACAAATACTGATTGTTCACACAATGATCACTTTGAGGTAATGCATCATTGTTGCAAAGATTTGTCTATGAGCAAGTTATCTGAATGTTTTACAATCTATGATCTTTTGGGAAGAAGTGAAGATTGAGGAACAGATTTAGTTATAATAATAATAACTTTTACTGTATACAACGCTTTTCAGGTAAATGGTTGTATCAAAATACTTGATAGACAATACCTTTAAAACAATGAGTTCACTTCCCGATGATGTAGCTCTACTCCTCAAGAAATCGGAAGTTTCAGTTTGATTGCAGGTTTGTGCGAGTTATTTGATCTCAAAGAGGGCAGATTTTGTGCGGCTAGAATTATAACGTCATATCTACATTTATATATCAATTTATATAGATCCTTTCACATAAAAGCAAATGTTGCAATGTGCTTTACAAAATATAATTAATTAGAAATGAAGTGAATGTTCTATGAATACATGAGCAGCTAATTTGCACCAGCAACAACCCACAAATAACAATGAGATGAGTAGCCAATCATTTTGAAAATGTAGGGGTAAATTTGGATCAGATGGGGATATAAACACTCCACATATCTTGAAGCAAGTAATGTCAGGTTAGCCACTTTATGCTCACCTAAATCACAAGGCAGGCAGAAACTAAAATGAATATAATAGAGCCTAATTATAATACTGTAGTTGAAATTCATTAAGTCCTAATCATATAATAAGGATAGATCAGTGGTCAGGGTTTCTGCATTCAATGCACATGCAAAAATACAGTCAACTCTGTTGCATTCAAAACTCCAGTAGCATGTGGGAAGCCAAAATACTGACTTCCAGGTCGTCAGGTCATTGTCGCTATCACTTCCCCTGCATTGTGCTACCTCAGCCCAGCAGCTACTTCACATCATACAACAACGGCAACAAAATTACATTTGTATAGTGCCTTTCATGTCGGAAAGACGTCCATAGTAATAATTATATAATGTAATAATACCGATTCGATTCCTGGTGGGAGAATCAAAGTCTTGATAAAGCGCGATATCAAATCCAAGATTAATTATTATTATCAACACTTGAACACTACTCCGCATGAAGGGTGCTATGTAAATAGAAGCTGTTGTTGTTTCTGATGAACCAGAAATCAGCCATTTTTGAGCTTCCTATGTTCTTGACAACATTTTGGAACTTTGGGGTAAGTAAACTTTCTAATTATGCTATAATTATACTAATTATTATTATAAGTGAACCCGTGATATAATGGAATACATTATAACAGAGTTCTATTATAATATACATTTTTATATACATAAAATGTCATTAGGTAGGCAAATGCGGCAGCTGATCTGTGCCTCAAAGCTCCTATAAATAGCTATTGAAATTAAAATTGAAGAAAAAAGGCGGAGATGGAAATGAAAGGAAGAAACAGAAAATAAAAAAATAGTTAAAATTTGAAATGAGAGAGCAAAAATCAGCCAGGAATTCTCACACTGATCAAAATCTAATGATTCAGGTGGACAGGATTAGACACAGTTGAATATCTTCTGTAGACAAATAACTTTACGAACACTCACAGAGGTGTATCAAATTTGAAATGGGATTGAAAAATTAAATCCAGACCAATACTTAGGATTCACTGTGACAGTAGAAAAAGAGGATATAGGTTTAGAGTTGCAAGGGGAATTTCAGGAAAGACACCAGGAAGTTTTTCTTTACGCAGAGGGGAATAAAGATCTAGAGCCTGGAATAGGATGGCAGGAAGGATGGTTTAAGCCAGTGCATTGGATTTGTTTTTAAAAATGGTTTGATATTGTCACGGGAAGATCGTAAGGTGTGTATTCTAGAAGATAATAATAATAATAATAATCCTTGCATTTGATATACAACAAAACAATAACTTGCGAGGGACAAGTAGGAGGCTGGTGCCAGTCAAGCGGAGGTGCCAGGTGGTGGATTGCGAAGTGAGGAGGTCGGAGAGGTAGGGAGGTGCCAGGGAGTAAATGGAATTGAACACAAGTGTGAGAATCTTGAAGTCGATCCGTTCGGTGATGGGGAGCCAGTGAGATGTGACTAAGGAGTTTGTGGGTAAGGAGTTTCGTCCGGGTAAGTATGCGGGCGGCAGAGTTCTGAATCAGCTGGATTTTTTCAATAGTGGAGCTGGGGAGACCAGCGAGGAGTGCATTTGAATAATCTAGCCAGGAGGTGCCAAATGCATGCACAAGAGTTTCGGCTGCATTTGGTGTAAGGTACGGTCAGAGGCGGAGGTGGAGGAAGGCAGTCCTGCTCAAGGTACGGATGTGGGGGAGGAAGGACAGCTGGGGGTCGAACTGGACGCCTAGATTGTGCACTGGTTTGGTGAGTCTGAGGGGGAGCCCAGGGAGGTTGAGGAGTTCAGATCCGCAGGAGTGAAGACATTGATGGGTGCCAAAGAGTCTTGTCCACATTCAGCTGCAGGAAGTTTGCACTCATCCAGGCCCCTGATGTATTGCCAGACAAGCTGATAGAACATCTGCGGACCTGGAGTTGGTACTGGAGGAGGCAAAGTAGATTTGTCTGTCATTTGCATAAATGCAGAAATTTACCCCGTGTCTGCGGATGACATCGCCCAGAGGGAGCATATAGATGAGGAAAAAAAGAGGGCCAAGGATGGAGGCCTCGGATATCCCGCAGGGGACCGGGCAGGAGGAGAGACAGTCATTCAGTAAGCTGGATGGCTGCATCAGGTTCGTTGTGGGTGGAGGGCCAGAGGGAGAGGCGGTCCGACGAAGAGAGGGTATTTGTAAAGGACATAGGGGGAAGCTGTTTCTATGGGTGCAAAAAAATGGTGTGGGGCTTGGAAGAGGGGAGGGGGGTGTGGCAGGAGAGGGAGATACGGAAGTGGTTCGAGATGGCCTTTTCCGTGATAGACAGGTCATAATTGTCAAGGCCATGTGTGATGACGAGGTTGAGGGGTTGGCCACGGTTGTGGGTCAACGAGTTGATGTGGAGGGTGAGGTTTAGGGAGGAGAGGAGGGCAGTGAAATCTGAGGAGGTGGTGCAAGGGGAGTTTAGGTGGAGGTTTAGGAGGAGAAATGACTGTGGAGTTTGAGGAGGGGGAAAGTTGGAGAGGGTATGGATGAGGAAGGAATGTTTGCCTTTCAGAGGCGGTTGGTGCAGAGAGAGTAAGCGATGGGACAGTTGGGATGGCTGCTCTGGGACAACCAATGCCAGGAGCCACTATGGGCCTGGCGGAGGATGCCCAGGCTGGAGCAGAGGGAGATAATGGTTGGTTCCAAGAGACAGAAGGCGAGGAGGGCAGTGGGAGAAAAGGACAAAGTGGGAGTAGCAGAGTGTGAGGTTGGGGGAAGGAACATTTTCAGAGGGAGCAGCTTGGGTCGGGGTGGTAGCCAAAACTTGCACTGAGACCGGGAGCAAGCAATCAGCAGGGCAGCATCAGCCCTACAGGAGCTACAGGAGACAGTGCAGGCAGGGAGGGAGAGAGGCAATGGGGAGAGAAAGAGGGAGGACAAGGTAGCAGAAGGATAGCAAAATGTACACTACACTCACCCTGGAAGATTTGACCGAGATTCGGTCATTGTTCAGGCGGGGGATTTCAAATGGCATCTCCGCACCTGAAGCAACTGAACCTTTGCCTCGCCGGTCACGAACCACCACTCGTTTGACCACTTGTAGCCTCGGCGGTCACTCGTTCCCATCTGATCTCGGCAGTTTCCGTGGTTCAGGTGGGAGATTTCAAATTTCGTCTCCGCGCCTGGGCCCACAAATGGGCCTGCTCTGCCTGTGGCCTATTTCGCCCTACTGCCATTGCCCTAACCTTCGAACCTCGCGCTGGTCACTGCCTGTTTGTTTACTTGTGGCCCCAGCTCTCGCTGCTCTCGTCTGCCTTATCATGCCTTATCATGTCGCTGAGATATCTCAAAGCACTTCACAGAATATGCTGTAAAGTGGATTGACTATATATTTTGTGGGGCAGAACAAATGGATCTGATTTGAGATCAAATGGACTGATCTTGAGATCTATTTACAGCCCACATCATGGTTTCTAATATTACCTGTGAAACTTCTTGTCCAAGAATTGAAACCTACATTGCTGAGGAGAAGCAATAGCAATGATGTGAATGGATTGCAAATCAATCATTCATATAATTTACATATGATTTTAATGTATAAGATTCGCAAGAATTTAAATTGGAATTCATTGCTGCAGTGGTTATCTGAGAAAGATTAATAAGGTATATGTCACCTGAATCAACAAGCATATCTCATCTCTAAGTAAAGAATTAAAATTATTTCCATTGTATGGAATTACCATAAAGTAAGATGTCCTCATGCTACCAGCAATCTTGAAATATTCTGGCTCCAGTTTATTTTATCAGTGGAAAGCAAAGCTGCATTTGTTTTTCAAAAAAAAGCTTTTAGAGTTTATCAATAATTTTGTATTTTCTGTTTGTTATTTTAAAATTCTTCTGTTCTGAAGGCACAAATCGATGCTAAGATGTGTTTGAAGTGGCACCAATAGAACTCTGGTATCTACCCACGATAAAAAAAAAATCATCTATAAAGTAAGGCAGTGTATCTGGCAGACCATCATACTTGTGGAAAAATCATAACTGAACCTAACATTGACATCCATACACATGCATTTTCCAGCAAAGGCAAATGGATCATGAAATGATGGGGAGGAACCTTATATTATTTTTTCTTTGCCTGGCTTGGGAACACTAAGGTAAATCTTAGCATCTTCAACAATTTCTAAAATCAGTTCAGTTAATTCATCAAAGACTAGGTATCAAACCATACACATTCATAGTTAAATGACTGAGTCCCACACAATGGAATAAATGAGTAAAGCAAACCAGAAGTTGGGATGTATCGAAAGATCAATAGCAAGCCGAAATAGTGGGGTAATACTACCACTGTATAAATCATTGGTGAGACCATACTTAGAGTACTGTGTACAGTTCTGGTCTCCGTAGTACAAAAAGGATATTGGAGTATCAAGAAGATACAGAGGAGGGCAACATAAATGATTGAGGGTATGAAGGGACTGGACTATGAGAAGGGTAAATTGGGCATATTCACACTGGAAAAAAGATTGAGAGGCAACATGATTGCTGTCTTTAAGATTCTAAAGGGGCAAGACAATATAGATCATGATAAGCTGTTTCAACTTGTCCAGAATAGTAAAACCAGAGGACATGGCCTGCGATTGAAGGGGTAAATTCAGAACAAATCTACACAAACACTATTTCAGTGAGCGAAAGTGAACCTTTGGAACAGGCTCCCTAGGGAGACAGTTGAAGCAGGAAGTGTTGATTCTTTTCAAACACAGATTAGATAGTTTTCTTTTAGGAAGTAACATTATGGGACTATGGGAACTATGGGAACTCTCTCCTCGCCGGCCTTCCCGCCACCTCCCTCCACAAGCTGCAGGTCATTCAGAACTCTGCAGCTCGTGTACTGTCCCGCACCAGGCTTCGGGACCACATCACTCCCACCCTCGTTCGCCTCCACTGGCTCCCCATCCCCAGAGGATTGATTTCAAGATCCTCATCCTCACCTACAAGGCCATTCACGGCCTTGCTCCCTCCTACCTCTCCAACCTACTATCCCCCTACCTACCTACCCGTACCCTCCGTTCCTCCGGCTCCGGTCTGCTCCACGTCCCCCGCCCCAATCGCCCAACCATTGGTGGTCGGGCCTTCAGACTCTCAGCCCCGAGGCTCTGGAACTCTATCCCCCAGTGCCTTCGCCGCTTCCTCCCTTTCCTCCTTCAAGGCCGGTCTCAAAACCTTTCTCTTTGACCGAGCCTTCAGCTCCCCTCTCGACTCTCTTCCCCCTTCTCGCTCCCTCCCATCCCTCCCCTCACCCTGACCATTTCCCCCCTCCTCGCTCCCTCCCCTCCCCTCACCCTGACCATTTCCCCCTCCTCGCTCCCTCCCCTCCCCTCACCCTGACCATTTCCCCCCTGCTCGGGTCATGACCCAACTGTGCAGCGCCTTGGGACGTCCTCCTGACGTGAAAGGCGCTTTATAAATGGAATCTTGTTGTTGTTGTTGTTATGGGATATAGTACATAGGTAGTTCAGGACATATGTGGATGCTACTCCAGGAAGGTGGAAGGCAAACTAGATGGACCTTGGTTTTTTTTCGTCTAATAATAATAATAATCCTTGCATTTGATATAGCACTTTTCACATCTTCTAGACGTCCCAAAGCACTTCACAGAATATAGTATATATAGCATTTCTTATGTTTTTATGTTATAATGGGCTCTTATGCTAGTGAATGTTGCATTCCATGTCTGTAATGGTATTGACATTAGAAGCACGGAAAGCAAATATCATTTGCACTAGCAAACAGTAACTTTTCCTTCATAGTGCACATTCACCCATTGAACCATTAAGGATATAAGTACACTATGTGGCTTATTTGTGTTTAAAAAAATTGTGTTATTTGTGTCAGTCCATTAGGAACAATAACTGTAAGTAGGTTTTAACATTCTTCCATTGAATGCGTAGATAATTCATGGCACATGATAGTTTTACTGACACATTGAAAACATATTCTAAACAATTCTTAAATCTTGCAAAACATGTTGCATGTTCATTGTACAGATACATTCCATGTTTCAAGTTAATAAGTAATGCATTTTATCCACTCGAAAATACTTATTTTTCCTCTGAGTCTCATTTTTCTTTGTAAACAGAATAATACATTCTTAAACTTATCACTTACCATACAGCTTAGTGTTGTCAGTGAATTTTGTACTATGGAGTTGGGGGAATGTGCTATTCCTGAATTTATTCCATTCTTTACTTAATGATATTTTTTAATTAATAATAATCCTTGTATTTGATATAACACCTTATCAAGTCTTCGAGACGTCTCAAGGCGCTTCACAGAATATACTGTAAAGTGAATTGGCTGAATATTTTGGGCGAATGGCGGCTGCTAATTGCACACAGCAGAGTCCCACCAACGCTCAACAACAACAACAACAAGATTCCATTTATAGAGCGCCTTTCACGTCGGGAGGACGTCCCAAAGCGCTGTACAGTTGGGTCAGGACCCGAGCAGGGGGGAAATGGTCAGGGTGAGGGGATGGAAGGGAGGGAGCGAGGAGGGGATAGAGAGTCGAGAGGGGAGCTGAAGGCACAGTCAAAGAGAAAGGTCTTGAGCTCATGGATTGGATGACCAAATTATTATTATTATTTTGAAGGAATTATTACCCATGGAAAAGTAATCCGCCATTCAACTAATGACCGGGTTCCTTCTTACTGCTGGCTAAACAGCGACATGAGAAGTAAGGAAACTTGCCCATCATTTAGCCCTGCGGGCAATCGAACCCAGATCGCTCACTTGCGAGTTGAGTGCTCTAACCACTGAGCTACCGGACTCCAGGACTCCAAAACGAAAGAATGTTTTATCAACTGGACAGAAAATGTGGTTAAAACCTATCTCTAAAACCTGTTCTTATCAACAGGTTTGGAAATTTAATACCTTCCTTCCTCATAATTTCTGGAAATTTATCTTACTAAAGAGTTTTTACATCCAACTTGACCTATTTTTTAGTTAGTGAGGATCCAAAATGCTTTGTTTAAGCAAGAGTGGATCCTGAACCCGTTTATCTCCAGGGGAAGAATGTTAATGCTTCTTCACACTGGATAAAGTCTTAAAGTGCTATTAAAAGTCATATTTAATAGTTTAAATGTCACACTAATGGATGAGGATAAAGATCTCAGATTTCTGTAACCGCTAAAAGTGGTGATTTGGAATATGAAGTCTCTGGGCCAAAGGATTGTTGAATTATTGGGAGGGGAATTTGGGATAGTCTGGACCCAGATAATCTGGGTGACATGCCTGGCATGAATCACGTTCTATTTGAGTCTATATAGAAAATATCATGCTGCCTTAATTGGCACTACTGCATTTTTAGAAGATGCATGGTTACTGGAAGTGTGTCCAGTCATGTAGCTAATGCTGAATTTCCATTATTTTCATATCAGTTAAGGACACAGATGAATATTGCTGAAAGACATTGGTGAAAATTCATTTATTTTCCCAATGATGGTGTTAATAATATTATCAAAGTTAGACAATGGGGCTAGGGATGGTTATAATTGTATTAAGCCATCCAGACAAAGCCACCTCAGATAACATGAGCTGATTCGGGATTACAGTAGCATGAAGAGACCTTCAGTTATTTTTGTAAGGTGAAAAAGACATTTTGAGGAACTGAAATGAAAATAGGCTTAAACCCAACATCTGGTCAATGTTATTTTGCCTTTTTAATTATTTGGTTCTGACTTTAAAACCTTCTTTGAAGCAATAATGAGAATTTATTATTAAAATACTCAGTGGGAGGGAGAAATGTCCTCTGTGGTATAATCATGAGCCATATAGACCGAGAAGATCCCAAATTTGATCTCTGACCTTGAGTTAGCTGATTACCTGATCTGAGAAGGGTATCACATTTCACCAATTACTTCCATCACCCAGTTGTTGTCAGGCTCCACTGGCTTTCTATCGAAATTGGATTGATTTCAAGATACTCACATTTGAATGAGTTTATGTCCTGGACCTCCCTACCTCTCCAACCTGCTTACACTTTACTCCACTGCCTGCTGCCTTCACCCAGATGGCTCCAGCAAATTGCACCTCTCTAGTTCCCTCTGCTCCACCATCACGCTTGATAAGTATTTCTTTCAAATGTAAGGATTATTATTATTCAAAAGGGAAGGTGTCCTGTCCAACAATCCCCCAAATAAAAGTGGTCATTCACTACATAATAATAATAATCCTTGAATTTGATATAGTGTCTCATCATGTATTTGAGGCGTCTCAAAGCACTTCACAGAATATTCTGTAAAGTGAATTGATTGTATACGTTTGTGGGCAAAACTCAATGGCTGTTTGTGGGATATTGCTGTGTGCAAATTAGCTGTTGTGTTTCTTCTTCAAAATACACAGCATATCCTTTGAAATGCTTTGAGACATTCTTTCATTGAGAAAGGTACTATACCAAATGTAAGGATTATTATTGTTATTCTTTAGTCAAGAAGTTGAGGAATTTGTGACAAATCAAACTTGAACCTGTGAATATTACATAATTACTGAACTAAAATACCAAATGTATTAGAAATTATCAGACAGACTTTTGATATCAAAATCAGTTCAGATACAAAATACGCACTAGATTTGTAGTGTTCACATATATCCAAATAATTGAATCTTAGGGAAACTCATATGGTAGAGATCAGGGATACATATGTATCAGAATTTAGGGCAGAAATGACACAATTATTCTGACCCAATTCTCCCATCTTTGATGGAGAATAGCAGCTAAAAGCTAGGATTATCCCTTTTGCTGCTATTTCATTCTTCTTACGTGGAACTCAATTAGGAAGTAATACAGCTATACATAACAACAAGTTACTCTTATAGAGATTATTTCACATTACAAAGACTGAGTGGGACTCTCTTTGACCGTGCCTTCAGCTCCCCTCTCGACTCTCTTCCCCCTCCTCGCTCCCTCCCTTCCCTCCCCTCACCCTGACCATTTCCCCCCTCCTCGCTCCCTCCCTTCCCTCCCCTCACCCTGACCATTTCCCCCCTGCTCGGGTCATGACCCAACTGTGCAGCGCCTTGGGACGTCCTCCTGACGTGAAAGGCGCTTTATAAATGGAATCTTGTTGTTGTTGTTGTTGTTGGGACCCCGAGGTGGGAAGTTGGGGGGTAGGTGGCCAAAGCACAGTCAAAGATGTAGGTCTTCAGATGGGATCTGAATACAGAGAGGGAAAGGATGAGGTGGAGGGATTTCAGGCAAGAGATCTAGAAGGCGAGGACAAAATGGATAAAGCTCGCTCACTGATAGTGGGCCAGAGTAGACACAGGGCAGGAAGCAAGTCGGATTTGGTAGAGCAGAGGGAGTGGCAGGTGAACAGGGTTACAGGAGATTACAAAGATTTCATGGTGCAAAGCTATGGAGGCATTTGAAGGTGAGACTCTTAAAAGTTGATCTGCTGGGATTTAGGTGGACATTGAAACCAGGCGAGGATGGGGATAATAATAATAATCCCTGCATTTGATGTAGTGCTTTTCACGATTTTGAGACATCTCAAAGCACTTCACAGAATATACTGTAAGGTGAATTGACTGTATATTTGTGGGCAAAATGCAGCAGCCAATCAGGCACAGCAATGTCCCAGAAACGGTTGTGGATTGAGTGATACAATTATTATTTTTTTCTTGAGGGATATTATCAGGCGTGTGGATCAAGGAAACTTGCCCAAGGTTTCACCCTGCCGGGAATTGAACCCAAGTCTCTCGCTTGCGAGGCGAGTGCTCTAACCACTGAGCTGTTGGAACCCAGTGTAGAAGAAAATATGATTTGCAGAGTTCTGGATGGTCTGGAGTTTGTGGAGGGTGAAGCTGGGGAGATGGGCAAGCAGGACTCTGGAAAACAACAACAACAACAACTTGCATTTAAATAAAGTGCCCCGTATGCGGGGTAGCAACCCAGAACAAGTCTAGTGGTGACAAAGGGGTGGATGCAGGGCTTGGCTGTATTGGAGTTGAGGTATTGACGGAGATAGACGATGTTCTGGAGATGGAAGTAAACGGATTTGGTCATAGACTGTATGAAAGGTTAAGAGAGTTGAAGACCTAACAAAACGTCAAGGTTCCACGCAGCCTCAGTGATTTAGAGGCAGGAACCAGGGAGGTTGATATGGTCAGCGCCTTAGGTGAGGATGCACTGAAGGCAACCAGGCAAGACAGCTTCAATTTCGTCAACATAGAATTAGAGAAGATTATGTTTCATCCAGGTCTTATTGTCTGACAAGCAGTAGGAAGTTGCTTTAAAATCTATTTAAATATTGTTTTCAAAATACCTATCTGCTTCAATGAAGGATACTAGCTTGCTATATTTTCTCTCGAGTGGGCTGTATTCCACAATAATCATAAACTGGATTTATTGCTTTAAACCACAATTCCTGGTTTACAACATTTATGGCTTATAGATCCAAAGTGAATTGCATAAATTTCAATTGTCACTTTACAAAGGTGGAGATGCAAAATTACCCCAATCTCCAAAAAACAAAACGCTGTTGAATAATCCAACCAGATGTTTTTCACTATTCTTTTTCTCTACTTTTTGTTTACTTTGCTGACTTTGGATCTGCAGTTGGACAGCAAATTTTGTATATCTGCCATTGTAAACTGGGAGTTGAAATTTATGCGACTCACTTTGTGTTTTGCACATGAAGGTGGACGTGGACTTGTAGCTCAGTGGTTGGAGCACTCGCCTCACAAGCGAGAGACATGGGTTCGATTTCCCCGCAGCGGGAAACCTTGGGCAAGTTTCCTTACTCCACACGGCTGATAATAATTCCTCAAGAAAGAAAAACAATAATAATTTGGTAACTTCAATCCACGATTGTTTGTGGGACACTGCTGTGCGCAATTGGCTGCTGTGTTTCGCCCACAAAAATGCAGTGAATTCACTTTACAGTCTATTCTGGGAAGTGCTTTGAGATGTCTAGAAAATGTGAAAAGCATTATATCAAATTCAAGGATTATTATTATTATTTCACAAGTTAGACAATTAAGGAATGTGGATGATTGAGTTCTCAGTGTTAATAATATAATTGTTTTCCAACTATATTCTGTTCTAGCACATTCCTTGATTACTATTCTACAACATAGTTAACTTGCCATCAGAATGCTCTCACCAAACATTATTGATCAATGGAGGTCTTTTCTTCTCATTAGATGAAAATCATTCATTCTGTCCTCCCAGGACGTAGTCAACATCGCTCTTACATAGGATGTTTGAAAGGCATCTAGCCTTTCCTTTTGCACTTTTATCCGAGTCCAGTTCTCTCATGATATGAAACATCTACCTGAACACTAGCTTATACCCTCGCCCTTTGGTATCTGATGATATATCACTCCTATTATTTCAGAATGGTTTCCACAGTCTGATAAAAAATACCTCAAATTAGAGCCATGTTTCTTTCATCTCTTTCACACATTCTCCTCACTGGGAATCTAAATCTTGGGTTCTGAGTAGCTCTCTATGCAGGTAGCCACTGAGAGTGGCACATTGGTGCAGCTAAAACAACTAAAAACAGGTTACTAGCTTAATACAACCACTAGCTTATGAAGCAGTACTCAAATGCTATTTTAATTGCTAAGCAGGTACTCAACATACTGCCCAAACAATGTTGAAAAGATCCTATTGTCCTGCAGTTCTGAAATGTACCATTTCTTAACACATTTGATGTGCACAACTGAATCTGTTACAGCATCTTATTTATCACGCCATGGAGTGTCAAGGGCATGGCCTGGTATGGAAGGGTGAAACCTACTGAGAACAACAACTTGGATTTATATAGCACCCCTCACGCAGGGTCGCGACCGACAGCGCCTGATAGTAATGAAGCATGACGTCGAGCCGGGGGAAGGAGAGAGGTGACCGTAGGCAAACATAATCAACCAGTCACTCTCCTCAGGCTCGGTTCCTCTCCCCCATAAAATCGCTGTCATCACTCTCCTCCTCAAAAAAGCACCATTGGCCCATCTAACCTTACAAATCACCGTCCCATTTCTAACCTGCCCTTCCTTGCCAAAGTTCTAGAACGCATTCGCTAACCAGCTTTTCTCACACCTCATCTCTCCCTCCACTCCCTTGAATTTGGATAATTGGGAGACATGCCAACATGCTTAACATCACATCACATAACATCACATCACATGTAGGAGCAGGAGTAGGCCATTCAGCCCTTTGAGCCTGCCCCGCCATTCAATCATGGCTGATCTTCTAATCTAACTCCAGCTAATAACCTGACCCTGCCTTATCCCCATATCCCTTAATCCCTTTTGCAATAAGAAATCTATCTATCTCAGTCTTGAATATGTTCAAGGACTGAGCGTCAACAGCCTTTGGGGTAGCAAGTACCATACGTTCACCACCCTTTGAGTGAAGAAGTTCTTCCTCAACTCAGTGCGAAAGGGTTGGCCTCTGATTTTAATAATAATAATCCTTGCATTTGATATAGCGCTTTTCACGTCGGGAGGACATCCCAGGTCTCTCGCTTGCAAAGCGAGTGCTCTAACCACTGAGCTACAGGACTCCACTTTAAGGTTGTGATTCCTGGTTTTAGTTTCTCCAACCAGGGGAAACAATCTCCCACTATCTACTCTATCATGCCCTTTGATGATCTTACAGGTTCCTATAAGATCCCCTCTAATTCTTCTATATTCTACATAATATAGGCCCAAATTGGTCAGCCTATCCTCGTAACTCATCCCCTTCAACCCTGGTACTAACCTAGTAAATCTACGCTGCACTCCCTCCAAGGTAAGTACATCCTTCCTTAAATAAGGAGACCAAAACTGCACACAGTATTCCAGGTGTGGTCTCACCAGGGCCCTATACAGTTGCAGCAAGACTTCCCTACTCTTATACTCTAATCCTTTCATAATGAATGCTAACATACCGTTCGTCTTCCTAATTTCTTGCTGCACCTGCAGACTAACTTTTTGTGATTGGTGTACAAGGACACCCAAGTCCCTCTGGACGCTAACACATTCCAATCTCTCCCCTTCTAAAAAATAACCCGCTCTTTTGTTTTTGATACCTAGGGTGGATGACTTCGCTCTTCCCTACATTATGCTTCATCTGCCTCCTACCTGCCCAATCACCTAACCTATCTATGTCTCACTGCATTTTTTTAATGTCATCCTCTGTGTTGATACTTCCTCCTAGTTTTGTGTCATCCACGAATTCAGATATATTAACTTCGATGTCCTCATCTAGATCATTGATGTAGATGGTATATAGCTGAGGCCCAAGGACTGATCCTTGTGGCACTCCACTTGTCACATCCCGCCAATCTGAAAAGGACCCATTTATCCCTACTCTTTGTTTCCTACCCGTTAACCATTCCCCAATCCACGTTAATATGCTCCCCCCAATTCCACGGGCCCTTATCTTTTAATAATAATAATAATAATAATAATCCTTGCATTTGATATAGCGCTTTTCACGTCAGGAGGACGTCCCAAAGCGCTTCACAGAACACACTGTAAAGTGAATTGACTGTATATTTGTGGGCGAACGCGGCAGCCAATTGCGCACAGCAATGTCCCACAAACAGTCGTAGATTGAAAATGACCAATTTAATTATTGTTTTTGGTTTTGGAGGGATTATTATTAGGCGTGTGGAGTAAGGAAACTTGCCCAAGGTTTCGCCCTGCCTGGAATTGAACTCAGGTCTCTCACTTGCAAAGCGAGTGCTCTAACCACTGAGCTACAGGACTCCACTCCTTTTGAACTAACCTTTTATGCGGCACCTTATCGAATGCCTTCTGGAAGTCCAAATAGACCACATCCACTGATTCACCCTTATCTAGTTTACTGGAAATGTCCTCAAAAAACTCTATGAGATTTGTCAAACATGACTTCCCTTTTGTAAAGCCATGTTGACTTGGCCTAATTATATTGTGCTCCTCTAAATACCGCACTACCACATCCTTAATCAATGATTCTAAAATGTTTCCTATCACTGATGTGAGGCTAACTGGCCTATAGTTCCCCATCCTTTCCACCTTTTTTAAATAGTGGTGTGACATTTGCGATTTTCCAATCCATGGGGACTGTTCCAGAATCCAAGGAATTTTGGAAGATCAGACATAAGGTCTCCACTATCTCATAAGCTACCTCTTTTAAAACCCTGGGATGCAAGCCATCCAGACCAGAGGATTTGTCACTTTTTAGTGCTAACAGTTTCCCTAGCACCAATTCTCTACTAATAAAAAATTCCCTAAGTTGCTCCCTGTCCTTATCCCCTTGGTGCATCCCTATTGTTGGCAGACTTGTTGTCTCTTCTAGGGTGAAAACAGATGCAAAGTACCCATTTAGGGACTCTGCCATGTCCTTATCCCCCATTACAACTTCTCCCATCTCTGATTGAAGTGGACCTACATTTACCCTCACTAGCTCCCCTAAATATATTTGTAAAAACTTTTACAATCAGACTTATGTTCCTAGCTAGCTTGCCCTCATACTCCTTTTTCTCTCTCTTAATGAGTTTTTTAGTTTTGAGAACGCTTGAGAACTGTTTGAGACAAAACAGTACAGGAAATAATTTTAAAATCAGGCTACATTGGTGAAAGTATTAGCAAAAGAACAACAACAGCAACAACAATAATTTATATTTATATAGCAACCCTCGCACAGGGTAGCAACCCAGAGCGCTTGTAAATCTTTACAAAAAGGGTCTTGAGAATATAACATTCTAACTCAGAAGATAGATACAGAGTTAGAGAGTTGATTAAGACATTCCAGAGAGAGAGAGCGAGAGAGGGGGGGTGGGGGGATAACTATCAAGTATTATTATTATTATAAGTAAGGATATTAAGAAATATGGAAAATATGGAAATAAGAATTAAAGAGGTTTAACAACAGAGCAGGCTCAATAGGCCAAATACAATACAAAATTACATTTTGACTTATTCCTGTGCCTATGTTACCAATAATACCCGGAAGTAAAGCCTCTAATAGATAGCAACAACAACAATAACAAGATTGGATTTATAGAGCACCTTTCACGTCGGGAGGATGTCCCAAGGCGCTGGTCCAAAGCAAGCCATCATAATCAGAAGGACCGTAGAAACAACGATTGGAGATGGTGGTAAAGTTGTTTCTGATCTGAAGAACTGTGCGTGCATAACTACTCCATTCATTAATCATCTCATACTATAGTCAAAGGAACCTGGCACCAAGGTTATTCAGTGAGAGCTCAGGTTTTATACAGTAGATGTATGATGAAGTACATGTGTCTTCAGTCTTTAACCAGAAATAGAAATGGAAGATCCATTCCAAACATTAAACTGCCCTTAGAATAGAAAATATGGATATTACACCTGTTAGAGGTCATTAAAAAATGCTGTGCGACACCGATAGGTTAGGTAATTGGGCAGATAGGTGGCAGATGAAGTATAATGTAGGGAAGTGAGAAGTCATCCACCTGGGTAGCAAAAACAGTAGAACGGGTTATTTTTTAGAAGGGGAGAGATTGGAATGTGTTAGCGTCCAGAGGGACTTGGGTGTCCTTGTACACCAATCACAGAAAGTTAGTCTGCAGGTGCAGCAGCAATTAGGAAGGCGAACGGTGTGTTAGCATTCATTATGAAAGGATTAGAGTATAAGAGTAGGGAAGTCTTGCTGCAACTGTATAGGGCCCTGGTGAGACCACACCTGGAATACTGTGTGCAGTTTTGGTCTCATTATTTAAGGAAGGATGTACTTGCCTTGGAGGGGGTGCAGCGTAGATTTACTAGGTTAGCACCAGGGTTGAAGGGGATGAGTTATGAGGATAGGCTGACCAATTTGGGCCTATATTATGTAGAGTATAGAAGAATTAGAGGGGATCTTATAGAAACCTGTAAGATCATCAAAGGGCATGATAGAGTAGATAGTGGGAGATTGTTTCCCCTGGTTGGAGAAACTAAAACCAGCAATCACAACCTTAAAATCAGAGGCCAGCCCTTTTGCACTGAGTTGAGGAAGAACTTCTTCACTCAAAGGGTGGTGAATGTATGGAACTCGCTACCCCAAAGGGCTGTTGACGCTCAATCCTTGAACATATTCAAGACTGAGATAGATAGATTTCTTATTGCAAAAGGGATTAAGGGATATGGGGATAAGGCAGGGTTAGGTTATTGGCTGGAGTTAGATTAGAAGATCAGCCATGATTGAATGGCGGGGCAGGCTCGAAGGGCCGAATGGCCTACTCCTGCTCCTACATATTATGTTATGTTATATTATGTTATTTTAGAGGCTCTATAATTCAGGATAACTATGACAGACCAAGATAAAAATAAACTTAACGCAATGGAATCAGGGCTCCTCAATATGTTTTTACGTTATGCATATAATATTAAAAGGAAAAAAATAGCCCTGGAGACTGTAGAATGGCAGCCCATAGTAATAATAATAATAATAATAATAAGCCTTACATTTGGAATAGTGCTTTTCGTGTCAGGACGATTGACAAAGCGCTTCGCGATGGGTTTTTCTTGGAGCTGAACTGGTTCCAAGCTGACATGCTTGGCAACGGAATGCCAGAATTGAGTCAACCCTCTGTGATTCAAGTCCCTCCTCCCTCATCCACCTTAGTGGGACCACACTCGCATACTTTGTGTCCAACTGCCTCCACTCATCTCAGCAAATGGTTTCTCCTCCTGCCCCCGATTGGTCACCTGCGGGGAACCCCAAGGTTCCATCCTTGGCCCACTTCTTTTCCTTATCTATATGCTCCCTCTTGGCAATGTCATCCGGAGGCACAGGGTAAACTTCCACATGTATGCAGATGATACACAAATCTACTTTGCTTCCTCCAGCATTGACTCCAGGTCCGACGATGTTCTATCAGCTTGTCTGGCAGACATCAGAGGCTGGATGAATGTAAACTTCCTGCAGCTGAATGTGGACAAGACGGAAGCCATATTCTTTGGCTCCTGTCAACGTCTTCATTCCTGTGGATCTGAAATCCTCAACCTCCCTGGGCTCTCCCTCAGACTCACCAAACCAGTGCACAATCTAGGCATCCAGTTCGACCCCCAGCTGTCCTTCCTCTTCCACATTCCAGTCCCTGTTCAGGACTGCCTTCCTCCACCTTCGTCACATTGCCTGCCTCCAATCGTATCTTACTCCAAATGCAGCCTAAACATTCATATATGCGTTTGTCATCTCCCACCTGGATTACTCAAATGCACTCCCCGCTGGTCTCCCGAGCTCCATTTTTCAAATAATCCAACTCATTCAGAACTCTGCCGCCCACATACTGACCGGGACCAAACTCCGTACCCCCATCTCACCAGTTCTGGCCAGACTCCACTGGTTCCCCAACACCAAACAGATCAACTTCAAGATCCTCACACTTGTGTTCAAATCCATTCACTCCCTGGCACCTCCCTACCTCTCCAACCTCCTCACACCACAATCCAGCCCGTGCGCCTCCATTCGACTGGCACTGGCCTCCTGCTTGTTCATCGCACCCTCCGCTCCACCATTGGAGATCACATTTTCAACCACTCTGCCTCAAAGCTCTGGAAAACTCTTTCTCAATCACCTCACCTTGCCCCCTCACTCCCCTTTTTCAAGTCCTGCCTGAAAAACCTTCCTTTTCAACCGTGCTTACGTTCACCTCCCCCCCACACCCACCCACCGCCCCGGGCTCAGAGTCAGGCTCTGCCATTGTTAAGCGCTCCATAGGAGGGTGCTATATAAGTGCAAGTTGTTGTTTTTGTTGGTGATCTCATTAGACTGGATTAGGTGGATCCACAATACTCCAGGGCACTGCTGATGACAGACCAGCCTGACTGGCTTAACGACAGGAGTTGGAGAGGTAAACACTGGGGCAGGGATTCTACCCATTCACCTCTTGTTAATCCTGTAAACCAAAGCCCTAATGATTAGGGTAGTCCTGGCTGGACAAGCAACGGGAAGCTAACCAGACAGTGCTTTCAATGCCAAACGATGGAATTTTAGCTGGATAATCTTCAGTAGCAGTTACTCTTGGAGACCCCAGCATGTGCATTGGGGTTCAAACAGGACTCAATGTATACTCTGGGACTCACAAGCCTTGGGCCCATTAATCTCCAGAATTAGGTGAACAGGGTGTGTCCATCTAGGGAGAGAGTGCACATTTCATTCCAAAAAAGGGAATTTCTGCATTTCCTTGTGTAAGTAGTGTACATATGTGGAATTCTCCATTTGGTTTGGATACTCTTAAACATGTTGTCGGGGTTCCATATGTTAGACACTCGGCTGACCCCTAAAATTGAAAATATTATAGAATATTTTCATGTAAGAGCACCAGTAATTCTGCAACTTGGATAAATGTGGCGATCTGGCAAAACACCAGGTATCTTGCAGTGTTGGTCAGAGTCATCAGTAGTAACAACAAATCTTGATAATTTTGTAGTGCTTGGACTTTGATATGGAATGTATCATCATCATGAAGTCCATGGCGTGCTATCAATTTGGACTACACTGAACAAGAAATAAGTTTATAGCCTGCCAAACTGCTCTACTGTATATAATTGCTGATAACATTAATTTTATCCTCAGTGATAGGTAACCTGATCTTAGGATTCCTATTCCTCCACCAGTTACACCATTCTTTTTGCACCATTTGTTTGCCCAGGACAGATCTGATTTAGTTACTGAGACAATTGATGAAAAAGCATAGAAAGCCTCGCAGAGGAGAGGTAGTGGGAAATGTGATGGTCAATCTTTCATACCTCAAAGATATTTCCTGTTTTAATTCATCAAAGACTTTTCCATTTTGCGTATGTTCTATACGACCCATTCTCCTGCTGAATCACACGAGTTTTACATTTCCATTTATTAAACTGCCACTTATCCACCCAGTCTCACCAGATCTTTATGCATCTATGCACATGCTTCTACACATTAAACTTTTGGATTGCCAAATCTGTCAAGAAATTGTCATTTTATTAATACTAAATACTGATTTTGTTGAAGCTTTTGTCAGCTTGAGTAATCTTATTGAAGTATGCTAGAGAAGACTTGTTTAACATTGTGGCAAGTAACTGGAATGCAACTGACTACATTTTTTTGGCTTTTAATATATTGTGCACCTCCGCCATACCTCACAGCCGACTCAGCTGAAACCCTTCTCCACGACTTTGTCAATTCCTGGCTGGACTATTCCAATGTCCTCCTCGCTGGTTTCTCCAGCTCCGCCAAGATCCAATTAATTCAAAACTCCGCCGCACACATACTCACCCACATGAAATTCTGTGCTTGCCAGGCTCCACTGGCTCCCAGTCACTGAATGGATCGATTTCAAGATCCTCTCACTCGTTTTCAAATGACTTCATTTTGTGCCTTGTCCCCTGCATTTCACCATCTGTGGCCATGCCTTCAGCCACTATGCCCCGAAACTCTCTCCCTCAATCCCTCCCCCTTTCCCCCTCTCTCCCCACCTTCAAATTCCACCTAAAGAACTTCCTTTTTGATCATGCATATGGTCATCTCCCCCCTCCCTCTCTCCCTGGCTCACTGTCACACTCCGCCACTGTGAAGCGCTCTGGGATGATACATCACGTGAATGGTGCTTTATAAATGCAAGTTGCACCTTCAACTCCATTAGTTGTAACTGATGATTGATTTCTACTTCTTTCTTATCATAATATTTGAATAAAAAGTAACAAGATAGTGAAGTTATCTGTTACTGCACAGTATTTTAGTGATAAGGTGAAAATGAAAGAAAAAGAACAGGGCACCATATTTATTTATATCTTGAATTTGAACCTAGGAAGGTGAGTGAAAGCAGCCCACCTTCTGTGCAGAAATACTTGTCCTCTACTCAGTGCCTCTCTCTACAGTGTGACTTAAATCAACAGAAACAAGCAATATGCGAGATCAATCCTGCATCCATCTATAGATAGATATTTTACTTGGATATTAAGGTATGTGAGGAAAAGCCAAGGAGACACACTAAAAGATATGCCATGATCTAATAAACTGTAGAACAGGTTTGACAGGCTGAACGGCATTCTGCTTGTTGCTACATACTTTGCAATAAATGTCCTCTCCCGCACCAAGTACCGTGAGTCCATCACAAACATCCTGGTTTGGCTCTACTGGCTCCCCATCCTCAAGCAGATTGAATATAAGATCCTTGTCTTCACTTTCAAATCCCTCCACAGCCTTGCCCCTCCCTATCTCTATGACCCTACTGCTCCAGCCACTACCTATGCTCAGCATACACTGGCCTGCTTCATGACCCCTACCATCAATGGACCATTTGTGGGGGAGACCAAAACCAGGGGCCATCAATATAAAATAGTCACAAATAGATCAAATAGGGAATTTAGAAGAAATTTCTTCCCAGAGAGTAGTGGGAATGTGGAACATGCTATAACAAGGAGTTGTTGAGGCAAATAGCATAGATGTATTTAAGGGAAAGCTAGATAGGTACATGAGGGAGAAAGGAATAGAAGGTTATGCTTGAAGGCTTAGTTGAGGAAGGGCAGGAGGAGGCTCATGTGGAGCATAAACACTGGCATAGACCAGTTGGGCCGAAAGGCCTGTTTCTTTGCTGTATATTCTAATGTATTCTAATGTAATAATCATAAAGGAAGGTAAATAAAAATGGGGAAGGTGGCTTAGAGCTCTTCAAGTCTCTGGCACAGATAAATGACCTCACTTGGCACAAGGTAGTTACATTTTCAAATGGCATGAAGCTGGGAATCAGAATCAGAGGAGCGAGCCACGATCTTATAAAGAGAACTCCACAACTTCCCAATTGATTATTTCAGTTCATACATATAATATACCACACTGCATCTAGGAAATGGGCAGGGGTGTATATTTACTCCATGGATGGGATAGAACTTTTCAGGTGGGCAGTTGAAGGAGACCCAAGAGCATTAGTTGATTCATTGCACATCATACCTAACCAGTGTTATTCAGAACATATTCCAAAACAAAAATCATTCATAATATGATTCATAAACAAAACAAACAGGGCTATATTTCTAAATCAATTGAGTTCAAATCCTGAGAAGTCATGTTTCAGTTGTACAGAACTCTAGTTGGTGTTAGATTGAGTACAGTTGGGTACAGTTCTCCTCATTCTGAGATAAGAGTCAACAAGGCCCTAGAGCAGTAAGAGGAAAGCGAGTCTGCTCCCCAATGGTTAAGTGAATGAGATATGAGGACTGATAAGATGGTGCTGTCTCAGAGGACACTGTATAGAGGTAATAAGGGTTGATAAATGGGATTAAAAAAAAGGTAAAAAGGCAGAAGGATAAGACACATAGGGCAGGTACAGGTTTGGGGTTGTGATGGGAAAGTTTATGACAGTCACTGGAACAAAGCTCTTTACATAAAAGATAATCAACAGAAGGAATGGTTTATCAGGAAGGTTGGTCTGGGTCACAACATCTGATTCATTTAAGAACCCGTTGATGTTGGAGAGGAAAGATATGTTTTACTGTGGGTTGCAGAGAAGGAATTGATCTGGTTGAAAGCAGTTCTAAATGTATTCTTAGTTTTTGCCAAATTTGGAATTGCTGTCTATAGCATATTGCCAATATCAATCCTCCCTTCCCACAAAGCTCCTTGGAGAGTTGAATCAGTGTATGTCACAGCTTCAGGAAACCATATGTTGGACAACCAGGATCAATACATGATTCTACATTAATATCAATAAACAAGCAGCAAGAACATATTCCGATCCTGCCTATATCATTTGATCCATGTGGACAAAATACCTGTGGGACAGTGCTTTATTAACCTTCATCTTGACTGTCCTTCTGTTTTCTCCCTCTTCTGCAAGCAATCAATAGCATTCAAACTTGTGCTGAATTCCATGAATCAGTCTGTTGCTGTTCATTAAATACTTACTTTCAACCCAACTGGAATCCAAGTCAGGCCATTTGTTTTTTAAAACCCCAAATGTTACATTTTGACATCTCTGGATTGTAATAACACCAATCATTTGTTAGTTGTACTTACTTTCAGGAAAATGTTACGATTTGTAAAAGCTTGACAGGAGGAAATTGAAGGTAACAAAAAGACAATGCATTCTGTACAGAAAAAGCCTCACTCAGTCAGTGGGGTTTTTTCTGTCCAGAAAGAGTACTGATGCATTGGGCCTGAAGGAGGATGAAAGAAGCTTTGGCACAGGTAGTGCAGCAAAATCCTCCATTTGTTGCAGCATATGAATTGTCATTGTTGCAGCAGCTTGACAATTTAGCCCAGCATTCAAGTGCACTACATTAGTCAGTACTTAGTTATCAGTCTAAACTGGCCAACATATTGATAAGAGATAATGTTTTACTCGTCACATGACTAAGGAAAATTAAAGATTACTATTCATATAATTTATGATTTAACAGCATAACAAACATACAGCGGGGTATTTATATGCCCCTGTACTGATAATAAATGGTACATTTCTCTAACCAAACTGTCAGTTAATTGTATAGATTCTTTCTGCATAATTGTACAATAATGAAAGCATTTGTGAAAGATCTTGCCAAATTGAAGATGGATAAGACAAGCAGCAGATGAGAATACATTAAGTCCATTAGCTTCTCATTTCATTCTCTGTTGAAAAGTGGGTCTGAGGAAGCACATGGTTGGCTCAATGGACTTGCCAGATCTCCAACTCCTCCCTAAACAAGCTGCAGACTGTCCTGAATTTTGCATGTTGAGTCCTCTCAGCAAACTCACCACCCTATCCTCACCCAGCTCCATTGGCTCCCCATCCCCATTGGATCAAATTCAAGATTTTCGCCCTCACATTTAGATGCCTGTATTGCCCCGCCTAACTCTGACTCTGGGATATTCTGCAACTGTACTTACTAAACCTCTGCTCAGCAAAAACTGACCTACTTAATGTCCCCTGCCCACTCAACGAAAATTAATAAGTGTACCTTGAGCCATTCTGCCCTTGCTCTCTTGCATTCCATACCAGAGGTTCTCCACCTTCCCCCTCCTTTTCCTCTTTCAAAAGACACCTTAAAACATTTCTCTTACACTGCACTTTCCCACCTTTCCCCTCTCCTCCCATTTCATCCCCAGCCCCTTCCTCTAAAATGACGACATGATAGGGCACTATATCAAATACAAGTAGATGCAGATTGCTCCCTCCTTGCCCATCTTTAGATCGCAATTGAAAATCTTCCTCATTGAGCATGCTTATGGCGCCTCACTTCTCTCCTGGTTCGGTGTCAAGCACCACCACTGTTAAGATGCTATCCTGCATGAAGGGTGCAATATTAATGCAAGTTGTTGTTGTATCATTCTTACAATCACAGGATGACAGAGGTGAACACCAGCCAGAGGTACAATGCATTGTGTTGTTAGCATCAAACAGCTGGTCAAATTCCTAAACTGTTAATCCACATTTGGCTACACACTTTCTACTACAGTAGTTACCTTGACAGGTACAGGCACACAATTAGTAACATAAAATTATGTTTTTAAATCTTTATAGACTTTGCTGTATTCTAGGCAATAATCAGCAAGTGACTTGTATCAAGGAGGTTTTATTCTATTTAGCCAGTTATGCTGGCCACTTAATTCTATCAATGACACATACATTTTAATAATAATAATAATCCCTGCATTTGATATAGAGTCTTATCACGTCTTTGAGACTTCTTAAAGCGCTTCACAGAATATACTGTATTTTAAACCACTTTTCCACACTTGTGAAATGCTGCTATTTCAAGGTTTAATTACACCTTGGAGCTTTATCAGCTGCACTGCCTGATAGAAAAAGTAGTTTTGCATTAAATTAAAATGTGGATGGCTTATGGAGTTGTCAGGAATTATGTCAATTTTTAACTTTTGCACCTACACTAATTGTTGATTTCCCTTCAGCTACTTAGCAACTATAAAATTAGAAATTTCTGAACATTGGAATCTGCTTAATATTGAATTTGGAATATGCAACAACAACAACTTGCACTTATATAGTGCCCTCCATGTAGGGTAGCGTCTCAGAGAGCTTAACAGTAGCGAAGCCTGACTCCGAGCCAGGGGGAGGGGGCCTTAAGCACGGGCGAAGAGCAAGCTTTTCAGGCGGGACCTGAAAGAGGGGAGCGAGGGGGCATGCTGGAAGGTTTGAGGGAGAGCGTTCTAGAGTTTCGGGGCTTAGTGGCTGAAAGCCTGACCTCCAATGGTGGGGCGGAGGGTGTGAGGGATGAGCAGGAGGCCGGTGCCAGTCGAGCGGAAATGCCGGGTGGTGAATTGGGGATTGAGGAGGTCGGAAAGGTAGGGAGGTACCAGAGAGCGAAGGGATTTAAACACGAGTGTGAGGATCTCGAAGTCGAGTATATTAGGATTAACACTATAGAAAGAACATTCTTCAGGTCAACAATGACAAACTCATTTATAAAGTTTATATTTAACTTCATTTAAATTTAAGAACTTGGAGATGTTTCGGTTCCTTTTCCCACAGTATTAGAATGAGTCAAACGTTGACATTTGTTTCTTTACTTGTGTGTCTATTTACAATAGTTACTATTGGATTATTTGGGCTTTTGCTGCTGCTTTCTATCCTAGCATTGACTCCTTATTTGAAATGAACTATTAGTGTCATTATTATTTTTCAGGTTTCAGAATTTCAAGGACAGAATAGTAATCTATTCATATCAGATATACATAAATGTTAAACTCGCAGTAAATCTGCTCCAACCATAAGATTGATCTGATATCCAATCCTTGCATTTGTTTGAGCATTGTCAAAACATTTCAAAGATTTTCACAGAATTTACTGTAAAATTTAGTGGCTGTGCATCTCGGAATACAATATATAGTTTGGGACATGACATATAACGTTGTTAGAAAATAAAATCAGCCAAATCTGTTAGGAAATAACGCTAATTCCTTTAACCAGATATCAGACTGTTTTATTATTATTCATTCGTTATTCCCTAATATCCTGATGGGTCAGACCAAAGGCCGGTACAATCAATAGATCTTATAACAGAATAATACCACCATAGGTATCTCGAGTTCAACACTGTGTCTTTACAGCACACAACCTTGATTCTTCATGCTTTCAGTCTTCTTGCTTACAGCTTCCAATCTTCCATCTGATATCCTCAGTCTTAGTGTTTCCAGCTCTCAAACTTCCATCTCCGTACCCTTGTCTCCGCAGCCCGGGATGGCCCCATCTCCCGTATCCTTGTTTCCGCGACCCAGGACGGCCCCATCTCCCATATCCTTGTCTCCGCGACCCGGGACGGCCGCGTACACAAAGTTATCGGAACTCTTATACCAATGTTCATCCAATCATGGTGCGGACATTAGATCCCCTGGTCGAAATCATGCTGGGTTCACGTGAGCACCTCATGGGGTGTACGAGCCTCAGCACACATACACATTGCCCTTAAGACCCCTGTTATCTGATCTAATTGTCTAAGATAGAGGATTGATCAGTTTAGGGTCTTATCTGTGGTGTGGGATCATTAGTACATTCCTTTTAAGTGACTGGTTATTTCTTATCAGTATCCCGGGATGGTACCAAGGCCCTCTAGTTTAAGCAACTTGCTCATTAGTTGCTATTCTTGAGGGTTGCCTTCTGTCGGTTGGCAGGCCCTGTCAGAATTTAGCGACTTATTGCTCAGTCGAGATCCTGTGTTGACTGGTACCTTGGACCGTTACCTCTGTGGCTTGTTGTCATTTACTGATAAGAGGTGACCCCCTGCCCCTGTCCTTTATTCTTTCAAAAACAGAGAAAACCAGATGTGTCCTAACCCATGACTGTCAGTTCAGTTGTCCCCCACACTTAACTTAAAAGTTAACCTATTCACAACATCTATTATGATTCTAGCAGTATACAAAAAGTGTATATTCTAACAACATGACTGCCAGGATGTTGGAAGGTGAACTGAATGGACGTTAGACTTCTTTTGCCGAGCAAGTTCTTATGTTCTTTTATATTTTGGAGGTGGATTTAGCAGCCAGTTTGCACACCCCAATGTCTCACAGATAATCATGAAGTGAATAAAAGCAATCATGAGAGTCTTCTTCATAGCCAAAGCCATTGTAGCAGAACAGTAATATAAAATGATAGCTAGAAATATAAAGTCAGTAGGCAGCGGAAAAACAATACCTTCCATATGAAGAATAAGGTCAAACAAATCTTGCAACTTATTTTTATAATAACTCCTCACAGTTCGAAGACAAGAATTACAATCATCATTTTTATATTGTATGTCAGCCTGGCTTAATTGGTAGTATTCTCGCCTCTGAGTTAGAGGCTGTGGATTCAAGTCCCACAACGAAAGTTGGAACTCACAGTCTAAGACGACATTCCAACATACGCAGCCATCCTTTGGATGAGTCAGCAAACCAAGGCTCCATCTGCCTGTTCAGGTGGTACTATTCGAAAAGAGAAGGGAGCTTCTCCCAATATCCCGGCCAACAATTCCCCAAATAAAATCTGTCATTCACTTCACGGTTGTTTGTGGATAATTGCTACATGCAAGTTGGCTGCCATATTCGCTCAGAAAACACAGTCACTCCCCTTTACAGTATATTCTGTGAAGCACTTTGGGATGTCCTCTCAACCTGAATAGTTCTACACAAAAGATAGGGATTTTTTTTGATTGGCCAGGTATCTGACACATGTGGAAACAAATCACCATTCTTAAGAGTCTCCAAATTAAACTATTGAGAGTTCCAGATCTTTATGATTTTTGTTTGTTTGGTATGGAGTGTGCACTCTTTCCCAAGAGGGGTATCCCCTCCTTATCTAAGCTGGGAATTAGTTGAGCAATAATTTAATGAATGGTAATCAATTAGCACGTTCTTTGTTCATACAGTTTTAGGGTTCCCATGTGGGTCAATTAGCAGCTGAACACGTCTTGAACGAGCTGTCAAACTTTCTCCATACAGGTCAATTAACAGCTGATTTCTCTGCAGCATTCCTTTCATTTTTATATAATAGCCATTTATTACATATTACTCAGTCAATAAAATTGATGGTAATTGGTCATTTATACACAACAATTCATGATCATTATACCCAATAATCATTATAGGTGCTGATTACTAAATCCTCCGAGAAAAAGGACTTGCATAGTTACAGTGAAACATGTCAAAGTGTTTTACAGTCAAGTGCAGTGACTTATTTTTGTGCAGCCTGCTGTCAACTTGCGAACATCAGTGTCCCACAAACAGCCAATGAACAATCTTATCTGGCTACCATTATTTAGCTAGCACTTGAGATTGAGAAAACCACTTGTCCTTGTTCCAAAAGGTTAATGTAATATACTCTTCTATGTAGTAGTAATAATAATAATCATTGCAATTGGTATTATGCCTTTCACATCAAAAGGATGTCACAAAGTGCTTCCCAGACTATGTTATGGTTTCACTGTGTGTTTGTTTAGAACAGAAACCAAGAAAACCCAGGATTCTTAAATGTCAAATGTTGCTCATAGAGCAGTCAATGGTGGAATACAAAGGCAGAATCACATAAATCCAAAGACATCTGAGAAGGAATAGTCATGTATAATCTTTCTCTTTATTCCAGATAAGGTTTTTATTTTAAAATGGTCTCATAATAGCTTCCCTATGTGCTGACCATGTGCAATTCTATGAACAAAGATGTGAGCGATTACATATGATTTCATTGTACAGTATGCCTATTTTATTTTCACATCAAATTAGGAAAAGCATCAGATAACAAGATGGATTTAGTGCTATTACATTTTACATTCTTAGATTTTTAAATTCCAGAAACCAGGAAAGTAAGACATTTGTTGTTGAATATTTATTTTTTCATTGCAACTTTAGTAGAGAAAGCTGCAATATAGTGCCATGTCAGATACTAAAGCAGTTTGCACTATTGAAAATCAGGCTGAAGACAAATGAGAACATGTTTGGGGACAGTCTATTATCTAATCTTGAATCTAGTAGACAATTAAATCTGCTGTAGTTAGAAATTCCCACATTCTGAAAGACCACATGCAATGCTTCTTACAATAAAAAACAACAGTAACTCAGTTTGTTGACAGCTCGTCAGTAATCAAATTTCACATTTTAAAATAATTGTGATTATTTTGCAAAACCAGATTTGATGATCAACTGTGTGGTAGGAGCAAAGCACACTTTCCGAGGAGGTGAACTTAAACAAGGATTCATTCAATCTGGGTCATAATGTACTGGCACACAAGCAATTTACTGATATCCTGCAGCACTGAGCTGTACTTGAGCTGGTGCCAGATTCTGAACATGACAAAAATGCTGATGTTCTTCATGTGATACAATAGCTTAATGCATGCTGTACAGATAGTGAATATAAGGGATACTCAGTCAAATAACAATCCTTATATTAATTGGCATGAATATATAATAGAATAAAAATAAGTTACATTTGTGTAGCATCTTAAATGTTGAAAGTGTTTTACAGTCATTTTTGTCCTATCAAGTGACTGTTTAATGTAGACAGATATAGGAGCCAGAAAAGACCATTGCTCATTGTCCACAATATTCACACAGTCATATCACTTTACAGTATATCCTGTGAAGCAGTTTTGCGATATCACAACAACGTGATAAGGCAATATAGTAAATGCAAGGATTATTATCAATAATATTATATATTATTATTGGATTCCATCAAGATAGTGCATAATTTAAAAATATGAAAATTAAAGATAATCCCACTCCAGTTCTTGTACTTCCTAAATTGAATTCTTCACCAAGTAGCTGTCTTATTATTATTATTACTATTAGTATTAGTATTATGTTAAAGATTAAAATGCAAGGTACTGTATTTTGTATCACAGGTATCTGATATTCACAGTTTTACCCTTTTCACCCATTTTCTCAATTGAATAATATGAATAATCTGCTGTGAACTCATTGTGCAATCCCATGTTTCTGTCATTTTTACATACTACAGGTGAATATCTCACCTTGCATTTTTTATATATTTTTACTAAATATATCAATTATATAAATACTAACATAGCAATGGGGTCTAATTTCAGGTATTTCTTAACAGCATTACCTAGTAAAGAACTGGGTTGTCCAAAGGGGGATGGAAATGTATCACACCGACCCCCAGGAACTCCGTTCTCATGTGGTAAAAATCCAGAGTGAAGTTCCCATGGGTCAATGGAAATTCTAACAGGATTCTTTAGTAACTGTTTCAGAGTTCACAGAACTGTTCCATTACAGTTGTATTCTTTTGCTTTCTTTAAGGTCATGGAACCAAAGGGGTGTTTGAGCTTTTAGCTGGATGGCGGAGAGCAAAAGAAGACCAGCCATTTAAGGAAAGAATAGCGGCTGCATATTCTGATGTGATGGTGTCCTACACTATGACGAGCTCACTCTACATCATCACCTTCGGTATGGGTGCAAGCCCATTCACGAATATTGAATCTGTTAAAATTTTCTGTCAGAACATGTGTGTCACTGTTCTGGTGAACTACTTCTATGTTTTTTCCTTTTACGGTTCATGCTTGGTCTTTGCTGGGCAGCTGGAACAGAACCGCTACCATAGTATATTTTGCTGTCGAATTCCCTCTCCTGAATATTTAGCTTCTAGGCCAGTCTGGTTCAAAACCATGATGAATGATGGATACCAGCCATCCACTTCCCACGAAAGTGATCCCTATCAAAAACATTTCATTCAGCGTTTTTTAAGGGAGCACTACACTGAATGGATCACTAATACATATGTCAAGCCTTTTGTCGTGTTGTTATACCTGATTTATGTGTCATTTTCCTTTATGGGATGTTTACAAATCAGTGATAGGTTAAATCTTGTTAACATGCTCGCTAGTGATTCACAAAGTGTTTCTTTCACAGTAGCCCAGCAAAAGTATTTCAGTAACTACAGCCCAGTGATAGGTTTTATATTTACGAGCCAATAGAATACTGGAATGCAACAATACAAGAAGACTTACAAGTAATTAGCAGGGGCTTTATCAGAATATCGTGGATTGAACATTACTTGCATTATTTGAAAAAAATGAATTTTACAGTACTAACCAAAAGCGATTTCATCAACATTCTGTCAACTTCTTTTTTGAAGCAACCTGAGTTTCGAAACTACATGGATGACATCATTTTTTCAAAGACATCAGAAGAAGTGGACATCATTGCATCTCGTGTGTACATGGTGGCCAGAACTGCAGAGAACATACATGAAGAAATGATCGATCTACTGGAAACACTACGGAAACACTCACTCATTTCTAGGATTAAATATATTGTGTTCAATCCAACCTTTGTTTTCATGGATCGATACAGCTCCTCCATCACTTCGCCAATCCTGAACTCAAGTATCAGTGTCCTGATCATTCTAGTGCTGACTATTTCTTTAGTTATTAGTGCTTTGGGTAACATCTGGGTGATACTTAGTGTAACATCAATGGAGTTTGGTGTGGTTGGATTTATGACACTATGGAAAGTAGATATGGACAGCATCTCAATCTTGTGCCTTATCTACTCCCTGAACTATGCCATAGACCACTGTGCACCTCTGCTTTTTACATTTGTTTTAGAAAAGGAGCGTACCAGGACTCAGTGTATCAAAAACTCTTTAGAATGGAATGGAGCAGCCATTTTACAGAGTAATATTTGCTTTCTTTTAGGGTTAATACCCCTGTTTTTCGTGCCTTCGAATCTGACCTTCACACTGTTTAAGTGTTTACTTCTCACAGCCATCTGCACACTGCTACATTGCTTTGTTATATTACCTGTATTTTTGACATTTTTCCCTCCATCCAAAAAACGACACAAGAAAAAGAAACGCGCAGAGAGGAAAGAGGAGATTGAATGTGTAGAGATACGAGATAATCCAGGAATGGTTGACCATGTCACCACAGTTTGAACACTTGGACAAAATATCGCTGGAAAAATCTGCATCCGAATAGAGCCACAGCACAGGTGGTCTGACTTCCTGTTTAAGTCTGAGCTCACATCAATCCTAACAGCTTGTGCTGGCCAGTAGGTCAGAACTAAGGAAGCATGGGCAATTTGAACTGTTCTGTTTTTAAGATGGTAACCAAAATACTGAAATTTTAAAAGAACAACGGTGTTTCAAATTTCCACCTAGAGGGCTACGCTCCACTTGGTAAATTAACGTGTGTTTATCCCTAGTATGTGCCATTGGGCATGTTACCATTTATGCTGCTCTGAGCGTGTGCAATTCTCCATCTTCTGTGGCCGACCTCCCAGGAGAGAGTAAAAGTATTGTAGTAGCAAATCCAGTGCCTGATTACTAAATGGAAAACTCACATTTTTTTTAATAGTGTTAAGAAGCCTCTTAACTGCGTAAATGCGCATTGAGGCAGCAATACAATTTGGAGTGCACAGATTGATTGTGGAAATAGCCGAGGGTTAAAAGCACTAAATAAAATTTTCAGTGGCTAGATAGGTGGCTCTGGACTAGGCTGTCTTGGAAGTTGGGAAGATCTATTCATTGGGAGGTAGGTTCACCAGTATAATAAGCAGACATGAATGGCAAGAAATGAAATTCTAGGTCCGCATGATATTCAAGAGTAATGGAAATCAGCCATAAAGGTAGAGAAAAGAAACATTTTGCCAAAATAGCTGCAAACCATGCAGTAATATTAGTCATTGCCAAATATAAAGTACTTTGGAAAACAGCTGTATTTGTCTGTAAATGTATTGTGGCCTCATGGTAGTTACTAAGAAGCTAAACTTAGTGATAGTTATCTTTGTTGTCATGTCCATTGTGCAATGTATGTAGTGCATGTAATCTGAATATAGAATGTATTCTTGATTTTCAAACTGAAATGCTTCTGTTCATATATATCCCCAGACCAGGTTCGACTTTGATTTGGCACAGATGATAAAAAATAGGGGTAGCCTTACCCTTAGATAGGATGTAAAGTCTTCCATGCCACCCCCACAAAGAGGCAGTTTCATAACTGATAGGGAGGGAGAGCATCATAGGCATTAGAATGGGCACAGGAAGCTCTTTTATACTATGCCTAATTTCCTTCCAGCATTGCTGAAATTCTATTTGCTTGAGGAAATATGTTTTCCAACGATACACAGCACAAGCAAACATTCTTTTGGAATGGGAGAGCAATGTTATTTCTGAAAATTAGGGACGTATCCCAACCACAGGAGCACAATTCTGCACAACTTCAAGAGGAATTGTATCTTCTTCCTGTTCTACCCTACTCACCATCTGTTCAATGACTTTGAGTTGCAGACACCAACCCAAATAAAGGTACGCAAGGGAACAGTGAAAGTAAGCAGGTTATTGTGAGTGGGCACTGACTCAGGTGAGCATTGGAACACACTTGTATAGCACCGTTCAGGAATGTCAATGCAAATCTGAGTCAGAGTAGGATGACAATCTCCAATAAAGAGAATCAGAATGAGGACCTTCCAAGAACACAAGAGAGGTTTGGCTGAAGAAGATCCTTCAACCCATTTAATCTCATGCTTCCAGAATACCAAATTTATTGTCTTCCATTTACAGTATCAAGCTGTTTCTTAAATGAGTCCAGTGATCTGGCTTCAAACACTCTTTGTGGAAACATGTTCCAGCCATGAATTACCCTCCGTGTAAAAATCTTCCTGGTGTCTGGCTGAAATTGCCCTTTGCAACCTTGAACTTGTTTCATGTGAATTTTGTTTTAACAGGAGGCTGGTTCCTCATATGCAACAAATAGAACAATCTTGCTATGATTTGGAAAATATTTTAATGGAGCGATATGTGAAGATATATGCAGATATGGTATGTATATAGTGTAATCTTAAGACCAATAGCTTATAAATTAAGATGGTGTAAATTTTGGTAGTCTGAATTTCAAGCTTAATTTTGAAGACAGCTTTTCACTCTTAAGTGGTTGAATTGAAGGCTTTCATAAAATTTACCGAACATTTGAGGAGCATTTATTCTTATGCCTAAGATTTGTGCGAAATTTCAGAACTCAGATGTCTGAAATACATAATATGTATTTTGCAGTTTATAGACCTGTTACAAGATGTGTGCTTGACTCCTGTAACTGCTGTAGGTGAATTGAAATATCAGAACAAGCAGAAGTAAGTGCTGCCTTAGACTGTATTGGGAAACAGATTCAAAAATAGCAAAATTGTTCTGATGCTTAATTGAAGCACAAATGTCTATACTTATACAGACCATTGGGTATCAACAGTTGAAGGCATCCACAATAGTGCAGTATGAGTGTACCAGTAGCTCTTTGCCAATATATAACCATAGATTAATGGCTGGCAGAGCAGCTTGAGTAGGCACAATACCCACAACTGTTTTGCCCAGATGTAGAGGTGCAGTAGCCCTCCTGCATTTGTTGGAGTTGCAATGCTCACTCTCCAATTTTGAGAGCACAAGATAGACATGTAATTCCCTGGAAGCAGCACACTACACTCAAATGGTGCTCAAGAATCCAGCAGACATAATATGCACAATATGCACATTTAATATGCAGACTTTCAATATGGGAAAACAACAATAGTTTACATTTATACAGCTCCTTTCACATCAGGAGGACATCTCAAAGCATCTCTTGGCTGACTGAGAGCCTAATTCTGGATGAAATGCTATTGGTCACTGTAAGACTGCTGTAAACTAGAAATCATAAGTAGGTAAATATTATATTAATAACTCAAAAGCTGTTACTTGCTATGCCGTGTGAAAAAAATCACAACTGTCAGCCAGAAATTAGATAATCACATAATGGGAGATATTTCAATCAGTCCTGAAAGAAAAGAAGTCCCAAATAATTTATTGCCATAAGTCATTTGCAGTTTTCTTCACCTGCTTCTTCCACCTCACCAACCACCAGCTATGCTCTAGCACTGGATATCATAGAATTATAGAAATGTATAGCACTGAAGGAAGCCATTCAGCCGATCGGGTCTATACTGGCTCTCAGAAAAAACTGTGCTTTCAATCGCATTGCTCTCCCTATCCACATATCACTTCAAACCTCTGTCTTTTATATACCTGTCTGCTTCCCTCTTGAAACCCACAATGGTTTCTGCCTCTATCACCTTACTTGGCAGGGCATTCCACATTCTCACTCTCTGTGTGAAAACATTCTCCTAAACTCTCCTTTTGCACTTCTTGTCACTGGAACATAATTATTCGGTACACAATTATTACCTCAATCAAAAACATACCAAGACCATCGTCCACGTTTACATTGAGCAGATGGTAACTTTGAATTCTGCGGCCACAGAACAGCCGGAATTATAACAAAACAATCTGGGTGGAATAAGAACCCTGGACGAACATCTGTTCGTCACGGGGTAAAGTTCATGGAGCTGTCTCCAGCTCTGAGTATTTCTGAGCCCAATTGCCAGTCAGTGACATTGTTCTGGGGGCTTCTGCGTGTATGCTATGTGCACCAAATTACCCTCCTCAACACACACACACACACACACACAGTTGTACTTACTACTTCACCAGACCTATCAAGACACTTTCCTATGTTTATACATGACAAATGTTTCTTTTATTGAGACTCTTATTTGGGATGTTGTCTGATTGAAGGTCATCTCAGCTGGGTACAGAATAGAATAACAAAAAGCAGTAAGGAAACAGCAGATCTTAAATGAGCCATGTATCTAACCAAAGCTCCAAGCCCATCAAATAACTATGGCACTGACAAAGGTCTGAAAATGAAGGATTTATGGGTGTCAGCAAAATAATTTGCATTTACTTGCAACCTATTTCTGAGTGGCCATGCACTATTTGTACAATCGGAATACAATCCTTACAGTTAATGTTAACTATTGGGTTAATGCTGCATATACTTATTTACAGTATAACCTGAACTCATGACTGCCCATAGGTATTAAACCCTTAAACTGCTTTTGTTGCTTTCCGAGAATGTATCATGCAGCCCTTAAAAACAGATGGAGAGAAATTCCATCTGGGTCTAGATTTACTCTACATTCCTAGCATTCAGAGGTCCAGAACATGGCAAATTGATGAATCCAGTCTTAATTTTGAAGCCTGTTTTCCGTCGTCCTTAAAAGAACTATAAGGAAAACCAGCTCAAAATTACATATTTAAAAATTGTCAAACTCTGAAAGCTAGGTGGAATTTCTTCCCCAGAGTATTTCTGGCCTGTCATTTTTTCTTAGTGAAAACTATGAGAGCAATAATGGAGCAACGCTTATGGTGGAAGCAATATCAGGATTGGCAAAAAATAAATGCCATATTATGTAGTTCACAACATCTCACCAAAGCCTCAGTCTTCATAGTCACAGTTTCACTTACAGCTCCAGGCAGATGACCCTTAATTAGTGCTATACTGCATCAGATGCATCTGTGGGAGAAGTGAAATACCTATACAGGCTCTTCCGTTTTGCTTCTCCTTTTTCACAGTTGTGGCCCATAAATTCCAACACCGAAAGAACATCCAGATTTCAGCACCATTATAGAAATAGGGGTTGGAGGGACTCTAGGGTGGAGTTCTAAAGAGCTGGGCAGAATGGTTGAAAGGCTCCCACCGATGTTGGGCAGATAGGGTTGGGGAAATGAAGCAGACCAGTGTGTGCTGAGTGAAGGGAGTGCCTGGATTGGTGTGGTAAATAATTGTGAGCCATCTATACAATGGAGAATTGCACGTTGAAATCACACATTTCAGGTGGTAAGGCTTTAATTTTAATAGGAACTAAAGAATAAAGTCAGTTTTAAAAGGATGAAGAATCAGGAGTAATTTCATTAAAAATGCTTATGATCAATCAATTCTCCACCCCAATGTGTGTGCAGTGTCATCTTACATTGATTTTGCCTGAGATAGAGAATATTCCCCCAGGGTCCAATAAAGTGAAACATTCAGATTAATAGACTGTCAGTCATGATTTGATGTTTTGAGAAAAACTTTGAACGTATTCTATTTCTGACTACTAGCTTTCATTGGTATTTTCCTTTTTTTTGAGTTGTACAGAAAAAAGCAACGCACAAGTTGTAAAGAGCAATGTAGGAACATTTACTTTGAATGAAAGACTCACAAATGGACTAACACAAAAACTTGCTAATTGCAAAAAGTTAAGTCATATGAAAAGAAATCACGGTACCATTCACGAATACAAAGCCTTATTCACAATTTTTTTTCAACACAAAGTTGTCAGGGAAGTTTTATGTGTCTTCTCCAAAATTAGGATTACAATTGTCTGAATTGCAATTGTTTGAATGATTTATGCTGAAGATTGTAGGTGACAGAAAACCACTTTAGTCTTCTGGGAAGTAAGCCAGTTAAGTGTAAAGAGCAGTTAAGAATTGTACCTGAATATGACCTGTTATGCATTTATGTGACAGAATATTAGGATAAGTTCAGTGCTACCAATGCATTTTCCCATTATCTGTGCACATTGTCGACACGTACTAAACTTATCGCCACATGGAGAATCTGTGGCCATTATTTTGGTACACTTTTTTTAAAAAACACTAAAAGCATATATATATATAAAGCATAGATATGTTCGATCATGCATTAACTGTTTTCCAGTGAAGACATAACAGAATATCATTGAATACATACACTACGTTACAGAAACAGTTTCCACATGCATATTTTTTACTGAATTATTCATTTGTTTCTGGCATCTTTCAAAGTAAAATTATGATATGCTTCCTTTGCAAAGAGTTATTTAAAAAGTTATGACAATGAATCCAATATGTAAGAAACTCTGAAAAGAAATTGTACTAATCACTGTTAAAAAGTCAAAATGATTAAGTTAGCTGCTTAGATAATTTTGTTCATGTTAAAATGACTAATGCAGTTTAACCTTGTTAGAGTGAACACAGATATAATGATGCTTCACTTGTGATAAAATATATCCAAATCACTTACTATGTAAGTTAGTGCACCTTATATAATTAAAACTGCTTGCATGTAGTGAAAATCTGAATTCCGGCCTTCTGTCATTTAGTCTGTGGGAAATCCTGGAATGTTCTTTCTTGGAATCGAGTTCCTCTATGTCACAATATAGTGATTCATGGTCTGTACTCTGAATCTTTCCTTCACATTTATTAAAGCTGCTCGTTCCATTTCAACTGCAGTAAATTGTCTCGGGTTGGCAAGGTTTTGTGAACATGCAGTGGAGAGTTGATCATTTTAAGCCCTGTGTTTGCTGCTTTCACTGATTGTCCATTTGTAAAACTCTATTTACCAACTCCTGAAAATGGGAGACTCTCCATGACAGGATTTTGCAGTATCGAAGCAGAATTCTGTAATATAGAGTGAATGAACATAATATAACTGTCAGTGTTCCAGCTATGTAATGAATCTGCCATTTTTTTTCACTTTTTGCTTTGATGCAACCACACCCAAATAATTGTTTCTTGACCTGTGAGCTCCGTTTTCTGCTTTGCTTTGTGATTCAACCAGGTTAGTAATAATACTCCTGCATATTTCTGTAGATCAACTTGAATAGCTTTATGCTCCAGATTGAAAAAAGATTGTAATTTCCTCTCACGATATCATGGATATTAAGGTAGTCTGGCAGCTCCTTTTGATTATAGAGCTCTCATGTAACTCCGTTTCTCATATCACAAATTCCCTGTGGTCTCACCGAGGTGTGTTACTATGATCATTTTTCAGATAATAAACATAATTTCTGGCAGCATCATAGCTATTGTGACCGCAAGATATGAAGGTTAATTCTGTTTGAAGGAGGTTTCACTGTTACTCTGTAAAGTTAGCTACGACTCAGTGCGTTCGATTTTAATGGTCACAAAGGATTCATAAGGGTTAAAGTCGTGCACCAGTTGCAGAAATGAGCGAGCAAAAGTATTAATTACCATAGAGCAGAATCCTGGCAAATCAATGTAATACGTGTGGATATTGAACAGAAAGAGTACTCTATATAGTATTCTTGCTTGTTAAAACTGCTAAGTGGTGATTAATCACTTTTGCATGAACAAGCACTGATGAAATGTGTTGGGTTTTGAGATCAGTGTTCTTTGTTCTATTAACCCTGATGTGAAGTCAGAGTTATAGTTTGTAAAGATTGCTGTGGAGAGAAATTTAATCAGGTGTAATAAAGATGTAATTAGACAAGCTATATTGTGATGACTTAAGGCATTGCACAGAATGATGGGAGACATTATACATTGGTTGCATGAACCATTATATATCCTGAACACTTGCATTTTAGTGGAATAAATTAGAGTCAATGAAAGAAAGCTGAAGTGAAGCCAAATCCTTTCAAGAACAGTTACATTTCACGAACTTTACAGTGTGTAAAATATACAGAATGGCTTTGTATGAAAGAAAGAGAAATTTCCACCATCTCCACAATGAAAGTCAAAGGACAGAATTACATCAAACCATTGTAGAGATTCTCCTAATGAGTTAAAATGTAAAAGAAACAATAGATTGTATCAGAGTGAGGGGGAATAAGCTCATTATAATGACAGACCCCAGTGTGCATGCAGTTATCCATATATCCCCGATTCTACAGCTCACTTATTTCAGGAGCCAGCAAGAGAAGTAATTACCTTTCTACAAATTTGCTAATGAAACCTAGGGGAAAACTAAGATATTTCTTAACAGACTGAGTGTTTAACAAACACATTAAGTCTGTTAAAAAGTATCACAACTTTCACCCCTTACCCTCCCCGCCCTCCACCCCTCCTAATCCTAATCACCAGCTCGGGTGCAGATCCCTGACTGTCGAATCCCTTGGGATGACCTCCTGATGTGAAAGGAACTATACAAATGTAATTTGTTGTAGTTGTTGTTGCACTGCACGTGGCCTGATTTTCAACTATTTTGCAATACAAATACCACATAAATATTCAGAATGACAAGAAGACATGTCGTACCAATGAGCAATACCATTGATCACCTGCATGTTGGAAGCAACCTACAGAGAACAGAACTGTGGCTCAGGATCCATTCACATTGGGAGATATTCCTACTTTGCAGCCTATTGTTAAGATGCAACACAGCAAAATACTTGTGTTCTAGTATTACATGAATGAAGACAATGCTTTCAATGCAGTAATACGGGAATTGTGAAGTCTTACAGGATTAGTATGCAGGCAACAGTAATATGCTTATATTAGTAAGATTATCCATGATATCCAGAGGAATTATATTACTAACTACTCATTTATGCTTAATGTACACATACAACATTTAATAATGTACTGCAATCTGGTGTCCACTTTACATATATATATATGATATTGCTTGCTCAATAGTTTAAAGAATAGCTTTCAATTCATAAGTTCTCTTAAAGGTTTCGTAACTGTATTCCAAGCTTCAACTTGGAAATATGTGCCTTTATATATATGCAACTTTTTTTTCTATTGCATGCTTGCTATTACTTTATATTAATTTATAGTGCCTTCATTTTTAATGCATTGCCGTAGATGATTCTATGGAAATACAACACAAAATGCAATAAACATTGCTTAATTGACTTACGTGGCACTCTTTTTTTTGACAGATCATTTAAATACACACGTATGTTACTTGCTTTAATGATATAAGGACTATATATCCAGGAACATATGCAGCTATGATTATCCACTAATTCATGCTGAATTTAATATGAGGATAATTTTTTTTCATTGAATTGGTCTTTTAATGTACATTAAAACATTTGGTGCCAAATAATTACTTGCCATTGATCCATCAAAAATGCTGTCCAGACGTCCTCCTGATGTGAAAGGTGCTATATAAATTCAATTTGTTGTGTAAAATTAATCTCTGTAAATCTTGTTAACAGCACCCTGGAAATTGAAATCATTTAATTAAAATAATTTCATTTAATATTTAATATACGGTAACATTTTCTTCATCCTCTGATACATACAATATGCACACTTTTATTGATACAGTATATTTCTTTCCTCTGACAATTAGCCATTTCCTCTGTTAAATAATTATTATTAATAATAGGACATGGACTAAAGTATCTAAGGGAGTTATTTTGTTATATGCACTACATGCTTGTGGGCTAAAAGCTATCCCCTCTTTTCAAATTTCCCCCCAAAACAACTCTAATACCAATGTAAAAGCAGAGTTTTACAGTACATATATTTAATGTTATGTTCTATTTTATAATTGTATTATTTGCAATTTGGAGTTCCAATTAAGAAATCCCATTTGAGTTTTTTTCATTTATAAACCCGTGTCTGAGGTGGATGACTGTTCCTCTGATCTCATCATCTCCTGTCATTCACCTAGTTTTTCCTTTTTCTTTCCCCGCCCCATTCTCTGTCCATCATAGACTGCTCCCTTGTAACATCCACACTTGCTGATGAAAGGTCATCCACCTGAAACCTTAATCCACTTTCCTCTCTCCATTGATGCTACCTGACCTGCTGAGTGTTCCCAGCAACCTCTGTCTTTTTCTACATTATTTTTACAATGCCTTATCACAAAGAGCTTAAAGGTCATTGCTGTTGAATGTAATGACAATATTTGAATGCAATAGCTGAAGCCATTTGAGCTATTATGGTCCCACAAAACAGCCATGAGGAATATTAATCTGAAAGTGTCAGCCGGGAGAAACGCCTTTCACTTTTCAAACAGTGCCATGGGAACTTTAACCCCCAACTTAGTTTAATGTCTCATCTGAAATAATAATAAACAGCAGCAACAGCAAATAAATACTAGCGTCTACATACAGATTCATTGATGTGGACATTCCAAGAATAACAACAAATTGCATTTATATGGGAGTGGTGCAAACTCAGTGGCCCGCGGACAGGAAATGGCACACAGGGCTGTCAAGAAGCAGGCCCCAGAACATTCTCAAGAGTCTAGGTAAGTCCATGTTCCATCTTGATTTTTTTCTTGATTTAATATTTCTTGATTTGTGGCTTAAAAATGAAGGAAGTTTCTCCTGGTGTCCCGGTCAATAATCCTGCAAACTATAATTGGTCATTCACTTCATGCTGTATGGGAGACATTGTTATTCATTTTTATGGCTACTGTGTTTACCTAAAAATACACCGTGCTTTACCGAAAATCATGACAGTAAATCCTGCTATTTGTCCTCTCGATATATCAAATGCAAGAATTTTTATTATTATTCCACTTATTTTTGTTTTCTTCCCCCTATCTATTTGAACCATACGATATTTTCATTTACATTTACCAGTGGTTTGGCTTAAAAAAGCACCTTTCCCCTCTTTCAGTTGATACATTCAGCACTGGCTACATTTTATAAGGATATTCCTCGTAGGCAAATTTGAGTTATCCAGTATTACTGTTGTTAGACCTCAGGGTATCGCATCTGCACATAACGTAAAAAAATGCTTTTGTAGAAAATCAGAACTTTAAAAGTTGTGATTATAGAAGGAAATGTTGTTAACAATACGGTCAGCTAAACAAAAATGTGATAACAGCAGGCTAATTCACAGTACAATGAACATACCAGAAGGAGATGTTCCATCTGCACAATGAACCGTTTCAGCACTACTGCTCCTCTGCCTATAATAATCATCCTTGCATCTTACATAGCCCTTTTCACTTCATTGAGATGTTTCAAAGAACTTCACAGGATTTACTGTAGAGTGTACTAGCTGTGTATTTGTAGACAAGCACAGCAGCCAATTTATGTACCACAATGTTCCATACAGCCACATGATCAATTTTATCTCAGGCAGCTGTTGGCAAGGAAACCTGGAAAAATGCAATTTTCTTTTTGAACAAAGAGCACCGAGACACTATCCTGAGTGAAGTAGTATATAAATGCAAGTTGTTGTTGTTGAATAGTGCCACGGAATCTTTAACACCTTTTTACACCTGAACAGGCAAATTAGACATCGGTTAATTGTCTCATCCCAAGAATGGTACCTTCAACAAAGTAGCATTGTATTGGAATGCCAGGCTAGACTGTGAGTGCAATGTCCTGAGATGGCACTTGAACCCATAGCTTTCTAACTCAGAAGCAAGAATTCTACCAACTCATCCAGGCTGACAAGTATGTCCAGAGACACAGATGTCATGCAATGCAAAGTCACAGAGAACAACAGGAAGGAGTTCCTAGACTTCACGCACTCCAGGAATGGTAGTCATTTGTAGTTAAGAATATTTGCTTTTTTGGACCAAGCAGACATTGTAGTCCTGTAGCTCCCTATTGGTAAGTCAAATAATGTTGGATATTATATGAATTACAGGACAATTCCATGACTACAGGACTTCAACAGTAAAATGTTGGATCATTTAGTTCCAATGGCTGTACAAAGAGGCATGAAAAATAGCAAATCTCTTGTTTGTCAGGTCTTTAGCATCATTTCCTGTGTGCATAATTTCCTGTGTGCTTCCTGTGTGCTTAAATGATGTCAGCCCATCTTCCTGTGCATAACGTACATGTATGTGATGGCAGCAGAAGCTTAACATAAAAAGGTAAGTCAACAACAACGTAACGACCCAACAGTTGGCCATTTTTATGCATTGACAGGATTTAAATGATACAAATTTGATTTTTATAAAGAAAATAAGGGGTTTTGTCGTTTTTTTGAATTTTCTCCAAATCAAGAACTCGATAGAGACTGTGTTTACACTCGCCTAAGGGGGGAGCCAGAACCTGAGTGGTAAAAGCTGCAAACTGAACTAGTGTCCTCTCTCTTTAAAGGAAGGCCATTCAGCAATCGAGATAACAAAGGAATCTTGTGGCCCAAACACAGGGCAAAGCTTGCGTCTCCTTTGGAGAAGACTGCAGCTGGTAAATGCTGTGCCTGGGAGACTAAGGAGACATGAGTGGGATGGAAACTGTGAATGCCAGTAGGAAGTAGAAGGGGTGCAGGACACCAATCAGGAACACAGGTGCCTGCACTCCTCCAGTTCCGTTAGTGATGTCTGGAGGTCTGCTGAGACCTCAACACCTTTACAATTAGAACACTGAATTGTAAAAAGCGTCTGTTTCCATTTGTTCAGTATCTGTCAGGTTTGCTGTTTACAATGTGCTTTCATTAAAGTTAAGCGCTCTGAGATGCTACCCTACATTAAAGGTGCTATATAAATGCAAGTTGCTGTTTTTGTTTACACAGGTCTCTGCCTCTTAACCTCTGAGTAGTAATAAAACGAAAGAACAACCCAGATTAAAAAGCCCTGGTGTCCTGCCATCCTGAATTCCAGGTCAGATTTGAGTGCCAAAAACACCATTTCAGAACTTATTTATGGGAAAATAGCCTAACTTAATCTGGTACCAAACCCAGATCAATACTGTAGGATGTATCAAGACATTAGAACTAGAGAACGTAGGTTTTGGGTTGTAAAGGGTAAATGCAAGACAGGCACCAGGAAGTTTTTCTTTATGTCAAGGGTAATCACGGCTGAAACATCAGGGAGGGTGTTCTGGAAGGATAGGATCGTATGAGCCAAAAAGCCTTCTTCATCCAGACCAATCTTGTGATCCTGCGGTTGGCCAATATCCCATGAATGAGCTCTAAGACTGTTTCCAGTGCTTGCTGACTGCAGTCAGGACCTTGGTGAAATCTTTAGCCTGAAATATTCATAGGATTACAGTTTATTGCAATTTTTGATACCTGTGAAATTGTTTCCTCTCAAATGCTATTTATTTGTAACTTTTATTTCATAACAGTTTTTGAAAAAAATATTACAATTTAGATTTAAAAATTATTGAATTGATAACAAATATATCCAAAGCATAAAATAAGGTCCAGAACTTGAAACCCCCACAAAATATACTGCTGTTTTCTCAGCATGGATATCTTGAAGGATGAGTCTTCTAAGTGTTGAACTCAGTAGATAAAGTGTTAATTTATACTTTTGTAATGGGTACAGTGCTGCTAAGTATTTTCTGAGAAGGATAGGAGTCCAGGCAGACTTGAATGGACAGAAGGGTTTTGTACGTCATTTTGCAAATCACCATAAGTGGCAGAACAGGCTAGATATAGCTTCAGCATACATTTTAAAAGCGGTAGGTATACAATACTTCTGCATAAATTCATTAAAATGAAATGTGAAAAGAGACCAAACTTGACACTGCCACACACATCTCTGTAGTTCAGACAAGCAGCTGCTGTCTCTTATGATACAGAAAGGGCACAGTTCAATTACGTTTCCTCTATCGTTCATTCATGAGTTCCCTCTTGCAATGAGGCATTGCTGGTCTCTGAAATGGTTAAGGGTATTTTCAAGGGCCGTTCTGCAGTGTTTACCTTTCATATTGGCTAGGGTTGCTGTCATTCTTCTGCTTCCATAGATCTCTATAAAATAGCATGACTCAAAATCCTCTGTCAGATTTCAATAGCTGTTATCCTTAGTCATGATCCATATCGGGCTCATTTGAAAAATAGCTGTCCTTAGTGAGATTGTGCCAAACATAGCTCTGCCCAGCAGAACAATGTTGCCTTGCAATAAGAGAACATATCTTGAATGTGACAGCAAATCTGGCATGTTGTCATTCTTTTCAAAGGGTTGCTTTTTATAGCCACCACAATAAGCACAATGGATGGGTAGGAAGGTCTGTCAACAGTGGGCGTGATGCCTACTTCTTTACAGGGGGCAAGAGCCTCATCAAAGCTGCTCTATTTTGGCACCATAGCTTCATTCCAGCAATTCATCCTCTCATTCCACAGTTCCTTTGGCCTGTTGTCATGTGTTGTCAATTTTTCCACATCATTTACCTACAAACCAGCATCTTTGGGATTAACATGCGTGGCATCAGTTCCTTCTTCTGCAGAAGCACACTGACTATGCAGGCTGTCAGCCACTTCTAAACCACCATCCTCCTGTAGCGGCACTTCCTTTCAGTTCTTTCATAGCTGTCAGATCACTGCATGTCTGGGGAGAAATTCTGCCTGCATCTAGGTTTACTATTTTTTATGTAGCATTTTAGAGCATAATAATAATACTTGTAATTGGGATATCACCTTATCACGTCTGAAGGACGCCTCAAAGCGCTTACAGGAATTATTGTGAAGTGGAGTGACTGGGTATTTGTAGGCAAACACAACAGCAAAATTGAGCATAGCAATGTTCCACAAACAGCTATGAAACAAGTGATCAATTTTATTTGGAGATTGTTGGACAACTCCTTGGCAGCATCCAGAATTTGCCTGCATAACATTGCTACACAGGTAGAGAAAATATAGACCCAGGTGGAATTTCTCCCTAATCGAGAGGTAAACCACACCTTCCCTTGACCACGCTTTTGGTCATCTTTCCTCTACCCTCCCCACCTCCCACCACCAGCTATGGTACCAAGCCAGGATTGTTAAGTGCCTTGAGATGTCCTCCTGACTTGAAATATATAAATGTAAATAAATGTAAATTTGTATTGTACTGTCAGTGTTGGCGTAGGTTAATATGGTTCGTCAATTCCCTCCTGTTCAGTTCCAGAACTATTCTCTATTCTCAAAATAATTAATATCTTTGCTGTCAAAGACAGTGCTGCTTTCATTGCATATGTAGTTTATATGGTTAAAACTATGAGTGCTTGGATACATTGCATTGTCAAAGATTGATCCGCTCAGCTGTCTCTGCCCTGCCAACTACTACCTCTCCCCATCTCCCACCGCAGCCCCTACCCATCCCTCCATCCATACCTTTGAACCTGTCTCCTCGTCCTCTCTCAACCACTACTATAACCCACATGAAACTGACCCCCTACTCACAGATATCATAAACCCCTCCATGTCCACTGGCACTGTTTCCACCACTTTAAAAATGACCGTCATCACTCCTATCCTTAAAAAACCTTCCCTGGACCCATCCCTGCTCTCAAGGTTGAAGATTACTTTCATAGGGAATTTCAGTGCCGAGAGCATCACCATCCAAGGATGCACACTCCACCTCACTGAGCCAGTCCGGAACCTTGACACCTTATTTGACCCTCAACTGTCCTTTCTTCCCACATCCATGCCATGATCCACTCTGCCTTCCCCCACCTCTGCAACATTGCCAAGCTCTGCTACTGCCTCAACCCTCAGGCCACCGAAACCCTCATCCATGCATTCATCAAATCTAGGTTCGACTAGGTCAACACCCTGTTTGTCAGCCTTCCCAACTCTTCCCTCCACAAGCTGCAGTTCATCCAGAACTCTACAGCTCATGTCCTCTCCTGCACCAGGCTACGTGACTCCATCACCCCCACCCTTGCCCAGCTCCACTGGCTCCCCGTCCCCCAAAGGATAGAGTTCAAAAGCCTCAGGCTCAGTTTCAAGGCCCTCCACAGCCTTTCTCTGCCCTACCTCTGTGACTTGCTAACTCCTTATCAACCTGTCTGCTCTCTGAATCCAGCAGGCTCCTGCCTGCTGCATGACCCCTGCCCGGCTCATCCCACCATCGGCAGTCGGGCCTTCAGCCTCTCCACCCCCACCTTTGGAGCTCCATCCCACATTCCCTTTGCCTCACTCCCTTCCTTGCCTCCTACAAGGGGCCTCTCAAAACCCTCCTCTTCGAATGAGCTTTCGTCCACCTTCCTACTCTTCCCATCCTCCCCGATCTCAAGCCCCAGCTCACATCCAAATCCCCAACTGTCCAGCACCTTGGGACATCCTCCCAATTTAAAAGATGCTATACAACTCTAATTATATTGTACTGTGGCCTTTAGAAAAAATATTACGAATAGGTCTGCCTGTTTTTCAGGACAAGGTTTTGAAGATTACTTCCATAGGGAATTTCTTCTGCCTTCCTGCGCAGTTATCCTCCAGATAAATTGAATAATAACAACAACCTGCATTTATATTTCCACCCGTCAGGTAGGGTAGCAACTAGATTATTTACCTCATGGCTGTATTCATTGTTTAACCATAGCCATAGGTCTCAACCGGCCACATAATCAACAAATAGCACTCTGAGACACTATCTCATTGTTATAATGAGAAATATTACAGTTTTGTTAGTGAACTCAATTGTTCAACATTAAATCCAGGTAAGTACATATAGATTTCAAATTGCATTGGGTTACTAAAATCTAGTCATTAGAGTTGTTCCCAGCGTTCCCAGCACTTTGGGACGTCCTCCCAACATGAATGTAATTTTGTCGTCGTTGTTGCTGTGGAAAGATCATTTGCTTCAATTGTACACATTTTAATCAATAATACAAGAAGTGTCAGAACAATGGAAAGCAAAATTGCTTAATTGTTTCCATAATTCTCCTGTTTTAAAATATTTTGTTTGTTTTATTATATAATGATGAAATTGTTTACAAAGTGGACAGTAAAACCAAACATTATAAACATTTCAATCACTAAAATATACAGTCAGTTCACTTTATAGTATATTCTATGAAGCACTTTGAGACGTCTCGATGACTTGATCAGGCGTTATATCAAATGCAAGGATTATTATTATTATTAACCAAAAAGTGAAACCAACAACGCAGTGAGATAAGGAATAATGAGATGTTTCTTGGTGAACCATCATTGAATCTGTAAAACTTTCCAAATAATCTTGGATGCACAATTAGTCAGTCGGAGAGAACCACACGAAAAGATCATTATGTGGATATTAAATAATTTATGAAAATACAAAAAGTGTTAACTGAAATTTTTTTTTAGAACTTTTAATAGAAATGTGGCTTAAGATGCATAGCAAAAGGTGGATAGTATTGTATTCAAGGAGAAAACTGCTCCAATCATTAACTGAAGGTGTGGTAATACAACAAAAGTACCAGAGAACGGTTCTTTGTTTGCAGGAATAAATCTTCAGGGAAGAATAAGCGAGCAGAGCTAATGAACTATAAAGAATATTTCCAGCATGAATAAACTCACTTCAGCTTCTGTTAGTCTAACTTTGTAAAACAAAAGTCCATTATTCACTCTTCACTGGGAATCAGTTGGTGCATGACTTGATGAAACCTCAAATAACAATTCAAATCTATTCAAAAGTATTCATCTACCTTACTACTAAACAATACCTTTGTTTTTATTTAAATTAATTTGTTGGGATTATTTAATTCACATCACTATAAATGTAATTTTTTAAATTAATAATACATAATAACCCTTGCATTTAATATCGCACCTTAGCACCTTTCATGTCTCAAAGCACTTGAGTTACTGTAAAGTGTAGTGACTGTGTATTTTGTAGGCAACTAATTTGCACACAGCAGTATCCCACAAGCAACTATGAAGTGAATGAATAATTTTATCTAGGGATAATTGGTCAGGACACAAGGAGAAATTGACTTCTATTTTCGAATAGTGTAATGGGATCTTTTAATATCCACCTGGACAGGCAGACAGGACCTCGATTTAATGTTTCATCTAAAGGATGACACCTCCAACCACACAGCAAATCCTCCCAGCATTGTGCTGGAGTGTCAGCCAATAAAAAATTAAAGTTTAGCCAAGGGGCTTGAACCCACAACCTTTTTGATGCAGAGATGAGAGTGCTACAAACTGAGCCAGGCTCCGAACAGCTCAACCAGTTTTAAAGAAAAGCTGGTTGAAAAAAATCCCAAATCACATTTTTGATGCAACAGTGACATCATGTGGGAAATAATGGATAATAATTTCAAAAAACATGCTGATAGTATTACTCTGTTATACCAAGTCCATACAGGATACCAATGGTGATTTAGAAACCTGAATATTTCCTATTAAATGTTGCTTTGAATCCTGGCTGAATAAACAGCCACTGGTGAATAATTTGGAAAACTGCCCGCTCTTTTTGAACAGTGTCACAGCGTTTAACTTCCAACCTGAAGAAGCAGCAGATAGGACCTGGGTTTAGTATCTCATTTGAACAGCAAGTGCAACTATGCAGTTCTTTCTGAGTGCTGGAGTGCCCACCTGGACTATGAACTGGAATCTTGATGTTGCTTGGACCTTCTGACCCAGGCGAGGACCAAGGATAGAGCACTGAGGAACACTGCACAAGATAGTGTGGGGGCTGGAGGAGAAGCATTTGTGGAGACAAAGTGGAGACGGTGTGAGAGGTAGGATCTGAACTACTCAAGGACAGAACCATGAAGGTTGGGGTGAGAGGAGAGTCGGTGGAGGACAATAGAGTGGTCAATGGTGTCAAACGCAGCAGAGAGGTCAATGAGGACACAGAGGGGGCCCTGGTCACGTGGATATACTGAATGGAAGATATAAGGGGCATTAGCAGTGTTGATGCCTATCAGGATGTAGGGTTCTTGTCGTTCTTTAAGAGCAGTAAGGTTCCAAACCACATTAAGCTCGTGACATATGAGACATGTGTCCAGTCAGTTCTCCTTCATGGTTCTAAGTTGCTGGGCATGCAAAGATTTCCTTCAGCCCATTTGTAAAGTCCAGGATCAAGCAGGAGTAGCGGATGCAGGGTGGGAGAGATTCCTCCCACTCAGCTCATGTTAACTCTACAAGCCAAAGCCCTAACAAATAAAATGGTCCTAGTTAGACATGCAGTAGGAATCTTGACAGACAGTGCTTTCAAAAGCAAGCTATGTGGTTTTAGACTCCAAGAAATCCCAACGCACATTCTGGAGAGTGTGCCCATTCCATTCCATATGTAAGTGGCATGCATATATGGTTCTCAGTCTGGTTTGGATACTCTTAAACATGATAATAATAATAATACTAATCCTTGTATGTGATATAGTGCCTTATCACATCTTCTAGACGTCTCAAAGCGCTTCACAGAATAGACTATAAAGTGAATTGACTGTATATGTTGTGGGCAAAAACGCGGCAGCCAATTGTGCACAGCAGTGTCCCACAAACAGTCGTGGATCGAGTGACCAAATTATTAGTATTATTATTTTGAAGGGATGATTAGCCCTGGAAAGCAATCCGCCAATCGACTAACAATCGGGTTCTTACTTACTGTCAGGTAAACAGAGGCATATGGAGTAAAGAAACTTGCCCAATGTTTCATCTTGCCCAAGAATCAAACCCAGGTCCTCTTGCTTGCAAGGCGAATGCTCTACCCACTAAGCTACAAGACTCGTACAGACATGATGTTGGATTTCTGCAGATTTCAGATACCCGAATGACCAAAAATAATTAAAATAGAAACCATTTTGGTATGGTATTTCGATAGCAACAATTCCCACAAAGATACTTATTGACATTTATTAGCAGAATAAATATATATTTTGCTTACTATTCAATTATCTTTGAATTAAGAAGGAATATTACGTGCATAAACCATTACAGTGTACATTTGTATATAATTAACAGTAACAACAACTTGCATTTATACAGCACCCTTCACATACAGTAATGTTTCAGAACATTCATAGAGATGGCGTCGGACATCAAACTTGCAGGAAGAAGGGAGGTGATCGCAGCCATGGTCAAAGAGGTAGGTTTTCAGGTAGATTTTGAAGACAAATAGAGAGGCAGAGAGATTGAGAGAAAGTATTTCAAAAGGTGAGCAAATAGTGGTTGAATGCTTGCCCACCATTGGTGGGGCAGAGTAGACAGTAGATGTGCAGCAGTTCCGA